>NC_142374.1:25665000-25965000 GCF_059441005.1 Hippichthys cyanospilos
TGTCCACCCGCCTGCCGGACACGCTCTACGTTCTGGGCCTGACGTACGGCGGCGCCCGCCTCTGGTGGTTCTTCGGCTGTTACTTCTGCCTCCCCACGCTCTTCACCATCTTCTGCTCGCTGGCCACCGCCCATAAGATCCGCGGCGCCGGGCGAGCGACCAAGAGGCAGATGGGCCTGGAGAGCCAGATGAACTGCGCGGTGGTGGCGCTGGCCATCCTCTATGGCTTCTGCCTCATCCCCGAGAACATCTGCAACGTGGTGCTGGCCTACATGGCGGCGGGGGTGGCGCCCCGCACCCTGGACGTCCTGCAACTGCTCAGCCAGATGTTCCTCTTCTGCAAGGCGGCCGGCGCCCCGCTGCTGGTCCTGTGCCTGTGCCGGCCTTTCCGTCAGGCCTTCCTGGACTGCTGCTGCTGCTGCTGCGTGGAGCGCGGCGGCCCCCGGGACGCCCCCGGGGGCGCTCCCGGGGGCGCTCCCGAGGGCGGGGCCGGCCACGAGCTGGAGCTGGCGAGCCGCGACCCCGCCCCCGCCGACGGGGAGGCGCCGGCCGCGGGCGCCGCCGCGGCGGGTACGCGCTGCTGAGATCCGAGCTCCCCGCGGACTCGGCGATAGCTCGCGCCGAAGGAATCCGGACGTGAACGGCGCCGCCCGGAAGGACTGGCGCCGCGTGACGAGCAGACCCGTTGGCGGGAGTCGCGGCTGGTGACGAAAACTCGGAAAAGGCGCCCAAGTTTAAGATGCGATTTCGCCGCCGCACCCGGCCTTGATGGTCACTCGTCGCCGCTAGCGCTAGTTTGCGAGCCCCGTTGTTTTGACCCGATTTTACATGTCACGTCCTAACGTTCAATTTTTTTTTTGGGTCCGGTTGCAAAGCTATCGGATGACCGATTGGCCATCTTCTCTTTACCTGCGGAACTGGAATTACTTCCTGTTTCCGTGTGTCAGAATCACGGGAAACATCAAATCGAGTGCGGTTAGCGTTTCCAAAGTGGCCGCCAGATATGTTGAGCTAAGTCAGTTCTTCTCAATTATTTTTTGCAAAGCCCCCCCCATGCACCTATACTTTTGGCCTTCGTTCTTTTGAAAAAAAAGTGTCTTATATTTGGAAAATAATGGTCATTAACAGTTGTTGCAAGTTGGTTGAAATTGCTTTTTGCTTTTGTCAATGTCAAAAAGGATATGGGTTTAGGTATACTCGTACAGTTTTTATTTTTATGGTGGGCGTGGCAAGTGGAGGAGGGGGGTGCAGAATGTATTCTCTTTCTTAGGGAGGGCTTTGCACAATCTACTTGAAAAGCACTGGGAAAGATAGTGCACTCATTTGTTTAGCGCTATTGAACTCTTGTCAGGGATAGCGTTTAGCTTTAGCTAAGGTAATACCACTTGACTTTGGATTTCTTATAAATACTTCCTGGTGAGAATTTTTCACTTTCGGCGAAATGATGGCATCACGGTTCTTTAGTTCTGAAAATCTGGTCATCCTAAGCTAATATCAAGCGCGGCTGCCGCTATCGCTAGTCTTGTTCACTAGCTTCGTAAAACGTAAACGAAAGTGGTCCGCGCCACGGGAAGTTAGCCGTGTCGCGTTCCTTTCAATTCCACCGACGACTCCGACCCTCTAGGTGGCGATCACCGCACGTCGCGATTGTACTTTAGCTTGTCATGTAGCCGCGCGCTCACAGAACACTTTGTAGCCACATGAATAGTCATTAAATAAAAAAGCATAAAAATGTGTATTTTGTCCACCTGTATTTTTTAAAGGTGCTTTCTTGTACTTGCCAGAAGCGTCGCAAAACGTACAATCCCGTAATTTCCGTACTACAAGGGACACCTAAAAGCCTTCGAATTTCTCAAAAGCTGTCAGTGCACCTTATACAACGCATAAACAATGAGTCTACATTTTTTGGGGATGGGTAAAATAACTTGATCGCCATGCGAATTCTCCAAATTTGACCTATAAACGTATTTTTTTACATTAAAACTATCACCCTGTCTGAATTTTTCCATATGCTGCATATGCTCCAATTTTTAAGAAATTTGTATGGCGACAAGGCGCACAATCTGCCGGTTTTTGTAAAAGGAAGCGCAATTTCATAAAATAGATCCAAAACAGTTTTATATTCTTTGAAACTCTTGATTGGTCTCGATCCAAACAGTTTCAAGAGGTATTTTTTTTCCATTTTTGATGAATCCTCTTTAGTTTCAATTTGAACGTCTATTAATAACGCTTTTGTTTTGATTCCCTTTAGCGCAGCTCCATCTAGTGGATGCACGGTGCAAGTCCAGCCACTACTGTAGCTTCTATTCCACGCGCCTTATAATGCGGTGCGCCCTTCACATGAGAAACACCTTTAAACTGGGCCGTCGCTTGAAGGAGCGCCATATAATGCGGTGTACCTCGCAGTGCGGAAAATCCGGGAACAGGAAGACAGAAAAGTATTGACGGCGGTGGAAATGTTTCCACGATGCATCAAACTGAGTGAGTTGCGTTAACGGAATGACTGGCTGCATCTTCTTGGCTTTTTTTGAGGGGTCCCACCAACGCTGCCGGGCCGCGTGAGCACAAGGGCCGCCATTGTCCCCCGTGCCCGCCCGCCAGCGTGTGAACGGGCCCACAGTGTTCTGACACTGACGTATTGTGTTCCCTCCGGCCCGCAAACAAGCCCGAAGGGCCGGCCGTTGGCCGACGCTCAAAGCGCAGCTCGCGAATTCACCGAGTGTGCTAGCGCGCTAAAACGCCGTCGTGACTTAGTTCCTTGATGTTGCCAGTAATATTCATTCCATGTGATCTAATCGGGCGGAGGGCCATTGTTGTGCTTTTTGGCAGGCCCGGGCGCTGCGTGTTTGGGTCTTTGTTGCCGACCGGGCCGGCGGCCCCCGTCGCCGCGCCGTCAATTAGACGGCCCCCATTCATGGGAGCACAATGGGGCGGCGGGGACCGCGGAACACGCTGCTCGGATGTCTTGGCGGGGCGGCGCTCTCGGGGACTTTCCGCCGGTCCGCTTGCCGCTCTGGATCAGGTGAGCCAGCCGCTCGCAACTTTTTGGGCCTTCCGGTCGCATGACCTCCCGCCTCCGAGCGCGTTTTGGCTCGTTAGTTGTCGCCAAGTCATGGCCTCTCAAATTTTACGTGTGGAGAGCCCTTTTAGAGGAAGGCCATTGCAAATATTTGTGGAACACACAAAACAACAAAAATAAGTGCCCTTGAATTCAAGTTTTTTTTATCTAACAGCTAGTGACCTCTGCTGGCAGCAACAAGCACTGCAGTTGATTTGGAAAAAGCCTTTCCTTTGAATTGCACGTACGAACATTGAAGTGGAATCTTATTATGAAATAAAGACGTACTGCAAAAAGCGAACGACCAATCCCAGTCCATCCTATTGAAAAAGCCATCTTCCCTACTTGAACCTACCTGCGACCCCCTCTAGTCATGTTTGTGGGCAGCCCTCAAACTTTTGTGAGATCAATTCTGTGAGAAATGTTCCGACGGTCCAATTAGCACACCAAAGAAGCTTTGAAGGAACAATGGCCACTAGTGTATCCGCGAGCATGGGCACTTGTTTTGTCTGGATTCCCGATTATGCCCCCCACCCCCCATCGGTACAAAAAAGATGGGGGGGGGGGTAATGAATTCCCTGAGTGGAGCATCACTCTGGGCAGCTGGTGACCTAAAAAGCGTCCGACAAAGACGAAAGAATGAGGACAATTAAGCTCTTGTAGCCCCCCCAGCAACCCCCGTCTTCTGTCAGAGCGAATTATACACACGCCATTTATGGAAATGACCCGAGCCGATTTTGCATATCACTCAGCACAAATGTAAACGCTTACATTCCGTGACACAAAAAAACAAGACTGATAGATATGCGGAATGTCTTGGTGAGACCAGACAATCAACACGTTTGTCTTGTTTCGCCAGAGCCCCCCCCCCCCCCCCCCATTTTTTCCTCCAGAACAAAATGAAAGTGTTTTAAAGCGAAATTCTTTGTGTTTGTATGATGTCAATCTTTAAATATTTAAAATGGTAACAGGTGGTGAGACGCAACTTCTGGCTCCCTCTAGAGGCCCTTAACCTCCACTGCAGCTTTAGTGTATTCTTCCCCCTTCACTCTTGACACGATTACAAACTAAGTAGCCTGAGGCGCCTCTGGCTCCCTCTAGAGGATATAAACTTGCAATGCAGCTTAAGTCCCTCTAGACTAGAGGATATAAAGTTGCAATGCAGCTTAAGTCTTCGGATGCTACCGACCTCTTCAGTCTTGCTTTCACTTTGGAACGGATTCTCGACATCTAAAAAAAAAAAGCCCCGCCACAATACGCCCAGGACATTTTTTTATTCCCCGTTTTGGACACAGACAAGTACTTTCCTTTTTAGTGCTGTTGAACGACGCCCTGACTCAAACGGCGTTACTCGGCCAAAACGGTTCCGAAGCGTGAGAAAATCGAACGGAGAAAGGCGGCCACGTCAACGACGGGCCGACGTCCCTCAGTCGCCGTCGTGGATCGCGTTGTCGGTCTCGAGCGAGTCGCACGGCTGTTCGCCATAGCACATGCATTTAAAATGGTCCCGGAACCATCGCGCCTCGTCCCGGGACGGGCCCGAGCCGCCGACCGTCAGCGGGCCGAGGGGGTCTTTGCGCTCGATGCGGTAGCGGCGCGGGTCCAGGTGGAGGTAGACGTCGTCGTCCCAGTTCTTGCGGAGGCAGCGGCCGCGGCCGCGGCACAGCGCCTGGCTGCAATGTCTGCTCGCCGTGGTCACGTTGAGCAGGTAGGGGTTCATCACGTCCGTCAGGTGGCGCCGGGCGGCGAAACACGAGTACTGCGGGCCGTCAAACCCGGGTGGCTTTTTTCAAATTGGCTCCAGTCAGCCGATCGGCCTCGCCGCTTCGGTTTTCGGAGACGCCTCGTTTATGGAGTAACACTAAACCCTTCCGATATTTGTAGTTAATTCGTCTTTTACCTCTGCAATTCACAGGGTTTTTCCAAATCAACCGCAGTGCTCGTTTCTGCCAGCAGAGGTCACTGCTTGACAGAAGACGCCGTTCATTTGAGCGTTACTAAAAATGCGCACATATCCTTAAGATTGAAGCCCGACGGGCTATCGAAAGCTTCGGTTCGCCGTTCGGTTCGCGCTCAATTTTTCTGCTTCGCGCATGCGCGCGTTTTCGAACTCGGCGATCGACCGACTTAGCCCGGTACTGATCGGAACGGTGAGACGGCGCGCGCGGCGCGCCGGCCGAGCCCGTTCGGGGTTACGGAACCCGCGGTAGACCGTCAACCCGGTTATGGGTTTTAGTCGACGCGTCGGTCGAGGCAGCCGGTTGTACCTCGGTTTTGCAGACGTCCATGTCCCCCCAGGAAACGACGCCGGCGGCGCCGAGGGCGGCCGCCTCGCCGACGGTGCTGACCAGGTCCATCTGAAAGACGGGCGGCCGTCAGGGTCGGGACCGTGGAGCGAAACGCCGTTCGCTCACCTCCGACATGTACGCGTCCTTGCGGTCCTTGTAAACGGGGCGGACGAAGGCGTAGACGGGGATGGAGAAGGAGGCGTCGGGGAGCAGCGCCACCCTGGCCGCCTCCGCCAGGCGGTGGCGCGCAAAGAGCCGCGCTTGGCGGGAGTCGCGCAGCGCCGCCTCCAGGTAGATGGACGGGTACAGGGCGGTGGACTGGCTCCAGAGCCACGAGAGCTCGTCGTTGCGGTCCTCCTCGATTTTCGGACACTTGCCGGTGTAGCCGCTCATGTTCTGCAAAATCGGGGAAGGGTGGCTCGGACGCCGGCCCGGCGGGCGAAGGCGAAAGGCTTAGCGACCTTATGGTAGTCGTAGTTGTAGCAGTCGGGGTAGAGGTAGTAGCCCCACAGGCGCTTGGGTCTCAGCCGCTTGCCGAGGAGCAGCGAGCGCAGGAAGTAGTCCTCGGCGGCCGCCTCGAAGAGCGCCTTGGCGCGCTCCTCCGCCTCGTCGTCGGAATACTCGGGGTGCCCGGCCTTCACCCTGGCCACCGAGAGGCGGCGGTAGATGTCTTTTCGGCCCCAGTTGCGGATCCACTGCGGGCGCCACTCCTCCAGGTCCAGCACGGCCAGGCCGGCGCCGTCCTCGGGGATGTAGAACTCCACGTCGTCCTCGGCCAGCTCGCCGTGCTCCTTGAGGTCCACCAGTTGAGGCAGGGCGTCGTCCACCGACTCGCCCGTGTCCTCGTCCACGTAGGGGACGATGCCGAAGCGGTCCGCGTAGAAGATGGCCACGCTCTGGTTGGTGGCCGACCTCAGCGTGCTGCTCACCAGGTGGAACTGCGACAGGTCCAGCGCCGCGCCGAAGCGGCTCCGGCACAGCTCCGTGGGCGCGTCCCACAGCAGCAGGAAGGGCCGCCCCGGCTCCGCCGGCGGGGACGTCCGGGGGTCCGGGGAGGCCCGGGCGGCGCCCAGGAGCAAGAGCGCGCAGACCACGTTGGGCCGCATTCTCCGGCTGCGTGCAAAAAGCGGAGTCGGGCGGGCCTTTTCCGGTTCCCTCCCCGGGTATCTTCTGGCTTCGGGAATCAGGCCTCGCGTTCGACCGCGACCTCCCCGATCTGCCGCCAAGCGCCTAAGACCCACCTCAAGGCGCAAATTTGACGGCCGCCAGCGTTTGGACGGGTCGGCACATCTCGGGGCCATTTTGTTTCTGTGCCCGTCCTTTGATCTCACCGTCGAAAACGTGGGAAAGCCCGATCGGCTGAAAATTGCTCCCGGCGGGGGGTTCGAAATTGAGCGCTTTATTATTATTATTATTAAGGTTGCAAAATGGCGTCGCTCGTAAATTGTTTTATGGTAAACGAAGGCAATAAAAGATGGCGATAGGCTGTGATGGGCTCCTTAACCGGAGCGGGTTAAAGGTCGCGTTTGGCCGCCTTTTCCGGCGTCGGCAAGGTCCTCACCTGCGCGGAGGCGGTTTCCGATTCCTCGGGCGGGACGTTCCGAAAGGTCCCCGAAGTCCAGGGATGTCGGCGAACGTCGGGCTCGGGACAGGAAGTCCACCTGCAACGGCGCGTCGCCGGCGTCGGGAAAGACGCGCGCTTCCCAAGGTAGAGAGCGGCCTTTTTTCTTTTCCGGCTTTTTCCTTTCGAAATGACAGAAAAGGGTTTCAAATGGATCATTTAGCATTTGTTTGAACGCTCTTTAGCACGTCCGCATAGTTCCCGGATGGCGTTGCAGCTAGCCGCGCACGTTGAAAGGCAACGGTTGCTCATCTGGAGCTTTTTGGTCGCCGTGATGACAATTTCGCTCGGATGTCACGTCACTTCCACGTCACTTTGAGAACCAGATCCCAATTCAGGAAGGCGTTCCACCACGTTCCGATTCATTCGCCCTTCCTTCCGATCGCGGCGCCCCGTTTTTCGGACGGCCGCGGAAACGCAATTTGAATCCCCGGGACGGGCGGGCGGCGGGCTCAAAACGGGGACGGGCGGAATCTCCCGAGTTTCCAAACGCCAGTCCGCCGTGCGCTTACCTGAGAGCCGTCCGTCCGGGTGCGGATGAGTGGAAGGGCGGCCGCTCTGAAGCGCGACTTTCAAGCGAGCCTTTGCGAGGGCGTCAAAGAAAAAGCCCTTCATCAAAGTGGCCCACGGTCATAAAGCCTGGCGACATCAGCCGCGTGCATCCGCCTTTTCCCATGCCGCCTTGCCCTCCCGACCTTTGTCATCGCATTTTTTGTTTGTTTTTTTAACGTCAAAGCCGTTTTGGCGTTTGCGCGTGACTTTCCAGCCGGGCAAATTGCGGCCTCGCCATCGGTCAGAGCGCAGAGGCTTTTGACTTTTTGAGTTCATTTTTCGCATCCGTTCTTAGTCGTACCGATGAAAACGCGTGACTGAATGATTACTCAAAGCGACTAAGAAAAGAAACAAAATATATTGCCAGACAAGGGAGGGGGCGTGGTTCAAGATCAAGGACGTCTTTCCTCATGACATTCGAGTCATCTCAAACTTTTCACTCGTCAAAACCTTTGGGCGTCGAGGACCCCTTTCAGAAAGCAACATTTACAAGGACCCCCCCCTTGCAAATATTTGCCGAAACAAAACTAAAGCATCATTCGAATTTGATCAGCGTGATTACATTTTAAAATTTGTGTCCTTTTTATTCAGCGACAGATTCAATTTGACAGCAAGTTACTTGGATGTTACTTTTCAGCTATAAAGTTTAGGAAATAAACATTGCAAATGGCATGCCCCGTTATAACAAAAATACTAAACATCCAATGATTTTGTGAAAAAAAACCCAAATCAAATGCATTTGGACACTTTTCAAAAGGATTACATTTTTACAAATATATGAACTCATTCAATGCCAGGGACGTACTTTCACGTTTGTTTAAGAGTCTGGACAATCGCTACTTCAGTACATTAAGGACTTTGATTTCCCGATATTTACGTATTTAATCCATACTTCAGTATCTGGGTTTGAATGTCTGGACGCTTTAAAAAAAAAAAAGTGAAAATACGTCCCTGGCATGAGTTATGAGTTTGTTTCTTTTTTTTCAGTTCGAATTTTGAAAGTTGTCAAAATGCATTTGGCAACAGTTTGGCAAGAATGTCAAAACTGTAGAGAGACAGAAGAAATCTCACCATCCTAAACGCTTCATATTTTCTTGTGGTCATATACATTTGTTGCGAGTTAAGTGTGTATCAAATTTCCCACATTAAGAGCGGTCACTGAACGCATCAACAAGGTCAATTTCAGGCTTGTACAGCACGTTCATGGCCTCACTAAAAAAACAAAGCACAAAATCAGACATCTGGATTGCTGGTTTTATTGAAGATGAAATATGGACTGCTTTCAAGGCAAAGTCAAAGTTGACAAAAGAAATACTTAACGTTTGCCCCCAAAACATATATTTGATTTGACTTTGGGGGAGTGGGGGGGGGGGACACTCCAAGTCAAGGGGACCCTTCGGCCGGCCGCCAGGGGGCGCAGCCGCGCCGTCTCACACCCGTATGACCTGGACGTCGTCCAGCGGAGTCAGTCGCGCCCCGCACTCTCGTCCGGCGTAGCACTGACACTCGAAGCCTCGGGCCCAGTCCTCCAGGTTCCGAGCGGACGGGACGCCCGCGGCCACGTACCTGCCGTCGGCTCGAAAGACGGCGAAGCGGGCGGCGTCCAGGTGGAGGTAGACGGGAGAGTCGTAGTTCCGCCGGACGCAGCGGCCCCGCCCCTGGCACAGGGCCCGGCTGCACAACATGGCCGCCGCCGTCACGTTGGCCAGATACGGGTTGAGCGTGGACTGCAGGTAGTCGGACAGCGACCGGCAGGAGGTCTGAAAGACGTCGGGAGAGACGGGAAGGCTCCGCCGGAGCCGCGCGAGCGCATTTGAAATGAAACCGCGTTCGTCTTCGACGTTTCGGGACCGGCCGCGACTCGGATCCAAAAGCGTCTTTTGGAGCGACGGGCGTGGGAAAACCCGGATCGGCGACGGGTTTATAGCGGCCGACCGGCTTCGTTTTTCGGCGCCGCGCTCACCTTGTCATCGTAGTCTCTGCTCGCGCCCCACATGACCACGCCGGCGGCGCCCAGAGCGGCCGACTCCCCCACCGTGCTCATCAGATCCGCCTGCCAAGTCACGTTCGTTCGGGGCTTTCGATTAGCGGGTCACAGGGTTGGAACAGGACAGCCGCACGGGGCTAAAGCCGCAGGACTTACCGCCGTCTGAAAAATCTCCTTCTGGTCTCGGTACAGGGGTCTGGAGTAGACGTAAACGGGCGCGGCGTACGGCCGTCGGGGTAAGGCGGCCGCCCTCAGGGCTTCGCGGACGCGGTGCCGCACGAAGAGAGCCGCCCGCGGGGTGTCCTTCAGGTCCAGGTGCAGGTAGACCGAGGGAAAGAGGGCGCCGCTCTGCTCCCAGAGCCACATCAGCTCCCGGTTCTGCTTAGCGGCTTTGGCCGAGCACCTGCCCGTGTAGTTGGGCGCGCGCCAGCCGTAGTTGTGGCAGTCGGGGTATAAGTAGAAGCCCCAGCGGCGGCCGGGCCGCTCCCCCGCGCCGAGCTTGACGGTTTTCTCCATGAAGCTCCGCCCGGCTCTCCGGAACTGATCGGCGGCCAGCTTTAAGATCTTATTGAGGGGCAAGAACGGGTAGGCTCGCAGGGCTTTGGCCACCGACAGCTTTTGGTAGATGCGCTTGGGTCCCCAGTTCTGGGACCAAAGGGGGCGCCAGGCCTCCCAGTCGATGAGCGCGAGTCCGGGGGATCCGTCCTTGGCTACGTAGCGTCTGATTTGAGACCTCGCCTTGAGCAGGTGCGCCGTCAGGTTGCCGTCTTGAGGGATGCCGCCCGCAATGCGCGTTCCTTTGACGGGGTCGACCTTGGGGTAGAGGCCCAGCCGGTTCTCGTAGAAGACGGTCAGGAACTGGCCCGGAACCAGGGCCGGCGTCGTCACGGCCTGGAAAAAGGGGTGATCAAACGACGCTTTGCGAAGCAACTCCGCACCGTGGAGCGCAGGCGTCCGACTCTTGTCCCGGAAGGCCGGCGTCCCGCCTGTCCCGGAACCCTCTCTGTCAAACGCGCCAAATGATTAAGATGGTTTTCAAGCTCCCGCGGAGCTCGGGTGCGTTGGGGGGAGAGAGCCGGCGAGCGTGCGGGATGCCGGCCCTCCGGGACTGGAGTCGGACACCTACGCTATAGAGCGGGGGTGGGGGATTCCGCTCCCTGGGGAGCCCTCTCCTGGTTTTGATGTCTTCCTGGCCTTTCACGCCCGGTTCAGACAATCAGCTCGTCAGATAACGAGCCTGATTATTTCATTCAGGTGTGTTGGAACCGGACTTCCCTATCCCTGCTATAGAATGAAGCACTGAAGCCAAACGCCGCGGAATTAAATATCTTGTGAGCTGGGGGGGACATGAAGTTTGTCCCTTCGAGCTGATCAACTTGAAGGTGTAACGCGAGAGACGGGGAACCCGAAAGCCGTCGGCACCTGGAAGGCCGCGGTGTCCAGCGGGACGTCCAGACGCCGGCACCGCTCGGTGGGGGCGTTCCAAATGGCCACAAAGGGGCGCTCGGGGATCAGGGGCGGCTCGGCGGGCGGCAGCGCGTGGATGAAGCTCGCCGTTTGCATGCAGACCAGGAAGCGCAGGAGCATTGTGACGCTCGGCTCTAAGAGAAGAAGAAGACGCCGACGCTTTGACGAGGACTCAAAAAGATCCTACCTGTTGCGGTAAGCCGCCTCGGCTGTATGTTCGCCGGTGGTTTATTGCTCCGGGTTACAAAGTTCCTCGTGGTCGAGTCTGGAGCGTATCTGGCCATGCCGTTGCAAACAATCGGTCTTATATGTGACATCACCTCTTCTTCTTTGTGAGTTTTCGGCTTCCTCTCATTATGTGGCTGCCACGCAGTGTCCAAAATCAGACACTGCAGCTCCATTTAGAGTTTACTCAATGTTTTTTGCGCTTCACCGGACTGCTCGAAAACAAGTTGTCTAAGCGCATATTTACTATCCGCCGGATATTTGCCTTTTGTGGTATGGATTTATTTGGCAGCTGGGCGTGGCAGCGGTTAGCGCGTCCGGCTCACGGTTAAAGGACTCGGGTTCAATCCCGGCCGGCCTTCCTGCGCGGGGTTTGCATGTTTCCCCCGAGCCCCCGCGTGTTCTCTTCGCCTTCCTCCGGCACTCCGAAGACATGAACGACACGCGCATCGGACACACTAAATCGTCCCAGCATGCATAGCAAAACTCTCCATATAGCTACTGTAAATGGCACTCATTGTTCTTAAATGATATACTGCGCCGCGATTTTACCGGTCCGGCCCTCTGGAACAGTTTCTCAGGCTTAGGGGTCCGTGAAGGAATTTAGGTTATCTTTATTTGATATGAAATTCTTCCCGACTCTTCCATAAAGCTGTCAAATCAACCAGTTGCATACATTTAAAAAAAAAAATTGTGAAATAGACTCACGAAATCCACGTCATCATCCAAGAGCTTAATTATTTAGTCACAAAATATTTGGCAGCGACCTGTTAGAGGGAAACTGAGCCAGTTTGTTATGCAATTATTTTTTGCCCAACTTCGGTCAGGCTGGAAAGTGGACGATTGGCTTCTGTCCATTCACTGCCTCCGCCTTGAAGACTTAGCAGAACACATAAATAACCGCAATACATTTGATTCAACGAAACGGCGCCGTTTTTTTCACATTTGTCAAATGAAGTATTTTTCCTGAGATGCCAATCATTCGTTGTAGAAAATAAGCTCGTACCTGCGTCTCTTGTCCGCGCCTCGAAAGCGGGAAGTTCCCTTTCTGGCTCTTTGCCGCTTCTTCTCGCGCGAAACAAGAAATGACGCGCAAGTTAGCCCACGGGCCGCTAACTGCATCGCGCTTCCATTTTGTTCCGTTTTTGTTTTATCAGCCGTCGGCCATCTGCCGTGGCTCCATAGCGTCTTCCTCTTTTCTGCGACGGGCCCCAAAACCAGTGGGCGCGCTTGGATGGGTTTTCACGTAGGACAAGCAAAGCAACGCGGAATCGCTAACATGCTTTATTTACAGTGCCTTTACATTCACGTGCTGCACGTTTTGCTGTACAATCATCATGTTAATAAAAAAGAAAACGGTCATCGCCGCAGTTGATTGGTCGACACGTGAGATGAAAATCTGTTGACAAGAAAAGCCACAGTGACAAAGTGCTACGTGTGGGAACTCCCCGGAAACGATTAGCGTCGCTCGCGTCTGACGGTGGCACTCATCCAAATCCATACCATACCATACCGTCGCGAACAGAGTAAGAAGTGTTTCGCGCCACACGTGTGACGAGGATTCTCTCCGATCTACAGATAATATGGCGGTGATATAAGTCTAATCTGATTTGTCCAGCTCAACAAGCTAATTTTTTGCCAAATGGCCGATAGGCCTTGGCGGCGGTATCCAGCCCGGTTGGCGCACTGGTTTATTGAACCTTTGAGGAGGAGGAAGTTAAGAAGCGCAGAAAAGTGCCGAGTCAGCACTGGAGCCGGACTACGTTCCCGCGTCCGCTTCCTTCGCCGCCTGTCGCCGCTACGTTGACGCCACGAAATCGGTCCCGTCTCTTATTTCCATTCCACTAAATAAGTAAGAGCTATGCAGTCACGAGAGTACGATAAAATATCTTTGGGGTTATAAAGTTGTATAAAAGGTTAGGAATGAGATGTTTTGGCTCACCGTAAAAGCACCAAAATATTCAACTTCATGTCAAGTAAAACGGTTACTGTTAAAACCATTAGCACAGGTTTTTGTTGTCGTGGGTTTCGGCGTCCCAGATGCCACAGGACCAAAGCATTGAGGCTAACGCCCAAGCTTTTAGACCAAAAGAGCTAGCTGTCATACATTTTTTTTTTTTTTTTGGCAAGAGAATCGTTAGCTTATAACAGCTAGCTGCTAGCACCAGCCGCTCCTACCTGCGGTAGAAGCTAAGATTTTTCACGTTACGCGCATGCGTTCCCTCCATGAGCTCACATTTGCTGGGCGACCGAAGCAAACAAGCTCACTTCAAATTTAAGAGCAAGTTTTACATTCTTCTAAGCTGCGTTGAGATCCGCAGATGTTAGCGCATTAGCTTACAGCCTAGCTCGCTAACAAACGTCCCAGTTTCTGGAGGCTTTCCCAGAAATTCATCAGGAGCGCGAAAAGTATCAAAAGAGCGGGGCGGTCGAGGGCGGGCGGCGCACCGCTGCGCCCCTCTTCCGCCCGCCCCCCCTGCTCCTCCTCCCACTCGGTCCTCCGCCTCTCCTGGCGGTCGTCGCCGCCCTCGCCGCCGCCGTCGTCCTCCCGCACCTCGTTGGCGCTGTCGCAGCGCTCCCCCTGGTGGCCCTCGTAGCAATGACACCGGAAGCGTTCCCCGAGCAGCCGAAGGGCGCCGGGCGAGTGGCCCCCGCTGACGCGGAAGCCTCCGTCGCGGTCCTCCGCGGGACGGATGCTGAAGCTGTCGGCGTCCAGGTGGAGGTAGTGGCGCGCCCCCGGGTTGCGGCGGACGCAGCGCCCGTTGTTCTGGCACAGGAAGTGGCTGCACAGCTCGGCGGCTCGCGTCACGTTGGTGATGTACTGGCCCAGCCGGTGGCTCAGGAACCAGCGCACCTTGCTGCAGTTGTGCTGCGGGAAGGAAACCTTGCCATCAGATATTTGGGATTTGCGTCTAAATTTGCCAGTACGGCTCGTTAAAGGGCCAGTTCTCGCATATGTATTCTTACAGTATCGCAAGGCATTTATTCTGCGGTTTGAATGAGAAAGAACGTTGTCAAGCACAAGACGGAAGGAGACGTCGCGACCTAACTACGGGACGGCACGGCACGGGACGGGACGGGACGGGACGGGACGGCACGGGACGGGACGGCACGGGACGGGACGGCACGGGACGGGACGGCACGGGACGGGACGGGACGGTCCGCGGATGGCCGTAACGCGACATCATTCTTCCCGCGTTCCTTCGCCATCCGATGCGGACGTCCGGACGATTGGGAGTTTGGCGTTTGGAACGATTGGATCGGGAGTTCTTTTCGGATGGCGAGGAAACGACGAAACGCGGGCCAGACGGCGTTCCTCACCCGAGACGCGGTCAAGTTCAAATCGCCCCAGATGACGAAGCCGGCGGCTCCCAGCGCCGCGCTCTCTCCGACGGTCTGGACCAGGTCCTTCTGCACAGGCGACACGGCGGAGGGCGCCACTGGAGCGCGGCTCGGGTCGGGGGTCGGGGCGTAAAAGGTGCGAAGGGTTACCGTGGTGAGGAAAGCCAGCGGCTGGTCGCGGTAGCCCAGCCTCAGGTAGACGTAGGTGGGCAGCTCGTAGGGGCGGGAGGTGAGCGAGGCCACGCGGAGCGCCTCGCGCACGCGGTGGCGGGCGAAGCGCAGGTTGCCGGCGCTGTTGCTGCGCGCCTTGGGGATGGTGACGGACGGGTAGAGCGCCGTGCTGCTGTTCCACAGCCAGCGCAGCTCGTCGTTGCGCAGGCTCTCCAGCAGCGGGCACAGGCCGCTGTAGCCGTCCTCGTGGAGGTTGTAGTTGTGGCAGTCGGGGTACAGGTAGAAGCCCCACAGGCCCTGGGGGCGCATGCGCGTGCCCAGCTGGAGCGTGCGCTGCATGAAGGCCCGGGCGCTCTTCTCGAAGCGCCGCCGCGCCAGCTCCTCCACCTTGGAGCCAGTTCAAACGGTCCCGGATTATTACGGTATATTATGCACTACATCAGGAGCGCGCTTTATTCAGGAACTCGTTGACGTGCCTTAAGAATGAAAAATTAGATCTATTGATCAATTTGGAAGAAAATTGCAAGAAGCGGAGGTTTTTCCCGATGATCGAAAAGCGGCGAATGAGAGCATTTCCGAAGAGGTGTTCCTCACCTGCGCCGCCGTCACGTTGAGGTACGCCTCGGCGGTCAGCTCCCGCGACTTGCGGCGGTAGACGTCCTTCTTGTGCCAGTTGCGGCTCCACTGCGGGCGCCAGAACTCCCAGTCGATGACGGCCAGGCCGCCGAAGTCTCGGGCCGGGATGAAGTGGCGGATGTCCTTGTAGGCCTTGAGCAGGTGCAGGTCCAGGCTGGCGTTTTGCGGCACGCCGCCGTGCACCGCCTCGCCCCGCGCCGTGTAGTGCGGGTAGTAGCCCAGCCGGTTGGCGTAGAAGATGGTCACGTTCTGCCCGGTCCAGTTGGCGCGGGGGCTGCCGCGGATGTGGAACAGGCGGTCCAAGTTGACGCTGACGTTGTACTTGATGGCGCACATGTCCAGCGGCGCGTTCCAGGCCGCCACGAAGGGTTTGCGGCCCAGCAGGGGCAACCGGGCCGGCTTCTGGGCCGGGGCGCCGCTCGGGAGCGCCAGCAGCAGCCAGACGGCGAGGGCGAGCGGGAGCGCCGGCGGCGTGCGGGGCGGGCCGCCCGCCGGCCCCGCCCGCATGCTGCCGATCAGGCGCGTCCGCTCTCAGTCATCCTGAGGGGCGCGAGAGGAAGCGTTGAGCGGTCGGAAGACATTTTGGAAGTGACGTGCCGAAGGCTGGCCGCCAGTCTCTCGTGCGGCGGTTCTCAAAGTGGAAATCGGGGATTTCTTGTTGCCACGATTTGCTTTGGCGGGCCACGGAAAACCATGTGGCGTTGGCCCCCGGGCCTTGACTTTGACACCTGTGTCCCATTCGGACAAAGGCGTCGTACAAAAAGTTCATCTGTTGAACTCGGGTCGCATGGAAATAAGTGTTTGATAGTAGCTGGGGCGCTTCCGCTATTTTGCTTTGGCTCTTGAAATATGAGCCGGACCGCCGGAAAACGACCGGCCGCATTTGAGAGCGGCTGCCAGCGGCTCGACCGACCGACGGACGGCGAGCGAGTCGCGTGACGTCCCGGCCGGGAGCCGAGCCTCAATGACGGGCGCCCCCGCCAAGAATCTCCGAACGCATCCGGTCCCCGCTCCCCTGCGGGCCCCCCGACGGGAAGCCGCCCGTAAAGAAAGGGAGGCGCCGAGCGAGCCTCCTCGGCGGGACTTTCCGTCAAAGGCGCTCACTTCCTGCCAGCTCTCTAGCTGCATCCCGAACGCATCCTGGATTTCGGGAAGCTTCCCCTTTGATTTAGCTTAAGTCAGCACAAAAAAGAGTCTCCACGCTGCCGCGCCTCTATCAGGTCGGGGCAAAAGGGGACGAGTAGTAGAATAGATTAGGATAGAATAAAATAGAACGGCGGTGCTCTCGTTTGCCTGCGTCCCCGCGTCCCTGACGCATCATTTTTGACCTTCAAATCAACTTTGTTTTTTGACATCAAAATATTAGGATTACAATTCATATCAGTTATTTCACAGTAAAATTGCACAGTGGACTTGTTTGTCCTTACAAAGACTCTAGGGAATGCTTTCTACAAAGTGCTACCTTTAGGCCCAAAACAAAGTCAACTTCAATCCATCGGTGAAAAGTCAAATCGTACACGATCGGGTAACAGTGAGGCAGAAAGTAAAGAAGCGAAAACAAAACGCTTCCGAGACTCATGGCGTTTTAATATTGCGAGCCCCGGGGACAACAGTTTACGTTTACAGTTTAGAGAAAATGAGCACTAGAAGAGAATATAAAAGATTGTCTTTGTTACTCAGATGGGAAGCGGAGCCCTCCTACTGTATATGGGGGTTGAAAAAAACCTCAACTTGTAATCACACGGTAAATCTCACAGGAAAAAAGCGTGCGCATCCCTGGTCGCGGGCGGGTGATTAGTGCGCCATACGCTCCTGGACCCTCACTCAACTCGGCGACAGAGAAAACACGAATGGGCTCGTCATGTTTTTCTGAAGCGGGAACAAAAGGAATATGCCGCCGGCCGCTTTGCTCCAACTGCGCCAGAGAGAAACGAAGCGCAACTCATTGGACCAAACGGCTTCCTTTGACGTCCTGGCAACCGGCCTCCTTCTTGAAGGATACGGCGCCCGTCTCCTTTTCCTTGGCTCGGCTCGGTGACAGAACAAATGATCGGCCCGGTTTGGCCACGCGCAGTGGCGGAAATTTCTCGCCGGCCGTATACTTCCAAACTTCTGACGGCAAATGTGGCAACTCAGAACAATGGAAACCCAGACAGCTACAGCCTTCTAGCTCATGTTTACATTTTGGCTCCCGGTCAAAGTCAGCAAAGAAAGCAAAGAAAAGAAAAGAAAAGAAAAGAAAAGAAGGGCACGGCAGCGCACCCCCCTCGACAGAACCGGCCTGGAAGCGATTAGCCGGCGTTCGCTGCCGCCTGCGGTTCTTGCGGCTCCTCGTCGTCGGACGCGATCGGCGGAGGCGCCGTCTGATCGTCTCCGCCGGAAAATGTTGCCGAGCGCTCGGGACCGTCCCCTCGCCGAGGTGGTCGGGGGGGGTTTGGGTTCGTCATGAGCGAAGACGAGAGAGCGCCACGGACTCGCTCGGGGCCCCGCGGCGGATCGATGACAACGCGGGCGACTGACCAAGCGCGGATATTGGATATTTTTCCTTAGTTTATATCAGGGCTGTCCAAGTCATTTTAGCTCAGGGGCCGCTATATACAGCGGTAGAGGCCTTTCACACTTTATTTGTTGCTGTGATTCATTTGTGCGTTGTTTGGCTCGATCTTTGTTTTTTGGCGCCGCCTCCGGCCGCTCCAGATATTACATTTCGTAGTGAGGAAGGACGGTGCGGCTTCGGTTATTTTGGTCCAACAACTGGTGACTGTGGATAACATGCTAGCTAATGTTTGTTATACAGCGCCGCCTTGTATGCGTTGAGCTCGTTAGCGTTTCGGTTCGGGCCTTTGCTAGACGTCAACGGATGCTTCCATAAGTACTTATTTGCCTCGAATCAACCTTCTATATTGAAACGAATAGCGTTTGTGATTCGGTAATGTCATTGGTGTCCATTTTTGTACATTTTGGGGCGGCGGCCATTAGTTTGTCGTTAATTCATACTAGTGAAAGTAGTCAGAGTGAGAGAGGAGGATGCAGGGGAAGGGAGGCCACCCTTGAAGGGAGAAGAAGAAGAAGAAAAAGAAGGGAATGAAGAAAGATAAATGAAGTCACTTTCTTTTCCGTCCCGAGTAGCATTTTTCCTTGAACTGCATAAAACGAATGGAAATTTTCTACGGTCATGTTTCCATTATTTCAAATTTTAGAAGACATAATAAGACGGGTGCAGCCTCTCCGCCCGCTACGACGCAAGGCTTCCGCCTTCAGAGTTCAAAATCGGCTGGAGCCCTCTTTGAGAGCCCCCGCTTGGCCCCGTCCTGTCAAACGGCAGACCTTCAAAGTCAAAGCGTGCAAAATTCGCGACAAACCGCCGGACGGATGGCAGTGCTCGTATTTGGAAGGCCGGGACGTTACGCCCAAGTCGCCCCGAGGTGTGTCAACCTTTAAAGTGACGCTAAAACTGAAAAAAAGGATCAAATGGCCTGGATATGCTGGTCGTAGTTTTCAGAAGGTTAAAGCAACTACTGTTTTAGTTTGAGGTTTTTATTAGTGAAATTGAAATTAGCATGAATATTTTGCTTATTATAAGAACAAAACCAATAGATAGCTCTAAAAATCGATCTTCAAAATTTCCGACACGCGGATGCATCACAGTTAAAAGAGGAAGTTCGCCGTTTGTAATCGGAAGCCAAGAAAAATGAGATTCGCTCAAACTCGCCATCTGTCACGCCAACACCGTCCGACATCACGCTCGCATCCTCTCGTGACCCGTCTGGGAGGGAAGGGCTTCAAATGCAAAATGATGATGTGGACAAAAGTCCGGGGACACCTGCGAGCTATCAAAAGGTGGACTTGCAGTTTTTGCCCATCCTCGCCTCGTCACGGCCGCACGGAAGGTTGCCCCGCAGTCAGAAAAAAAGACGCAACAAATCTTGTTTCCGATCCAACCCTTTTCCCCCGCATTGTAAAGGCGCTTTTGCCAGCGGCGGCCGCGTCGCCGCCCGCCTCCGCGGCTTCCGTCTCCACGAGTCGTCCCCGGTGGCCGCAATTGCACCTCCAAAAGTGCCACTTTGGACATTTGGAAACACAAATGAGGGTGAGGCGACATTCCTCAGCGTGAACGTTCCCGCTTCTCGCGCTTGACAAAGAGACGGCGCAGTCAACAGAAGCTCCACAAAAGCAAAGACGCCTCCCCGAAGCTCACCTGGAGATGAGGGGTCTCTCTCGCTCGCTCGCTCGCTGTCATGCGGGCCCCAAGCTCATTGCGCTCATCCAACGGGCGCTCCTCTCAGCGCCACTGTGCATGTTTGTGTGCGCGCGCGTGTGTGCGCGCGTCGACTTTTATTGCGACTACGGGCCAAGAGGCGGGAGGCGCCAGAGCCTCGCCATCGGGAGGGGGGAAAACGGAGAGAGAGAGAGAGACAGCTTTCTCTGCGCTTTGTGATCCAAGCAGGAATGTAAACGGTCCATCATGTGGGTTTGCAGTTCGCACCCCCGCCAACAGGGGGCAGCATGGCGGCAGACACTCACAAACTGATATGGCCACAGGATAAAATGGACTTTAACGTTAAGTCAAGTGCCCCCTCTGCCCCCTTCCCCCACCAAATCCAAATATAGTATGGAATGACAAATTTGCTCCAACGTATTTCCTACATACTTGCAGAAACATTCAAATGTACTTTTTTTTTTTGTTTGTTTAATACACACATTGTTTGAAATGGAGGTCTCAGGAGACAATTTGCTGATCATCTTGCTTGGGACGTTCTTTAGCCAAGTGACGACTGTTGTGAGACGAGAGTGTGGAAGGTCGCCCTTCGGCTGTTTCTCCCCCCGCCTGCCGGCGTCGTGCCGGCTTGTTCAAGCGCACGTCCGGAGGCTGAAGTTCCCTTTCATAATGAGTTAAGTCCGCCGGAAAAAGGATCCTCGTTGCTGACAACGACCGGGCGATTAGGCCGCACTTGACCAACGTGCATTTTTGCAACGTTCTGTGCCAACGCACATTCAAATGAACGGGATTCCAAATTTGCTCTGTTTTGAAAATGAGAAGAAAAACTCCACTTGCGCGGAGAAATACCGTAAACCCCTATGACTTTATGGGGAAAAATAAACTGCTTTTAGCTTTTCACCTCAAGCACGTTGGAACAAGTTTGCCACTTGCCTCCACATCGCTTGTGTTCGTACTTAACAAGATTTCTTGTTTTGTTTTTTTTTTCCTGACTGTGCAGGCCTCACGTCAGGGCAAATATTTGATTTATCGTCGCAATGATTTCATTTTTTGGGGCCCGCATTTCTTCTCCCAAGCATGTTGTCACGTTGCGGTTTTCCGCGTTTCCCGAAAGCGACGCTTCGTGGGAAAAAGGCGGACGAGGCGCTGCGCGTCGAGGAGCCGGACGCGGCCCGTCTGGCGGCGTTCGGAGATGATGACTGCGCGTTTGCCCCCCCCCCCCCTTCCCCCCCCAGTGGCGCCGTTCCCACATATGGACGGCGTTAGGAAAGCTCCCGATCCAGACGGCGAGCGAGCCGACCGACCGACCGACCGCTCAAATTACCGAGCCAAACGTCAGCTCAGAAGGTTGCAAAGTTGACTTGGGAGCCTTCCGGCTTCACGCCGGCGGCTTTTTGTCCAAACTTGTTGTCGCTTCTTTTGCAAAGCAAGAATGAAAAGGACGTCGTTAAACGCTCCCCGTTTCCAGACGGAAACGCCGGCGCGAGGCCGGCCGGCCGGCCGCCGTGTTTTTGTTTGAAGCGCCGTGTCTTCTGGCAAGCGAGAGGCCCTTTCCACACAAAATCAACAGATGCGGCACGGGCGGCCATCTTGTTCTTCTCGCACTCACTTGAACTCGCACCCAAGATTTATTATTCGGTGACGAGTCCTCGTGACTCACTTTCACGTTTAACCCCCGAGAGAAATCTGACCCAGCTCGGGCTTTTTGACGTGTGATATCAAAGGAAAAGCATAGGGAAAAAAAACATGACATTTCACTTCTCTCTAAGAAATGTGGGTACCGTTAACCTCATATTACATAATATAATCTCACTGTAAAAACGGTTAATCCACTTTAACATGGATGGTATTTATCCTTAGCATTATGCTAGCTGGGCGTCCCATGGCAGGGCGCCAATGTATACGCGCGTTGTCGTTTTATTCCCGCCGTCTCGTTTTGATTGTAGAGCGCGAAAGGTTTCAAAGCGTTCATGTTTGCCGCACGGCTGAGCTCATGTTCTCAACGAACTGAGTCAGACTCTGAAAATATGCAAAAAATGAAAAGATTGTTGACGCAAACCACTTCAAGCTCAACATGCGGGTTGAGGCGCTTGAGGGAGGAAAAGACGGTGCGGTGACTGGATGAGGTCCTGACTCTGGCTCTGCTGTTTTTTGGAACCAAACATGGGTTGTCATGCCGCGCGTCCAAGCATTTGATGACAAACAACAACGGCGGAGAGCGTTAGCCCATGCGTTAACTTGGGTCGTAAAGGCGAGTTTGAGACGGTTCAAATTGTTAGTGTTGGCCTTGCGTTTGCCTCTCAAACGTACAAACTCGTTAGGAGCGTAAAAAAAAAGTCGTCTGTGAACTGTGAAAGAACCGCATGACTCATGCAGCTTCGAGAAGACGGGGGGCATCATGACCTAACTACGGTACGGAAAGATCTGCAAAGGACCGTTCTGGAAAAAGCAGCACTTGCATGAACTAAGAACTGATAGCACACACATACACACACGCACACACCTCTATTGTGTGATGCTTGTTGCTATAGGGTGGCAACACAGAGCTACTCTAATCAATAAAAAAAAGAAAAAGAGGACTAGATGCGGGACACCACCATTATACTTAAAACATTCTGTTGGTCGTTAAGAACACATTTATTTGCAAATTTACAAGCATTCAATGTATTCTTTTTTTAATGAAAAACGTTCTCAATCTTACACATGGTCCCTTTAAGGGTTTTCCAGAACAGAATTTCCTCCAGGCATCCCCCAATATAAAATGGCTTTGACGCCCCTGGTCTAAAATATGCGTCATAGTGAGACAGCTGTTTTTCATATTTACCCCCTGTTATTTTTATGGAATTATTTTGTTACTTGTTTTATTTCATAATGGCAGCGAAGGCGGGCACTTGAATTCTGTCGTACAATTCTTGACACTAAATATCCAAGCGTTGCGCCGCTCGAAAACGTCTGTAGGCAATCATCGGCGCCGATGAACGAATGCCATTATATTTTGTGGATGGCGGACGTTTATTGCGGCATGACGTCAGATTTCCCGGTGAAGTCATCCGTGGAAGGGTTTCTTTTGAAAATCTGGGACTTTCCACTTTTGCTTGCGCAGGGCATCAAACATAACAGGGGCGAGCGGGAAGCGACTCGCGAGCCTTTAGGCGAAGACGCACTTGAGGAGAAGACAGGCGGCCGATAGCGAGACGAGGCACAGGCAGGAAAAGCCGAGGGGGAGGAGGCCCGGGACGGCGAGCGGCGGCGGCGGCGGCGGCGGCGCCCCCTGGGGCACCTCGCAGCGCACGCCGGTCCAGCCCCGGTAGCACTGGCAGCTGAACTTGCGCTTCATTCGCAGGACGTCGCGGCGGCGGAGGCGGCCGGCCACGCGGAAGCGGGGGCCCCCCGGCGCCGCCCCACGCAGCACGCGAAAAGATGTCGGGTGGAGGTGCAGGTAGGCGCCGGAGGTGGGGCTCTTGCGCACGCAGCGGCCGTTCTTCTGGCACAGCGCTTTGCTGCACAGCCTGGCGGCCGCCGTCACGTTGACCACGTAGTGGCCCAGCGGCCCGTCGATGTACTTCTTCACCGTCAGGCAGTTCCTCTGCGCGGAGCCAAGCACAGCTGCGGCGCTTAAAAGATCTCGGCTAACGTTAACTTGCCTTTTCCGCTACCGACGCAGAGCCAAGCACAGCCGCCGCGCTCAAAGGATCTTGGCTAACGCGACGAATACGCTTGGGCTGCGCTCCGAAGGGGTCACCTGCGATCCGGCGTACTCGGACGAACCCCAGAGGACCACGCCGGACGCCCCCAGGGCGGCGCTCTCGCCGATGGTGTGCACCAGGTCGCGCTGAGCCAGACGCAGAGCGGAGGCGTGGCGCCGGGGAGGAACGGGCGGCGAGCGCTTACCTGGGACAGCGCGGCGAAGGTGTAGGCGTAGAAGGGCCTGGAGTAGACGAAGACGGGCAGGGCCCGGTCGGGCCGGGCGATGGAGGCGATCCTCATGGCCTCCCTGACCCGGTGGTGGACGAACCTGAGGGCGTTGGCCGAGGAGCGCAGCTCGTAGTCCAGGTAGACGGACGGGTAGAGGGCGGTGCTGCCCCTCCACAGCCACATGAGGCGGTCGTTGCGCACGTGCTCCACGTCGGGGCACTCGCCCGTGTAGCGGCGCGGGTGCCGCTTGTAGCCGTAGTTGTAGCAGTCGGGGAAGAGGTAGAAGCCCCAGAGGCCGGCGGGGCGGCGGGCCCGGGCCAGCGCCAGCGTCAGGTTCATGAAGGCCCGCCCGGCTCTCTCGAAGCTCTCCTTGGCCTCCTTCTCCACTTTGCCCCGGGGCCAGCCGGGGTGGAGCCGGCGGGTCAGCTCCTTGGACTTGTTGCGGTAGACGTCCTTGCCGCCCCAGTTGCGCACCCACTGGGGCCTCCAGTCCTCCCAGTCGATCACGCCCAGGCCGCGGAAGTCCTTGCGGGGGATCAGCCTGTCGATGTCGCCGCGGGCCTTGCTCAGGTGCTTGGACAGGCTCTGGTTCTGCGGGAGCCCGCCGTTGACGGGGAGCCCCGAGCCCGAGTAGTACGGGTAGTAGCCCAGGTGGCCGTGGTAGAAGATGGTGACGTTGGGCCCGCTCAGGGTCTCGTTGAGGTTGGCCACGATGTCGAAGACGCTCAGGTCCAGGTCCACCCCGAAGCGCAGGCGGCACGGCTCGGTGGGCGCGTTCCACACCACCGCGAAGGGCCGCCGGGGGGCCAGGGGCCGCCCCGGCGCCAGCACCAGCGCCAGCACCAGCGCCCGCAGCGCCGGCACCGGCGCCCGCAGCCCCGTCCACGCCATGCGCCCGCGATCCCGGCCAGGCGCCGACTGCCGGCCCCCGGGCCCCCGACCCGCGCCGGGGCCTCGGATGAGCGCGCGCGATCAAAAGCGGAGGAATGCGCTCCGCTTACGCAACCGTGCCCGATCCACATGAATGAAAACGCTATTGTGGAAGGGCTGCCCTCGTTACCGCCCCGCTTTCCGTCAAAACAAGTCCCCGGCCGAAGCCGCGCCCGCCATCGCTCGTCCCCAACAAAATGTCATATCGAGAGCGGCCAGAGGCGGCGCCAAAAAAAACTAAGCGTTAAAGGATAAACTCAGTCGGGTTTTTTTCGGCCGCGGTCGCCAGTAGCTGTGGACCACTGCCGTACACCATGATCTTATTGGTCTGGCCCGCCCGGGAATAGATTTTCCTCCGTACGGCCTGCAGGACGCCCTTGATTGAAATTGAGGCACGTGTCACTTCGTTATCCGCAAAGGCAAACGTGTTTTTCTGTCAGAGTCGATGCCAGCTACACGGCGGCGATGTTATTCCACTCCCGCAGCCCGGGGATGGGGCCTCTCCTCCCTGCGACCGGAGCCGTCGGCGCCAAGTCCAAATGGTACAAGTAAGACAGGTTCAAGCTCCGGCGCTCCGTCATCGGCGCTTTGGCATTTGAGAAGACTTTGGCGTGCAGGAGGCCCTCCCACGCCGTCGATCTCACCCACGCTGAAGCGATTCCGACTTGTTTCCAGGAAGCCGTGGAGATAACCAAAAAAAAACAAAACTCCGGGGGCCGCTTGACCCGTGCGAGGAGCCTCCTCGCACCGCTTGATGACTGCAACGTAACGGGAGGAGAAAAAGAAAGGAGCTGGCAAAGGTACACTTACGCGCAAGTATGAATATCTGTGTTACAAAGCAGGGATGCGCTATGGCGGCCTTTATTTGAAGATATTGGGGGCGCTTGCATGTTGTCAATAGCAGACATTGCTTAAAGTCACACTGTGTATGATTTAGACCTTTTTTCATTCAAAATGAATCAATCAAATGATTACAAATTTCACAGTCCTTTTTATTTACATATATATATGTGCGCGTGTGTTAAGACGACATTACGCGACACTAAAAACGGAAGTACAGCGAGCTAAAGAATGCATTTCAATGCAGTAACATTGGAGCATGTTTTTCATAAGAAGAATTGCACCGCAAAGAAAAAAAAGAAAGAAAAAGCCCGCGCGTAGAAACATCGCATCAAATGAGCCGGGGCCCCGCAAAGTGTAGCCGCCATTAATCACAGCCTTTCGTCATGTCGAGCGAAACCTCAGGAGGAGAAGGTTTTGTCCCGGGCCGAGCGTGGCCGCCCGCGGGCCCGCAAAAACCCAAGTGGAAGACATGCGAGGCCAGACCACAAACGCCAGGAAAGGAGGCGCCAAGAGTTCACGCTGAGCTATGAGCTTTGTCGCGGGCGCGGGATTGAAGAAAAAAAAACCCAACAACTCCTGATGCTAACCTCAAGACGAGGCTCAGGAGCTTGGAATGTTTCAATAATTCAATCGTCGGATTTTGGTGGCGCCAGCCCAACCGGCTCCTCAAAGACTTTCGTTTCCATGGAGCGGGCAAACAAAGCGAGCTAAAGGCCAAAGGAGCCTCGGCCTCCTCGCCGGCGGGTGGCGCCACTCTCGTTCTTCTTCTGATACCAAAAAAATCCTACGCAGCGATGCGCATGGATGATGGCGCCATCTGGCGGTAGGGGTCCATGTCAACAGCGCGGCCGGTTTTCCGGCGGGCTTTGACGCAATATGAAAAGAACAAAAGACCGGACTTGTCCCCTTCTGCCCTTGGACGTGCGAAGCTGGGGGGAGAAACGGCCGAGGGCGCGCCCTGATCTCAAAAGTCGTCACTTGGCAAGAGAACATCCCAAGTAAGATGATGGGCAAATCATCCGCAAAGACCTCCATTTCAAACAAATTGGGACGGCCGTGTCAGATAGTGACGATGGCGTTTTAAATATTAGATTGACAAAAGGTTAACCGTGAACCACAGGCATTTGGCGAGCCAATGCCATGCTAGCGCTACAGCAAGAAGGACCACACACCAGGATGACTGTAAGTCTTTCCCGCCACTGAGCTGTCAATGTGGAACGCATAAAAATCTGTTTAATGTAGCGGGGGCACACACGGTGGAAAAGAAGCCAAAAAGACATCAGCGTTAAGAGAGGAATTCAAAGCTAAAAAAAAAAAAAAAGATAGTTGAAAGCGTCCTGAGCTCCTGGCACACTTCTTTTGCCCGGGGTGGCCGGGATTATTGACGGCGTGGTTTTCGGTGTGCGCTTGTGCGACTCCTACTTTCCAGATGGGACTTTTTTCTTTTTTTTTGTTTTATGATTTTTATTAACAGTGGCGCTTGAATGGAACAAGCTGTGTTTTCCATTTGCCTTGAAAAGTTGCTGACTCACACTTTGCCGTCAGGCTTGGATAGGAGACGCCGCCCGGGGCAAAAAAAAAACACAAAAACTGGCCACCAAAATCATTTGCCATTATCAGCCGACAGACCGTGCGAGGGCCCCGACTTCCAGGCTTATTCTTGAGGGCCAGTGGAAGTAAACGTGTGTCAAACAAATTAGGACAACAAACATGTGCCGTCAATTTCCTGCAGTTTTAAGGAAAAATGATGACAGAAATGACGCCCCTGGTGTAGATGTTTCTCTCAAACTGTCATTGTTTTTGAGGGGCAGTTAGTGCGCGAGTAACAACAGTTGCAAGCGGCTGCTGTAGGCCACGGCTCACGCCGCATTACACGGCCAGTAAAGTGCATACAGTAGTTGCATGTTAAGAGTCATGGATTCTCTCTTTTTTTATATCACAAGCATTGCAAAATGTTTCATTTTGATACAAAATGAACATTAGAAGCATAACTAAATATATTTCTTAGACACAGAGGGGGTTATTTTTCTGTATGTTATGTGGTCTTTGACACATACATAAATTTGACACAAAGACAAGCTTTTTCAATGCAATTGCTGAGTCAACTGACTTCAACAATATTTCATGTTTGCATTTTATTTTACATTGCACACACACACATATATATATATATATATATATATATATAAATGTGTATATAGTATATAGTTGCACAGAGTGCAATTACAGTATGCAAATACAAAGACTCAGCAGAATTTTTTGAGCTGACAATATTCACACGGCTATCAAATGTATTCCGTGGATATGTATTTATAATCTACATTCGAACATTGGAAGGTCGTTTTGTCACGTGACCGAGGTCGTCGCGTATGAAACGAATGAATGAATTGAATATGGGTAAATGTAAAAACAAAATGACCACCATTTCATCTCCAGCCTTGAAAGCGCAAGCTGGTGAAAGTCATCCAACAAAGCACATCTCCATGATACCCAAATGGGCTCCGTTTCCACGTCAAGCCATCAATAGTTTCTACCTTTGTAAACTGGAGACCCATCATCCCTTCGTAAAACGAGGTTATCGTGTCGCGAGGCGCCCTCTAGCGGCGGAGCGAGCGCACAGCCGCGCAAAAGGCTCCCCATAAAAGGAAACGTTGCATTCTTTCACAACCTGCGCATGCTCGGCTTGGTGGCGGCCTTGGCGGAGTGGGCCACCATGGCGGGAATTTGGTTGTAGTGGCGGCGGGCCAGCAGGTGTTTGTGCTCGATGCCGCGGATCACGGGGACGTCGTAGACCTGAAGGAAAGGCAAACCTCCTCACAAAAGTACCAAAATGCAATTTTTACCGCCTATGTCGGGAAAAAGTCGAGCGTCGGGCAGCGACAAGTCTTCGTTCTTGACGTGACGCAAACACACACACAAAACAAAGCCTTTCCAAATGACATAAGGACCTCGTTGCCTTGCTAAACTCTTTTTTTTTTCTTTTTTTACGGAGATCCCCCAAGATATTTGTAATTTGTTACTAGAGGCCTCGCGAGACACAGTTGCCGTTGCCACCGGTCACTTTTGAAGTAAGCAAGCTCACTCAAACGCGCTTGTTTTAGCCAGCAAAAATCGATGGGGAAATAACGGCGCGTAGTAAGGACGCCAAAAGCAAAGTATTGCTAAGCTAGGTTTTCCTCCAACTTTTCTACCGACGCCGTGAGCTCGTTCCTCCCACCTTGTGCACGTCCTCCACCAGGAAGTGGGCGTCCGTTTCCTCTTTGCAGAGCAGGACGCAGTTCCAGGGGCTCCAGTCCTGGTGGCGCTCCCAGCGGACCAGGACCAGGCTCAAGAGGTCGCTGTTGCCGCTCAGGGCCGAGCGGGACCCCCAGATGACCTCCACCAGGTACTGGATGTCCTCCACCTCAACGCCAACACAAGCCGCCGTCAGAAATGCAAAAATGATCCCAAACGCGATCGGCTGCCTTCTTCGGGCAGGCTCCCCCCGCTGGTGGGTGAAGGAACCGTTCCTGTCGCGTTTCACTTTGAAATGAGCGCATTTGCCTTGGAAGTTGTTTGCCGCCGTCGACGCCACGGATGTCGGCGGTATTCAAAAAATACCTTTGCTCGGGTACGCAATGGTTTTTCCAAACTTTTGAGAGATTCCCAAATTTCGGTTTAAAAGTGGCTAATGCATCATTTTCTTGATTTCAGAAACTATGAAGGACGTCGAGAGTTAGACTTCGAAACCTCATCACGTTTCGCAATTCGGTATACGGAATTTTTGCCAAATCGGGCTCGTGTCTCTGAAAATCTCAAACGAGACATTCCAGTTGCACACTTGGCGCATTGTATAATCGGCCTATAAGCTGCGACGATAGAAAAATGCCGTGTAAATGGAGTGATGTGTTTTCACCCAATCAGGCTCACGTCGCTGAAAAGGAAACATTTTCTGGCCTTTCAAATGAGACGCATGGGCACCTGCAGGAGGAAGGGAACGACGTTGTCCTTGTTGAGGATGAGCTCGCCGTCCCGCAGCTTCTTCAGCATGTGCTTGTAGCAGGAGAAGTCGTCGCGGACGCCGCCGATGTTCTTGAGGCGGGCGCAGTCCAGGCAGCGGCGGCTCAGGTGGGCCCGGGCGCACGAGCGGAAATGGGCGGCGCCCAGGTAGCGCTGGCAGCCGTGGCACAGGAACACGTCGTTCCTCAGCTGCGACGTGCTCTGGGGCACCTGAGCCGTGACACGCGCCGCTTCTCAGCGCCGATATCTTTTGGCCCCTTTCTTTTTTTGGGAATCCTTCTGACCTTGAGGTGCTTGGCCACCTCCGGGTTGAATCCCGGGGTGCGTATGAATTGCAGGAAGTAGGTGCTCAGCCTCTTGCGCAGACCTTCCAGGTTGGCCGCCTTCACCTGTCGCCTCATCAGGTCCTCCTCCCTGCCGATCAGCTCCAAGATCTCCCGGGTCAGCTGGCACGGGTGCGCCTGCCGACCACAAAAATCCCCAACCGCAGTCTGTTTGGAACGTCCGTCTCTTCCGAAGCCCGCTTTCTCCCTTTCGCAAATAGACCAGCGCCTTTTCGGCGGCATTTAACTTTCCGGCGGTGGCCCCCGCCACCTTTTTATCGCCGCCGACCGATTTTTCAAAGATCAAACTGGCGGGAGCCCTCGGCCGGCCCGGAGGACCCCCTGGAAACGGACATGGTTTTTTTTGCGTACCTCCACGGTTTGCTTGAGGCAGAGGAGGATGTCGAGGCGCTGCTCCTGGCTGACGGGCGACATGGCCACGCAGTCGTAGAGGTCGCCCAGCTCCCTGGCCCGGATGGTGTCGGGCGTGTCCATCTCGATCAGGCGACCGTCCGCCCCCCGCCACTGGTGAGGCGTGGACGACTGACGCGCGCGCGCCCACGCGCCGCCGTTAGTACCGCTCCTTCCTCACCCTCCAAAGGCCGACAGGCACACGTTTATGCTGTGGCACCTTTGGTATTCTTCACTAAAGTCCTTGATTGATTCTGTCCCTAATTATCTCAAGTGCTGTCATCGATTACGTCTTTAGCCGAATGCTCGGGGAAAAAAACTTGAAAAAATATATATATTTTATATTTGCGCACCCAATACGGCTGCAAAACATACTCTAAGACCGTACCGTATTCCTATAGTGTGGAAAAAACGGCACTTGTCTTCATGGAGATGTCTTCCTTAGTACTTCATATTACTTATACTAATCAATATATCATATACACTCTACTCCCGCGGACGAGTACGAGCGATGAGCCACGACTGCAGTAATACTGTACTGCTAGTGGCCGAAAAAAGTACCGGAGCGCACGAAGGCCAAGCGGTGTTTGTGAAACGCACGCGGCTGTTTGCGTGGCGACCTTGTCCAGGAACTTCCTGACGGCCTTGCTGTAGTTGTTGCTCTTGATGGCGATGCCGTGGCGCCCGATGGTGGCGATGTACTGCGTCTCCTGCTGCAGCAGCGAGCACAGCGCCGCTTTCCTCTCGGACCCTCGCAGCGTGGCGTTGATCTGGCGCTCCTTCTCGCTCCTCCACTCTGAGAGAGGGAGAGAAAGAAAGCATTCTAAAACTGCAGCGCTAAAACGGTGGCATCGGTATCAGCGAGTACCGGCAAATCACTTGCCGGCGCCGCGTTCCCACACCGACGTGGAACTTGAACGTATCTTGCTTCTTTTGGCGTTAGAGGAGAAATTTCCCGGTATCGGTACACTATTGGTATCGACGGATACGGTGCAGTGGGAAATCCGTATCAGAACAACAACAGTCAAAACATGGTCGCGCGTGACAAATAAAAAAAAAGTAAATAAATTCAACGGTTTTTACATTGGAAATTGTGCCCCGCCTTCTGCTGTGTGCTCCTTAACCTTTCAGCCTGCTCGCTAGAGATTTTTATCTCGCTACGAAATGTAATATCAAGAGCGGCCAGAGGCGGCGCCGAAGAACAAAGATCAAGCCAAACAAAGCACAAATGAATGAACTGTATAAGGATGAACTAAATGGGTTCCAAAGCATCATTATTTCGACCGCGGACCGGCGGTTGGGGACCTCTGGTCTACAACTCCTCGGTAAGCCTCAATAGTATGCATTCATCCTTGGCAGACGCCTGTGAGCGTCGGTCAATTGGGCGTCTTACTCTCCAGGGCGTTGTAGAGCAGGTTGAGGTCCTCCTTCTTGCGCGGCTGCATCCAGCGCTTGTGGCAGTCCTGCAGCTGCTCGGCCCGCTCCTCGCGCCTCCTGCGCTCCTGGAGGTCCAGCCAGGCCAGGCGACGGTCGCGCTCCCACCTCAGGCGGTCCACCTTCCGGCAGCTCAGCCAGCGCCGGGTGTGCGCCTGCAGGCGGATCACCTGCCGGGCACACGCCGCACTCTCCGTCCTACTCAATACTCTCAAAGTCGGAAAGCGCCGATGCTCGCCGCTTCTTCGACTGGCTGGCTGCATGGACTTGTGGAACGTGAATATTTCATAAGTAGAGCTGCTGTTTAGATCTAAATAGCCCAATCCGTTCCGAGACCCCCAAAATACTCCTAAACCTTTTGAATACTATAAAATGATAAACATCCTTCAAAAACGCTAACAAATACCTTTTGGAATGAAATTAGCGCAGAATAATCCAGTAAAGAAGAAGAAGAAATATTCATCAACCCCGAATCGAATTCATTGAAACAGTTGCCAATGCGGCTGCGGTCGAGTGGCATTTGGGCCTGGTAAGAGTTTAGCGCGCGTGCAAGTTCCTCACAGCCTTGAGCCTGGTGTCGTGATACTGTTCGGCGGTGATGTAGTGTCCCGGGCTGATCAGCCTGTCCTCCTGGTTGGAGATGTAGCAGCCCACAGTGTTCATCTGCGTGGTGACGCTGGAGGCGCACTGCTGCGCCTGAGGCACCTGCTCCGCCGTCTGAAGAAGCAGGATGGCCAAGATTGAGGATGTTTTTTTGTTTGTTTTTTTTTTGGTGTCCCCAACCGTCTGTTTTTAGAGCGTCCGGGGCGGGGCGGGGCGTACCTGCGCGTCGCGGCAGACAACTTCCACTCGGTAGGGCCTGGCCCTGCGCGGCGTCTGAGCGCTGGCGTTGTGGTACTCCACGCCCGTCAGCTTGTTCCTGAAGCCGCTCAGGAAGGTCTTCCCCGGTGGGGCTTCCTGCGGCGCGTTGACGCCTGCAACAAGATATGAGGCGTGTGCGCCGTCAACAGCTCATTTGGTGCTCTTTCAATTTTGCATACCAAACGAACTGGCTTGTAATTGCCACAAGATGCCGCAAGATGGCGACAAAGCATAAAGACGAGTTATGTTTGGATGTGATTACTGTGCTTTGTAACAATCGGGATGTTTTCTCAACTTTTTTTTTTTCTTTGCATAAGGGTAGTCAGTAGCTGAATTATTCAAAACACGCCACCTCGACTTGAGGCTTAACTTGCGAAACATTATCCGTATCATCTTCATCGGAGTGTCCCTCTCACCTGGGCTTGGGCTGCTAGACTCCTCCTCCTCCTCCTCACCTCCTGCTCCTCCATCTGAAGTCTTTACTTCTGCTAAGGTGTCGTCCTCCTGAGCTCCTTCACTCGTTTCTCCTCGGTCCTCCGAGGGAATCGCTAGTGAGGTATCATCCGCATTTCCCGCTTCTTCTCGGTCCTCCAAGGTTTTGACTTCTGAAAAGCTCTCGTTCCCCTGTTCCTCTTCTTTCCCCGCTTCTTCTTGGTCCTCAGATGGGCTTACCGTGGAGGTATCATCTGTGTGCCCTTCTCCTCGGTCCTCGGATGTGCTGGCTACAGTGGTATCGTCCGTGGTTCCCGGCGTTCCTCGGTCTTCAGACGTGCTGGTCACGGCGGTATCGTCCGCGGTCCCCGCCGTCCCTTGGTCCTCGGAAGCGCTGGCTACGGCGGTATCGTCCGCGGTCCCCGGCGTCCCTTGGTCCTCGGAAGCGCCGGCTACGGCGGTTTCGTCCGCGTTCCCCGGCGTTCCTTGGTCCTCGGACGCGTCGGCTACGGCGGCGTCGTCCGCGGTCCCCGGCGTTCCTTGGTCCTCGGACGTGCCGGCTACGGCGATATCGTCTGCGGTCCCTGGTTCTCCCTGGTTCTCAGTTGTGCTTACCCCTGCTGTATCATCTGTAGTCCCTGGCGTTCCTTGGTCCTCTGATGTGCTTGCTAAAATGGTATCTTCAGTATTACCTGGTCCTCCCTGGTTCTCAGATGTGCTTACTCCTGCGATATCATCTGTAGTCCCTGGCGTTCCTTGGTCCTCTGATGTGCTTGCTAAAATGGTATCGTCAGTATTCCCTGGTTCTCCCTGGTCCTCGGATGTGCTTAGAACGGAAGTATCACCCGTGTTCCCTGGTCCTCCTTGGTCCTCTGAGGCGCTTGGCCCCAGTACAGTGTCATTTTCGTTCGCAGGTGGTCCTAGGTCATTCTCCGGTAACGTCTCATCGGCCCGCTCCTCTTCGTTCCGAGGTTTGCCTCGGTCCTCGGGATTGCTTACTCCAGGTAATGTCTCATCCTCATTTACTGGTTGCCCTTGCTCCTCAGAGGCGCTTACTCCGGGTAATGTCTCATCCTCGTTACCAACTTCTCCTCCGACTTCTGATTCTGGCAATGCTTCGTCCTTGCGCTCGTCATCCCGTTCTTTTCCCTGGTTCTCCTCGCCTTCCGGTTCTCCCCGAGTCTCCTCGCCTCCTGGTTCTCCGTGAGTCTCCTCACCTCCTGGTTCTCCCTGGCTCTCCTCCGTTCCTGGAGGAATGACTGCCTCCTCCTCCTGCTCGGACATGACTTCAACTTCTGCTCCGCTTTTACAGCGAGCCGTCAACGTTGAGCATCTTCGCTCAGCACCAACGAACGCTTCCGTTTACACGTCGCCACAGCAACCAGCAAGCCTCCCTCCCCCTCTTCTTTATCAGCTCGTTGACACGGTCGTAACAAAACGTGACGTACGGCAAAAATATCCGATTCAATGACGAATGGAAAATATATACATATATATATGAAATGAAATGAAAAATAAAAAACCATTTCCCAGCCCCAAAACACGGTTTATTTTGAGGCGCGTCCTATTTCATTGACGTGTCATCGATGAGCGATGTGCTCAGAAACAAAGAATAGAGTGTAACGAACACGTTTGGATGTTTGAAATATCAAAATAGTTTCATGTGTAAGGCCCGTTTCGCCTTCATGCTCTGATCCAGTTTCACGCCACGGAAGGCGTTTTCGGCGAGGTAAATTGCATATTGTATTCCACGTGAAACCGAGGGTTAAATTTGTCGTATTCGAGTAGCGGCGGCGAACAATGCGTGATTAATATTTTAGGACTTTTGGGGCTTTTTATTTGCATCGAAACGTCAGCCATCTGGCCTGTGCGCGTGACGTCAGGATGTCGGCCCCGCCTCCCTTTTGCCTCCGCAGAGAGAGCTGCAGTCCTTGGACCAAACTACTTTTTTTCTAAAAAAGGAATGAAACACATGAGTAAACTAAAGCGGTTTTGACGCACCCAGAGTTGATTTACTGAAATAAGACATCGTTATAATGTATGTTGGTAATGATTTGCGAGTTACCCGTGACAACTCTTTGCGTGAAACATTTATGACGACCGGTCGTACTCCCCTTCGCTTGTCTTCCCGAGTGGTACGCTCCATGTAGTTGCCATGTTGGATGGCCGCATCACCGCTGCGGCTGCTTCACTTGAAACGATGAAACTCTCGCGTTTCCTCGGCTGAAGACGCGAGCCGGTGGCGGCCGTTCGCCTTATTCCGCGGCGAAACAAAAGAAAGCGAGATTCGGTCGTTTTGTGAAGCAAGTGGGCTCCGAGAAGACACCCCCGCTCCTTGGCCGCCCTCCAAAGTCAGCCGAGCCTGCCCGCAAATCGGCGGCGACGATCCGGCTGATGGAGGCCACAGCGTCCGCGGCCAGCATGGACGACGCCGCTGTCGTGTGAATTTGCCCCCCCCCCCCCCGTCCCTTCTTTTTCCCCCCTTCTTTTAACCCTAACCCCAACCCTAAACACGGCCATGAACAGCCACCCGCTGCCCCGCCGGGTGGCCAACGTGGGCTCCCTGCTGCTGACCCCGCAGGAGAACGACTGCCTGTTCGGCTACCTGGGCAGGAAATGCGCGGTGAGTTTCTGAGTGCACCTGACCCCCGACCCCCCAAAAAGTGCCGGTTCACTCCAGCGCACTTTTAACTTTCTATCTCACACTTTTCCCACCCAGTTTCAAGCCCCGCCAGCTCGCGGTTCAATAATCACGAACCCCTTCATTTGTGGGGTTTATTTGTTCTTATGTCAAGTCCGTTTTCCGCTTTGAAATGAGTAGGAATCCCTCTAGTGTTATCTTGATTTTTTTCGGGAACCTGTCACCCCCTTTACAGTCAGTGCCAGTGACGACTTTTAATGTTTACAATACTTTAATTAATTAGAATAGTGTTTGTCAGATAATGGGTCTGCATGGAACATTTTGTAAAAAAAAATGGAATCATTTTTCACATAAAACAATCAAATTATTGTTGACATGTTTTTCTCAAAATGAACCCTAACCCACATGTGAGTCTGAAGCTGAAACATGGAAAGTTTCAAATGCATCAACGTGCCTGAAATAAAAATAGGTCAGTCCTTACAAAATGAAAAACATATTTGACCGTCTGAACTGTTTGATCCCGGAAAAAAAAAGATAATGTGTAAATTGAACTGCAAACTTTTGCATAAATCTTTTCAACGGCAACTTGCAAACAGGGCACAGCAGAATTTTTTGTGTCGAGACCCCAAAACCACCAATGACTTAATTGAGTGGCTTAGCCAGACCTCCCATCATGCAAAGTTCTTACTATGCATTGTGGGACAAAAGGCTTCAATCCAAGGACTAAATGTTGCAGGAATTTTTTCCTTTTTTTAATCTGCATATTTATATTATTATACTATATCGAGTAAAATCATAATAAGTGACAATCACGATTCTAGTGAACCTTTTTTTTTTTTTTTTGCAGACCCCGAATTAATATCTTCCTTTGATCAGACTGCATGAAAATACTCAACGAAGCAAATCTAGATGTTCGTAGACACGATAGCTGTGTGACAATTAAAGCGTGTGTTATTTCGGCGCAGCTAATGAAGCGGTCACCCACCCCCAAATTGTTGGGGCCCGGTGGAATTAAACCCCCTGTAATCCTTATCCACAGAGGATTTGCTGCTGGCCTTTTTGCTACCTAATTAAGGTCCCGATGCTTTTTCGTCAAGATTTTCGAAAGCGGACAAAGTTTGGTCGGGCGGCGCGTACGAACGTTGGGCGCTTTGACGGGAACTGGGAATAACGTGACGCGGGCTTTAGAAAAGCGCAGGTGATGGCGGGATTAATGTCATGGTTGTCGCTAGCGGCTAGCAGATGCAAAACGGATCAGCCGTCGTCGCAAGTAGCGACACCTTGAAATAAGGCCACCTGCTATCGCGACTCGCCCGTCCCCCTTTTTTTTTTTACTGTAACTGCGGTTCACTTGACTGAATTTCACAAAGCGCTCGGCCGAGGTAGCGTTCCACATCTGAAAACCCCCGGCAGCTCTCCAACGCGACCGCCGATGCCTCCGCGTGTCGGAATTTGCCGAAAGAAAGGCGGGCGGCCACGGTCTCCCACGCCAGGTTAACCCGCCGCGCGCCGCGCGCAGGCGCTGTGCTCGGCCGTGGTGCAGGTGTACGGCGCCGACCGGACGCGCGGCTGGCTGAAGAAATGCTGCGGGGTGGCGTGCCTGGTCAAGGACAACCCGCGGCGCTCCTACTTCATCCGCGTCTTTGACATCAAGGTGAGAGCCGCGCCCCATCTTCCCGAGGGGAGAAGCGGAGCTCACCAGCGCGTTTGTCTTTCAGGAGGGCAAGGTCATGTTTGAGCAGGAGCTCTATCACAACTTCTCCATCAGCTGCGCCAGGTCCTACTTCATCTCCTTTGTGGGCGATGTGAGTAAGATTCCTTTCTCATCGACGACAAAGAAAAAAACACCATCATAATTATGATTCGTGGCAATGCTTGCGGGGATTGCGGTCGATTTGAAATGAATGCGGTTGATCCCTGCTATTCGTGGGGGCTAGGGACTGGGCCGGCCTGCGGGAGGGGCAAAAAAAGAAAAGCAAAACCTCAAAAGTGTGAAAAATATGTCGGGGGGGGGGGGGTCACCCGCGAGCCCACAGGCGCCAATCTGAAAGTATGCGTGCGGGCTTCCGTGTTGACGTCCTGCAAAAAAAAACTAAACAAGCGACGCGCGCGCTTGTTGTCTGACTTTTTTTTGTCCTTCAGAGCAGCCAGATCGGTTTGAACTTTGCCAGCGAGGAAGAAGCCAAGCGCTTCCGAGCGTCCGTCAACGAGCTGCTGGGCCGGAGACAACGCAAGATGGGCAAGTTGTCCCCCGCCGCTCCGTCGCCACTTCCGCTTCCTCGGCTCCCACTTTTGAGCACGCGTTGAGACTCTTGCCGTTGTTCTTTTTTATTTGTCCCGTTTGTTCTCCGTCCACCTCCTTTCGCTCCTTCTCGTTGTCCCGGATCTCGTCTGCCTTTTGTCTTTTTCTCCTTCACGGCCATTGCTGTTCATTTTGTTTTGTTTTGTTTTACAGAGAAAAACGGTGTGTCTAAAAATGGTACGTTAACCTTTATTTTGCTAGCCGATTTTCATTTCCGTTCGGAATCCCCTAATCGTGCAACCCCTGAATCTGTATATCGAGATTTTTTGTTTGTTTTGTTTTTTCCCTTATTTTGTTACGTGGGAAATCTCGGGTGTGAAGAAATTGCACAGCGTTGTTACGATGGTCATAAAGGGACAAAAAGAGCCGCGGGGTCTCCATTTAAAAACGGCGTCCAGAAGCTTTGCGCTCGCGGAACTCGCTCACGTGGCGTTTGTCTAATCCCGCTCAGTCACACACCCGAGGGAGGCACGGTGGCCCCGAAGGGACAAAGTCTGTAGCCGGCCTGGCGACCGAGTGACTCGGTGACCCCGGCGCGGCGCGGCGCGGCGCGGCGCGGCGTGTCGTGCAGGTTAAGCCGCGCCGCGCGAAGTGCCTCCATCTGTCCGACCTTCGCTAATCTCAGAGGCCTCACTTTGTTTTCACGTCAATGCGACACTTGTTGTTTACAAACAAAGCGCGCGCGCGCTCAAAATGCGTCAGCCTTCCCGGGCAGAGCCGCAAACTTCTTGATGTTTGCGTCACAACGCAAAAAGGTGACAGCACTCTTGCTGTCATGTCACTGTCGGCGTTAACCTTTACCATCTAGGGAGGTACTTCTCTGTTTGCTTTGGGTTGGAGTTGAGCAAGAAATTCAGGGTTCTAAAGTTGAGTTAGCGAGGTTACATTCTAGGTCGGGGGTGGCAAACTCCTTTCAGATTGCGGGAAAATCTATGCCCGCCGGACCAATACAGTCATGCTGTATATTTATATGTCTTTAAAGCAACAGCTTCAAATGTATTATTCTTTTTTTAGTAGCGTTGGAAATAGTGCAAGCACACTACTGAAATCATCTGCGGGCCGCATTAAAGCCATTGGCGGGGCAGAACCACCCCGCGGGTCGTATGGTTGACACCCCTGACGTGACGGAGCTCTCTTGGATACTTTGAAATAATAGTCGAAGCGTAACATTACTATTGGTCTTAATTCATATCAAATCATTCCATTTTTCATTTATTAAAAACAAAAAGAGCTCATTTTTATACTTTAGAAAATCATCTCGCAGGGCCGTGTGTGCGACGCCCTTGTTCGAGGTCAACTTGGTGGGTTTGCGCGCGGATTCTCACCTGGTCTTAAGTCGGCCGTCGTCAACTTTGACATTAACGTCTTCTTCTTGGCCGCAGCTAAAGGAGAAGAACAATACACATTTCTCAATCGATAAAAAAAGAAAACGGCGCGACATTTGTTCTGAAGTCAAGTATCGATCGCTCGGGCAAACGGCAGCCCAAAACCGAATACCGGATGATTTCAAACAAAATCAAGTTTGACTGTTTTACTCGAGCGGAAGATCAAAGATGGGGCTGGGACAGACTGCCGCAAGCGGCGCGCCGGCGTCCGTGGAGGGAATTGCCGTAGGGATTAGCAAGCGCGGATTAAGGGTGCTGCTGCATTTTGTTGAGATTAGGAGGGATTGCGCCAGTCAAGACATTTGAAGCGGTGCGGCCGTGTATACCGTACGCCGGCGTTCCCGTGGACCTCGGCAAGAGGAGGAAGGCCAGCTATTACGCGATATGGCCACCGTTTCTCATGAAAGTATCAAGAAGAGGGGGTAGCATGCGGCTATTTCCGCGTATGCCGGGGTGTCCGGCATACGGCCACGGGTCGGGGACCGGATGCTTTTAATCTGTTGGTGTTTTAAATCATTTTGCGAACATATCAAAAATGCCCCACGCACGTGTCGCCTACCTCAAACGTAAGCATTCGCGGGGGCATTTGGCCTGCGTATTTTGTCGACACGTGCCGTAAAGCCGCGAGCGCTGGTAAAGTCTGCAAAATTTGTGGGGCTGTTTTCTCAAAAAAAGGTCCCCCCCCCCGCAGGTCCCACGCTGCACATGGCCACGGTGGACATCAAGAACCCGGAGATCAACAGCGTGCGCCTGCTCAACTCGGCGGGCTCGCAGTACCACGTCAACAACGCGCTCGCTCACAGGAAGGACAAGAAGAACAAAGTCAAGAAGAAGAAGCTGACCAAAGCCGACATCGGCACGCCCAGCAACTTCCAGTCAGTGTGCCGGCGCTTTCTTACGCCAGCCGATTAAAAAACAAAACAAAAAAAAATCATACCACATCATACGCTCGGTCAGACCTCGCGCATCGCAAATGAACATGCACCAAGCTTCCGAGCACGAAGCTACTTAGTCGGCCTGAAATCAATCTGTAGTCCAAGGAACACAACAGATATACCGGCCAGCGGGAGCGCAGCGGTTTACATCCGATCGCGATCGTACCGTCGGTTGTTCGGCGTCTGGCATATTGCTACTCGTGCGGCGGCGGTAGAGCCTTTTCACTGTGGTCTGATTGCGTTTGTCCCGTTCCGTCCTCTAGGCACATCGGTCACGTGGGCTGGGATCCGAACACGGGCTTCGACGTGAGTAACGCGCGCAACACAATGAGGACCTTGTGGCTCTTGCGGTGGCTGCACGATGACATCACTCAACAATAAGCTATTGTTGTTCCAAGTCTGGCAAAAATGTTGCGGCCGCTTGTCATGGTGACGAGGTGGCGGCGGCGGCGGCGTTAACGGCGCCGGCGTGTTTGCTCCCGCCCTCTTCGCAGCTGAACAATCTGGACCCGGAGCTTAAGAACCTGTTTGACATGTGCGGCATCTCCGAGGCTCAACTCAAGGACAGGGAAACCTCCAAGGTCATCTACGACTTCATCGAGAAGAAAGGAGGGGTGGAGGCCGTCAAGAACGAGCTCAGGAGGCAGGGTGAGGCCAAGATGCGAGCGCGTATAAGGAGGTGAGCGTAGCGATGGCCGAGCGGGGCTTTGTCGGAGCCCCCCATCTTTTCGCGGCCGCCGCTTCGGTCCCCGGGGTCTCGATGACGCGGTGTAAGTTTTCATTAAATGAAGGGCCGCCTCGACGAGAAAAGGTGAGGCGGTGAGTAGATGAGATTCTGCAAGTTGCTATGACAACGTAATGTGAGGAGGTCCGAAGGGGTCGTGGAAGAGACCGCAAAGTTTGCCATGATGCGATCTGAAAGAAATCTTGTTTTTTTTTTCTCTCTCCTGGGCAGCGCCCCCTCCGCCCCCCTCTCGAAGCGGCCCCCCTCCTCCTCCCCCACCCCTGCACGGCTCCGCTCCACCTCCCCCTCCTCCCCCAACCAGGGGGGGCCGCGGGGCTCCCCCGCCGCCGCCGCCGCCGTCCCGCGCCCCCTCCTCGGCCCCTCCGCCTCCGCCCCCGCCGCCGACCAGGCCGGGAACTTTGGGCGCGCCGCCCCCTCCGCCCGCCAGGGGAGGCCCCCCCCAACAGAACCCTCAGCCCCCGCCGCCTCCCTGGAACTCTTCCCCGCAAGCGCCCCCTCCTCCCCCGCCGACCCACCAGTCCCCTGCCGGTCGAGGCGCCGCCCCGCCCGCTCCCCCTCCTCCGCCGCCGCCCCCTCCGCCTCCCCCGCCGGAGCCGGACGCCGTACGGCTCGACGCCCCCCGTTCCCCGCTCCCCGGCGGGAAGTCGGCCCTCCTGGAACAGATTCGGGGCGGCGCCCAGCTGAAGAAGGTGGAGCGAAACCAGAGGGAGCCGCCGGCCGGCGGCAGCGGGCGGGACGCGCTGCTGGACCAGATACGCCAGGGCATCCGGCTCAAGACGGTAGCGCCCGCCTGCCCGCCCGCCCGCCCGCGCGCGCGGCGCGCCCGCCTCCTCGCCTCGCCGTCGGTAACGCCTCGCCGTCCGCCCGCCCGCAGGTGTCGGATCACCAGGAGTCGGGCCCCCCGACCCCGGCGGCGGGCGCCGGCATCGTGGGGGCCCTCATGGAAGTCATGCAGAAGAGGAGCAAAGCCATCCACTCTTCAGGTACTTGCTGGCTCCGCGCTTTGCAAATTCGCTTTGTGCAGCCTGACAAATTGTCCTGTGTTCCCAAGCGCGCCCGGTAAAGTCTTATGCTTAGACTACAGTCCAATAATGGTGGTATACTAAAAAAAAGTCAGGCATTTGGCCAGTCGTGACCATTTCCTAAAACAAGTGCTACGGTGGCCACGACGGCGTCTGAAAATAGCGGCGCATTTGACAAAACGCTGGATAGATCTGAAAATACCGCGCTACGAATCTCAAATCCAATGTAGTTTTCCCCTAAAAAGCCACCTTTCGCAAATATAGTCATCCCTCCTTTCTCGCAGTTAAAGCGAAATGGGCCAAGCGGGACCCCCGCCCGGCCCCCGGGAATTTTCATGCGTGTGGCTACCAGAGGTTTTGGAAATGGGAAAAGTATTCATACTTGACGTACAGTATTTAAGACAAATGTTACTGCGGTGCGCACATCTTCTTGATCCTTTAGCGGGCACGGCGGCCGCTTTCCGACGATGGTCTCGACGGGCAAAAACAGGCTTTATTTTTTCTATTTTGAAGTCCTAAAGGAGCAAGAATTTTCAAGATTTGATAGAAATGTAGGGATACGTTAGGATTGAAGCAACGGCCGGGACGGACGCTTTCGGACGTTTTTTTTTTTTTTTCCTTGAAAAACATCATCCGCGATGAGGGCGCCACCGGCGAGGCGCAAAGTAGCGAGGGATCAATGTAGTCGCATCACATTGTATGCGTCGTATGTCACGTTGTCGTAAAATAATACTTTTTATTTCCCCCCGAAATAAGAATCTGTTTGGCGCTTTCAGACGACGAGGACGAGGACGACGACGAAGAGGACTTTGAGGACGACGACGAGTGGGATGACTGAAAAGACCAAAACGAAAAAGAAGCTTCCCCGCGCCGACTCCAATTGTACAAACGTTGCGTGTATTTATTTTGATCTCGTTGGCATTTTTAAATGATTGCGCTTCCCGTAAGAACGGCGGCGCTCCCCCCGGCGCCAAGACGTCTCCGCGTTAGTTTTGATTTTTTTCCCCATGTTGCTTTTACCGCCCGCGGACTCAGCCGTCGGTCGTACGTCGCGGCGGTCAAATGACGTCGATTAAGCCGATCGTAGAACCCGATTCCAAATGCCGTTCGTTTCCGTCCAAAACATTCGTCGGACGCCGGCGGCTGCTTCCCCGCGGATATGCGTAGCGAAGGAAAATGCCGAGGGGCTAAACGCATACGAGGTAGAACTGTATAACATGCTAACGTTAGCTAGCGTGTTCAACAAACAAACGCATTTGGAGCGTTGTATCCTAAGGGACAAGATCCTTACCAAGAAAATGGGACCGGCAGACGCTCCGGAGTCGCGGCGCTCCGGAGTCCAGCCGCGCCGCCCAAAGTCGGACGGACAGAGGCGCCCGAGAACAAAGCACAAACGCATCAGCCGTTAAACTAAATGGGTTCCCAAACACCCTTCTCCGGGTCCCGCTTGATGGGCGCCGTCTTATTTTGTCCGTGTCGTTCGATCGCGAGCGAGGCGTCCCTTCGCGCAAGCGCGCTCCGTTTGCGGCTGCCGTTTGATTTCCCGCCGTCTTGCTCCTATGCGAAAGCGTCCCACGCTGAACCGTCAAAATGTTTTGCGGGGAGAGAAGTTGTATACTTCAATAAACGTTGCGCCCGATCTGCGTGTGCCAAGACGGCGGCCGCCACCTTCTTCTCCGTTGATTCGACACAATTGGTAGGCTGTTGCAATTTACAAAGAGCTGACGCGCACACAAGTTAACCTCTGTGTATTTGGGTCGTTCCAGAATTGGAGGCCGTTCGGCGTCACGCTCGTCAAATGTTAAATACCGGAATCGGGTACTTGTTTATTTTTTTCCTTTTTTTTTTTCAGGTTTTGTCTGAAAGAGCCAAACCTAACAGAAAAAAATATCTCTGGCATTAAAAGGGTAAATACAAAAATTTGCAAAAAAAAAAAAAGTAAGCCAAACATAAGTGGCCTTCTTATTCAACATATTCAATTTGTCAACGAGTAAAGTTGTTACTTTTCAATCATCCTGAAGTTTACAAAAAAAATGGCAAGTCGCGCACATCCTCCTCCTCACAAATTGGGTCCGTTTTCAAAATCAGAAAAGTCAAGGTTGACTTCACGAATGATGAAAGCCAAATGTCCTCCAATTTTGGAAGGAACCGTTGAAGAAAAAATGAAATCCAAACGTGAAGAGATGTCTGACAGGCGTCTTCGTGTGTGAGAAACCTGGAACGACAAAAACGGCCATTTAAAAAACAAAAAAAAACTATTAATATGGTGTGGTCATCATGCTAATAGCTTAGCTTGGCCTCGGGCCTTTCAAGAATGTGTCGCGAGTGGCAAGAAGGGAACGAATCTTCCCGAGCGGCGCTTCTCAAACCGGGGCCCCCCCCCCCAAGTCCCCCCAAGTGCCGTGAGCAGTACTCGGGGATCCTTTAGGAAAAAAACGCATCCGTCTGAATTTTCGCTTTGGCCCGATTAAAAATGCTGCTGATTGCAAAGTGCTGGTGGAACTTTGGCATGAAGAAGCGCTGCACGGTACACGCTCTACATATTCTCACGCAAATAGGACTTTGCCGTGACGCCGCGCCTGGAAAAATCACTTTTCTTTTTCCTCCAAAACTCAACTTTCTTATTGCAACGCGGAGTTGTCACAAGATTTCTCAACGACCCCCGAAGCAAAGATCTCTTGGGAGTGCGAACCGAAACGCGGCCTACTGAATGGCCGCTATTTCGGCCGTGGTCGGCTCTCAAGCGTCCGACTTGACAAGGAGTCAAGAGTTTAAAGGAACGGAATGGCCGTTGAGGCGCACCGTGAGCTTTTGAGCAGATCCCAGACTTTCAGGGGCGCCTCACAGCGCAGAAAATACGCTCCTAATTGCAAAGCGTTTTCCGAGACCCCCGAGCGACGAACCCAGCCCGATTCGAGGGAGGTTTGTTTGGCTTCAAGCGAGGTCGCAATTCGGCGGAATCGTTCGTTATCGGCGTGTTTGCTGTTGGGACGTTTGTGTTTTGGATGGAGTCCGGTCCATATGTTGATTAGTGGGTCAAGCGAGCGCTCAGTCATTTGGGCCTTCGGTTGATCCGTCGGCTGCTTAGTGGGGTCGGCGGTCATTCATTTTATTTGTGGCCCGCTTGGGCGGTTGCTCGCTTTGCCGGTCGGACGGTCAGGTTAGCTGGTCGGCCGGCTTCGTGGCGTCAGTGCAAGGTTAGTTGAGCGCTCGCCGTCAGTTCCTCGTCAGCTTTCTGGGTAGCTTAGTTGCCTTCAAGCGGTGCCTTACTTGCTTTCTCTCTTCAGTCGTCCGTTCATCGGTTGGTCGTTCCATAATCGGTCGCTTACTTCTTTTGTCAACTGCTCGGACGTTCGGTCTTTCTGTCGGTTCCTTGTCAGCTTCATCGGTAGGTTAGTTGCCCTCAAGCGTTGGCTTGTTGCTCAAATCATCTGTCGCTCGATTGATGATCAGGTTAGTGCGGCTTGCTTGCTTGCTTGCTTCCTTCCTTCATTTCAAGCGCGTGAAAGCTCAGGTGGGGTGGGGGTACTTGGCCCGCCGGTTTGACTTCCCCCAGCTTGATTAAAGCAGATAATTCCACTTGTGCCATGTTGCCATGTTGCCGCGGCGACGAGCGACCCGCGGTATCGCGCTACTTGACGCCGGTCGGCCTTAAAGCTGCTGTTCATGCACCCTTTCGAACCGCATCTCGCCTGATAAGCTTCGGGACCCAGAATGGAAATTCCGTCTCGGCGCCCCGCATCGCAGCAAGATCCCTGTTCGATTCTCTTTGATGCCTCCTTGTTTTTTTCCGCGTGTATGCGAGCGAGTTTGTGTGCCTGAGATTGCTATGTACAGGATTTGTGTAATGCGTTCCTGATGGTGATCTGTGTTGTAGTTCAAGCTAAAGGCCGCTAGATGGCGGCAAATTAACGCGTGCCAGGCAAAGGCGCTTCATAGACGTCATCGTTCAGTTGCATGAGGGGAGGACCAAATCTGCTGCTTTAGCACCACTTGGAGTATGAAGGAGGTATGTACACTCCGCACCTCTAGAGATTCCAGGGTGACAAGAGGCTAACAATGGAATAACAATAGTGAAACCTATACACACACAAATATATATATATATATATATATATATATATATATATATATTTACACACACACTGTATAATGTACGATGGTGCGCTTTTTGCACAGTTGATGGAAAAAGCAAGACGAAGCGGCGGACGAGCTTGTTAGGATTCATGGCACGCTTGGCCGCCTTGATGTAACCTTTAACCTCTTTGCGGCCGCGGCCCGACACGTCGACGACTCGACCGGCTGAAACTCGAATGGACTCATTTCATGGTAAAGCGCGCCCCCTCGTTTCCATCCGAGCTCCTCCAAGGATGGCGACGGTTCCCTTCGCCGACAAGGAAGTCGACTGGCGGGCTCAACTGCGGAATCTCCTTTTAATGTTTGCGCGGCGCACCGGTCGGCTGGGTACGGTACGCACGCGCGAAAGGCCGAGTCACGCTTGCTCTTCTTGGGGGGGCTCGTGTTCGCGGTACAAGATGAAGTTTCGCAGCGCAGGCGGGAAAAGTTGCGAGTTCATAATCTCGGCGTTGTTCAATCTCTTGAGGGTCAGGCGTCTGCGGATCAGCAGCCGACACAGATGGGACAGCGGGCGAGGGTTGCCTGCGGACACGGCCGTTCGCCGGCAAAAGATGAAAAACGTCAAATCGTCCATCGGCACGGAATTCAATTTGCAGCTCTATTTTTTTCCCTTTGATTTTCAAACGAAATATTGAATATTTGGTGCGTAAAGAAACATGCGCCATATAGGTGCATAGAAATATACATGAACATCCTTTTTTTTTTTTGATTGTTCTTAGCAAGTGTCAGTGCCTCATCCTGCGCGCATGGCAAGAAGGTAAAAAAAACCTACAATTGCTGCGGAATGATTTTTGGAGGCGGCTTGTCCCCTCAGCTCCGCAAGCACTAGTGATAGCGCGTATCCGAAATGCGCACTGACCCAGTACGCGGCAGATATCGTCCCACTCGTCTTGCTTTTGCAGGACGGCGGCCAGTTTCGGGCAGATGCGCACGCGGTCCACGTAGTCCAGCAGCGTCAGCACCACGCGCCCCGCCAGGTGCGCCAGGCACGACAGGCTCATGAAGTCGCAGAACTGCCGGGCGACACGCGGACCACTTGGTTTTTTTTCTACATTGAACAGAAGCCTCGCATTTTTGCCTTCGCCAGTAAAGTCGATTTTTTCCCGATTCTTCGCACTTCCGAACCGGCAGTAGTTCGCCATGAATATTTTTTTCCAGAAAAGAGTTACCCCGAGTTCTCCCCGCAGCGTTCCTTTTCACCATTTCTTTCTTTTCCCCCCGGCATTTCCTCCAAGCGAAATTTTGGCCGGCAAAGCGAACTCACGGGAATCTCGGCGTCGTCGCGGTCCGGGCGGCCGTCGGCGTCGCCGCCGTGGCGACAGCGGAAGCAGGCGTCGGCCCTGTAGCCGGCGTTGAGCAGCGTCCTCATCATGGGCGGGTCCTTCAGGCAGTACTGCAAGGCGGTGGGGAAAAGCGTGTCGCTGACGGCGGCGAAGCGGCGGTTGACGTCGGCCCGGGCCTCCAGCAGCATGCGCGCCAGGCGCCGGCGCCCCGAGCGCACGGCCACCAGCAGGCAGCTGAGCGGGTCCAGGTCGGTCTTGGCGCCGGCCTCCAGCAGCAGCCGCGTGCACTCGCCGTCGCCGTTGGACACGGCGAAGTAGAGGGCGCTGCGGCGCAGGTCGCCGTAGTTGCGCGAGGCGGCGGCGCTCAGGCGGCGGTTGACGTCCAGCCCGCGCGACAGCAGCAGCGACAGGCAGCGGCTCTGGCCGCCCTCGGCCGCCGAGTGCAGCGGGCTCTGGGCCGCCTCCTTCAGGGCCCGCTTGCCGGTCGCCGACAGCAGCAGCTCCACCGCCCTGCGCCAAGGGACACCTTCGGCGTTCCGCTGGCCGCAAGGCCGCCCGCCCTCTCCTTCTTTTGTCCCCTCTGCAAACTAGCTCTTTTCCGTCACCCAGCTATCCCTCCCTCCCCCCGCCGTCGGCCGGTCGAGGCGCGCGCGAGACTGACTCGTAGTGTCCGGCGTAGGCGGCCTTGTGCACGGGCAGGTGTCCGGTGGCGCTGTGCAGGTCGGGGTCGGCGCCGTTGTCCAGCAGCAGCTGAATGCAGGCCGTGTTCCCCGAGCCGGCCGCGTCCTGCAGAGCGCTTTCGCCGTTGCACGCCTGAGAGTTCACCTTGCTGCCTGAACGAGCACAAGCGCGCCGAGGTCACCGGCGTTTCCGACTCGGCGAGTCGCTCCGCGCCCGGGTCCGCTTTGACCGTTGCTTGATTGGATCCTCTTGCATAAATAGCAAACTTAATTGCGCGCTTGCGATAGCGTATAGCGGAGGTGGGCGACGTCCGTCCGAGCCCCGCCCCCTTCCCGTCATCGCCCGGCCGTCACAAAACCGTAATGGTCTGTCGGTGTATTTTTGCAATCCCCGGTTGCTCCCGAACGCGACTTTGAACTTTTGCCCGGCACTACGAGTTTTGGTTCGTGAAACCGGGACTAGGAAAGGGAGCGGCTACAAATCAATCCGATCGATGACGGGCATCCGACGTAACGCCTATCCCGACGATTCCCCCGGCCGAAAATGCGAACGTTTGTAACGCGTGGTTTTTTTGTTTTTTTTCAGCATTCATTGCCGTCGTCGGCCGTCCGCCGGTGCCGCCGGGGTGCCCGCCTCTGGCCATTAGCAGGTACAGCGTCGATGCTTTGATCACAGGCCGTGGAGTACAACTTTACGGAGCAAAATAATTTGTTACCGCAGTTGAGTAGGATCTCCACCAGGGCGGCGTGGCCTCGCTCGGCGGCGGCGCCCAGCGGCGTCACTCCGTTGGCGTCCCTGTTGTTGACGCGTCCCCCGTTCCTCAGCAGCAGCATGAGGACGTCCACGCGTCCCGCCCGGGCCGCCTCGTGCACCGCCGTCCTCTTTTTGGCGCACACTTGCTCCACCCAAGCGCCGTGAGACACCAGCGCGCTGCTCATCTCGTACGAAGACGCCCGCGCCGCTGAGCCGGCCCGCAAAACGCAAAATGCTCAGTCTTACGTTTTTCATTTTGCACAAGTTAAAACAAAAACAAAGATTTTTTTTCCCATGTGAGAAAAGCTACTTTTCAATATTAGTGTTCAGAAAAAGAAAAAAAAATGAAGTTATTACATTCAAACAAGGTTAGAAGGAGGGTTACACCCCTGGTGTAAGAGAACCAAATTTGTCGCAGGGATTACCTTTTTTCTATGTTTATTTCATTTGCAGTATTTTTTATTCCAAGTTTTTTCCTCGTTCGTTATTATTCTTAATGCCGATGTTTTTTTGTACCCAGCGAGAGCGGCGACTGGTTCCTGGCGTTGAGCGCGTCGGGCCGGGCCCCGGCCTCCAGCAGGGCCAGCACGTTGGCGGGCCGCCCGCGTTTGACGGCCAAGGTGAGCGGCGTCTCCCCGCCGTCCGCCGTCCGGGCCTCCAGGCTCTGCTCGCCTGCCGCTAACAGGTCAAAGGTCAGGTGCCCCACCCCGGCAGGTGAGCCCCCCCCCCCTCCGCCGATATGAATCAGATGTTATTTTGGCCCGCCAGCTGTCACCCGGAACGCAGCCGGCAACGGCCGATGACTCATAGGTAAAGCTTGCTCACTTCAAAGGAAGGGCAAAAATCGGAGCCGCAAAGCGCCGGCCGCGTCGGGCAAAATGCCGAGCGGTCGGACGCCTCGTTGCACCGGGCCCATTGAGGCCATCCCTGACTTTTGACGCAATCGTCGGAGCTTTGAATCTTGATGCCATTTGCCAAGTTGACAAAAGGTCCGGCGATTCCATGGCCCGCTATTGAGCTCCTTCCTGACTTTTGGTGGAACGCGGACGGACTCGTTTGCGTTTTGACGACAGGCTGTCATTTCCGAAGCCGGCGGTACGTCGGGCGATTTGGATCGGGCCCGCCGTCGGGTTCGTTCCTTACTTTGGACGGAATATTGCCGGATTCGACTTTGCGACCGGAGCTCGGCGCCGCTCACCCGTCGCGACCAGGCGGAGGACCTCGACGCCGGGCCGGCAGGCGGCCCGGTGCAGCGGCAGCCAGCCGTCGGCGTCCGGCTCCCGGAAGGCGCCCGCACGCCGCGACAGCTTCCTCAGCAAGGCGGCGTCGCCTGCTCGCCGCCGGCAGCCGTCAACTGCGAGCGGGCCGCGGGTCGCCGCCCTGCGGCTTACCTTGCTCGATGGCGGCCAACACGCGCAGGTTCTCCTCCGCGCTCGGCGATAGGCTGCGGGGACGAGCGCACCCGTCAGCGTCCCTTTGGGCACATTCGGGACGCGGAAAAATTTGACGCAAAAAATGATGGCCACTATGTATGCACTGCGTACGTATACATATATATTGGGGAAAATGTCAATATCTGCAATTGCCGTTTGTGAGGCGAAGACCGGCCGATCTGAAGCAGCTCGTTCGAAGTTTGAGCCGGCGTACCTGGCGGCCGACTTGACGAAGGTCTGACGCGCGTCGTGCCGGATGGCGCGCTGGATGGCGTAAGCGTTGAGATCCTCGTCCTCGTCGTACTCGTCCGACGCCATCATCCTGCTGCCGACGGACAAGCGCCCATTTTTTTTTCAAGGCTCGGCATTATTATTTCATTCATTCGGAATGATTTTTGGTTATTGTAAGGTGGGGGGTTTTTTAGGACCATTTTCGGGGTCCTCGTCTAAACTAAAGCTAAAGCAAAAAGTTAAAGGCTTCCGGCGCGCGCGCGGTCGCCGTTACCGTGACGACGGTGGGCGAAGGGCGGGCGCATCTCCGGAAGCGGCGGAACGCGCGCCTTACCTGCCACTTTGGACGGCAGCTCTCCCAACAGCGAGCCCGCGCAGCCGCGCGCTTTTATATCCGGCCCCCGACTGGCCGCCGTGCGAAACGCGGCCAGGCGACGCCGTCTATTGTCCGAGCTAAGCCGGCCGGGCGCCGCGCCCCAGCCGCCCGGCGGCCTCGCCTTTCACGATGGCTGCCTCTATTTCCGGCATGGCCGCCTCTATTTTTTAACACCTGGACGGAATTCGGGTCGGGGAATTGCTTGTTGATGTCACAACGGCAGCGGCCGGCGCAAACGAGAACAGCTGCCGTCCGAATCGCAGCTGCTTGCGCACGCATCTCCTACAGACCATAAATATATGTAGAGGCGGTTACATATATGCATATATGCAGTTGATTTCAGTACGTACACGAGTATATGCATACTGTGTGTAATTATATTCAGTAAATTTGTATGTGCACAGACCCGTGCGTGCATATGCGCGTACTGTCATGTTTTTTGTCTGAGTGCACGCACGCGTGCCTGTGAATACGCTTGCGCGCGTCCGTAAGTGTGGGCACATGCTTGTCTGAGTGCGTGCGAGCGCGCGCGCACATGCGCGTGCAGGCCGGTGAATACGCCGGCGTGCGCGTATGTATGTGTGCGTGCGCGTGCATGATTGCGTCCATCAAAGATATTTTGTAATCGGCGAAAAGACGCGGTGCCCGCAGATGCAGGTTTCCCGAACAACACAAGGGGCGAAGTTCGAAGGTCGCGGGGTCGAGCGCTGGCAACTGTTTAACCGCCAGATAAGGAAGAAGGAAGACAAAGCGCGCGGAAGCCCCTTTCGAGCAGACCTCGGGTGAGCGCGGGACGCGGCGCGACCTCGCTGGACCGTGTCCCCGTCCTGGACCCCGGACCGCCACCAGACCGGGAAGAGGAAGCGCCAGCCGGGATGTGGCGCGAGTTGCCGAAGGCGGCCTGGAACTACCGCCGTTTGCTCTTCGCGGCGGCGGCGCCGCTGCTGCTGCTGCCCCTCCCCCTCGTCATCGCCACCAAGGTAGGCATCTTCATCGTCATTATCGTCTTCTTCCTCTTCAAGCGTTCCTGTGGAGATTTGACGGACAAAGTGTCCACAGTTCAAAGGGCTCGTCCCAATTCAGGCTTTTACACGCAAATCAAGTTAGAGCGCGAGTCCCGCCGCGGAATCCGCCGGCTCCGGGCCGGCCCACCGGCTTGTCTGGGCCCATCGGGACCTCCGAAGCGTCGATGTCGCGTCGCGGACCCGGCCGCAAAGGCCCCTTTCCTCCGACGCGATCTACTTCACTCCGTTTCCGCCAAGATCTCCGCCCGGATCTTCTCTACCGGCTTTTCATTGCAGCTAATGCTTTGAGCTTCCCGAAAATCAACCCGGTTCCAAAGCGTTGACGGGTCCGGGACGGATTTGCCAGCCTCCCTCCGTTCGCGACCAGCTGGAGTTGGAGTTGGGAAAATCTCGAAGCTGGACCGGGTCGGGTTGGCTAGAGTTTGACTTTGGTCAGGTAGAAGTCGGTTTGGGTTAAGTTGGCTGGAGTTTGAGTCGGGGGCGAGTTGGGTGGAGTTCGAGTGAGTTTCGGGTCGGCTCAAGTTGCGTCGGGGCCGGGCCGGGTCGGAGTTCGGGTTGGGTTTGTCCGGGTTTGTGAGGGTTCGCCCTCGAGGCGGGAACACGGGTTGGAAACGGGGCTTCGGCGCGAGCCAGGCCTTCCCCGGGCAAAACGCCAAGCAAGGAAAAAGAATTTGAGCGCCTGTTTTGTTTCGTTGCGCCAGGAGTCCGGTTGCGCCTTTGTTCTTCTTCTGATGGCCGTCTTCTGGAGCAGCGAAGTCATCCCGCTGCCCATCACCGCCATGTTCCCCGCCATCCTCTTCCCCCTTTTCGGCATCATGACGTCGTCGCAGGTGACCTGGGCCTTCCCGTGGCAACCATTTGCGAGGCGTTTGCCTTTGTGCGGCGGGGAAGCAATGGCAAACGCAGCTGGACAGCGTCTATCCATCCGGCGGGCCACTAACAAGGCGGCGCCGGCGTCCGGCAGGTGGCGACGGCCTACTTCAAGGACTTCCACTTGCTGCTGGTGGGCATGGTCTGCATGGCCACCTCCATCCAGAAGTGGGGGCTCCACCGCCGCGCGGCCCTGCGGCTGGTGGCGGCGCTGGGCGTGCGGCCGGCCCGCCTGACGCTGGGCTTCATGGCGGCCTGCGCCCTCCTCTCCATGTGGGTGCACAACACCTCCGCAGTTACCATGGTGATGCCCGTCGCCGAGGCCGTCCTCCGGCAGATGGGGCCGGCCGGCGAGGGGGGCGACGGCCGCGACCGCCGCGACCGCCGACTGGACGGTAACGTCCAAACAGACGAGGCTTTTAATTTGATCGCTTCTGCCGTTTCGGTTAGCAACCGTTGAACTCATTTTTATACTTGACAAAATCATCCGGCGGGCTGCATTAAACCCATTTGCGGGCCGGAATGGAGCCGCTGGCCGCATGTTTGAATTGTAGAAATATATCCCGAAAAATTGGTTTGAAGAATCTTGAAATATGACCATCTTGAAATCCGTTTTTTTTCACTTTTGCCCCCAAACGGTGCGGTGGGATCACACGTGGCTTGCCTTTCATCCCCGCCGCTCTTCTGCTTGTTATTGTGCGGCAGGTGCACCCGATGACTCATTTTTCTCCTGATTGCCATCAAATCATTTCTGACATTCATTCCCTGTGTGTGTGCGTGTGTGTGTGTGTGTGTGTGTGTGTGTGTGTGTGTGTGTGCATGTGCGTGCGCGTGCGTGCGTGCGTCACACACAGAGGTCCACGTTGAGAAAAACAAGGAAGCTGCGAGGTGCGTCTTGCGTCTTCAACAAACTTTTGCTTTCTGGTCGTGCTAGAAAATCCAGAAAACCAAAAAGCTTGACTGTTTTTTTTTTTCAGAGATGTACTGGAAGTTCCAGAAGAAACAGCGTCATCATCTTCTTCTCCATCATCTTCTTCTCCATCATCATCATCTTCTTCTCCTTCATCATCATCAGATGCCACGCAAGTACGAAAGCTCCATTCTTCCTGCCATTTTTCTGCCTTCGACTATCAATGGCAGTCAAAAACGTCCTCGTTTCCAGTCAAATGTCCTCCGCGCCCCCCTGCGTGAAACACATCCTTCCGAGGCACGTGAGGGCGAGGGAATATCAATGAAGCGGTGGCGTGGGGGTTTGCGATATGCCGTCAAGTCAAAATGACATCTCGCGCAGCTCGGCTCGCGAATGTCACATGACTAATGCAAAGGATTGATGCAGAAATCGGCGATGAAACGCGGGCTTTTCAATATGTCCGAAACGGACAATATTTCCGATTTTGAATGGCGGAAAGTGAGCCCGACACGTGCTAAATTTGCAAGCGTTTCGGAGGGACGGCAGGAGTCCGTATCGAAAGTCGCCGTGTTTTGACAAGCCACGCGCTCGCTTAGCCTTTTTTCGGATGCTTCTCCTTCGACGTCACTCATCGAAAACACGACAAAGGACCCGGTTTGGGGGAAATCCAAAAACGCCTCTGCCCCTCCTTCGGTGCGTCGAGGCGGAGCTCGGGGAGCCGGCCGAGGCCCCGGCCCTGGCCAAGGCGCTGTGCATCGGCGTGGCCTACGCCTCCAACATCGGCGGCCTGGCCACCCTGCCGGGAACCTCGCCCAACCTCATCTTCTCCGAGTACCTTCAGCAGTGAGTCCCGCCCCTATCGTCCTTCCCGTCGGCCGCGGGAGAAAAAGTCAAAGGCGCGCCGGCGTTTTTCCCAGGATCTACCCGGAATGCCGCTGCGTCAGCTTCGGCAAGTGGCTGGCCCTGTGTCTGCCCGTCAGCGCGCTGGCGCTGCTGCTCACCTGGGCGTGGCTCTGCTGGCTCTTCCTGGGCTCCGAGTGAGCGGCGCCGCCGTCGCCGGCGTCGTCGAGCGCCGCGAGCTCGGCCTAACCCTCGCCCGTCCTAGCTCCTGCTCGCCGCGTCGGGGCCGCCGCCCGGAGAGCGGGGCCGCCGCCGCCGCCGGGGAACTGGTCCGAGAGCGGCGCGGAGCGCTGGGGCCCGTGAGGTCGGTCGGGTCCAAAAACCATCACGCGGTATCGCCCTCGCCCGTTCGCTCGTCCCTCGAGATTGTCCGCTCGTCCCTTCCTTTCGCAAAGGCGTTCCCGTCATCGGGCCGTTATCACCCCTTCGCCTCCCCACTTTTTGGCCCGTCGTTCAGTTTGGCGGGGCCGGTTCACTCATTCGTCCGTGATTGCGTCCTTTCCGCGCGTGCGGGCGCGGCGCAGCGGGCAGGAGCTGTTCACGCTGCTGCTCTTCCTGCTGATGATCGCGCTGTGGCTGAGCCGGTCCCCGGGCTGGGCGCCGGGCTGGGCCGCCGCCGCCTTCCCTCGGTGAGTGACTGACTGACTGAGCGAGCGAGTGAGTGAGCCAATCGGTGAGCGAGTGACCGAATGGCTGAGACGGGCAGCGTGAGAGAGCGAGCGAGCGCGCGTCCGACCGCGTCCGCTCTCCACCGCGCAGTCACGCCGACTACGTGACGGACGCCACGGTGGCGCTGGCGCTCGGGCTCCTCCTTTTCCTGGTGCCCGCCCACGGACCCTGGCGCAAATACGGTAACCCGCAAAAGGGAATGCGGCGACGGTGGCGATGATGATGATGATGACGATGCTGCCACAGAAAGCATGATCACCTGGGACGACTTCCAGGCGTCCATGCCGTGGAGAGTGTGCCTCCTGGTGGGCGGAGGTTTCGCCCTGGCAGAAGGCACTAAGGTGCGTGGCGTCGACATCCGCATCTTCGGCCAACGCCGACTTTTCTCTTAGCGTTTTTCCATCAAATTGCTGCGCTCGGGCCAAAGCAATAAACGCAGCGGTGCAGCGCCGTCTTGAAGTCGAGAAACGCTCTTGAGATGATGAGTTTCTTTTCTCCTTTCAAAGAAAGACAGATTTACCAGTTTTCCTCAAAATTGAGCGAATGGCTTCTTGGAACTTGAAATTTCCCTAACCACGATGAAATCATAGAGCGTAAACTATTCAAGAGTTTAGTCTGTGTACTACCTGTGCTCTCCGCTGGAGGGAGCCAGCGGGCGCACGGTCTGCTGATTCCCAGCAGCAAGCAATTAAGTCAAACCCGCTTGAAGCTCATTAAAGCTCCTGTACATATTCATGGAGGGAACGCAGAGGCAAAAACACACACGATCGATTATTATATCTGCTAATGATGATGTGAAATGAGTGAAATTTTGCCCAACTTAATGGATCGTCCGTTTTGCGCATGCGCGTAGGTATCCGGTTTGTCCCGGTGGGTGTCGCAGCTCCTGTCTCCTCTGGGCCAGCTGCCCCCGCTGGCCACCGTGGCCGTGGCTTGCGTCACCATCGCCGCGGTAACCGAGCTGGCCAGCAACGCCGCCACCATCACCATTTTCCTGCCCATCCTCTCGCCTCTGGTGGGCGCGCACGCGCATAAACATCTTCACGCAATTGCGGTTTCTGGTTTGGGCGATATGTCACACAAAAAAACCCCCAAAAAAACATATGAGCCCGGGGAACAGGCTTTGCTTTTGCGGTGTGAAGTGTAATTGCGCCTCCGCGGCGCCAGGCGGTGCAGTTGCGCTCCCATTTTCAAAGCCTGCGCGGGCGGGGGTTGCAAAAAAATAGTTTAAGCGCCGGCTTAGCTGGAGAACTTGCTGCGGGGAGCGGAAAGTCCTCATTTGTCGCGCGCGGCGCAGGCGGAAGGCGTGGGCATCAACCCGCTGCGGCTCCTGATCCCGGCCACCCTGTGCACGTCCTTCTCCTTCCTGCTGCCGGCGTCCAATCCTCCCAACGCCGTGGTTTTCGCCTACGGACATTTCAGCGTGGCCGACATGGTAAGTGGAAGGCGCCTCTTTTTCTACCTTGACCTAAGGCGTGTCCCGCGGGTTAGGTGAAGGCGGGGCTGGGCGCCAACGTCATCGGCCTCCTCGCCGTCCTATTGGCCGTCAGCACCTGGGGCGTGCCCTTGTTCTCTCTGGATACGTATCCCGATTGGGCGCCGTCGTTCAACGCCACTGCGCCGTGACTCATGCAGCAGGCGACCACCTTTTTGTATTTGGGCTTTTTATTCCTTGTTTTTGTAGCGATATGACTATAATAAAAACTATGAAAACAGAAGCCGGATTTGAAGAAATCGTAAATTCAAAGAATGCTGTATGATTATATTTGAAACATACTGTCGGTCGTTAAGAACCCATTTCTTTGCAAGTTTGTGAAATTTACAATGGGAAGACCTAAAAACATTTTTGTAGTCTTTTAAATACCTTCAGAACATGTTTTGGGTGTATTCAAAGGAGCTTTTTCAGTATCGCGGTATGGACTTACGGCGGGGTGTCCGGCAAGTCAGCCACCATTGAACGCGGAGCTAGCAAAAAACGGCATTTCCGAAAACAGGCACATGTCGGTTGTTGCTTTAGAACGGTTAGCAGAAGGCAATGCTAATAGCTCATAACTATTTTAATGGCAGTGCGCAAGCATCCAAAATCCAAATCGATTTTTGACGCTGAAATTGTTTTAAAGTGGATTCTGCATGTTTTTTTTCTTTCACACAGTTCTTGATTTTTCCACAAACGTGAAGAACAGCGCCGCAAATGAATGGCGGAGGAGATGCGACGCTACATTATCGAAGCGGAATTTAACAAGCTTTATTATCATTTCAAAAAACAAAATATACTTGAGCGCGCAGGTGCATGAATTGGGAAGGGGGGAGAAGCACTGCACAGTAAGGGAGTTCTGGGCGGGAGTAAAGTCAAAAGTTTTTTTTATTAAAAACGAAACAAAATACGCGAGTGAGTGGGTGCGAATCGTGAATGGAGAGGGAGGGGAGGGAGGGGAGGGCAGTGTACAGTAACGCAGTTGTGTGCATAGCTGCTGCATGAGCGTGTGCCGATAGGCCTGTGCGACGCGCTCGCTCGGCAAACGCCGCGTCGAAGAAGTAAGCCGCGCTACGGGGCTGCACGAGCGTTCTCGTCAGCGCAACCGCTTTTCACTCCCGAATTGTCCGTGTGTGTTTTGGCGGCGGCGGAAGGCGTTTTGCGGCGCGGTCGTCTGGGTCGGCTCCAAGTGCGCCCTCGTCGCGCGCGTCGTCCCATCTTTGGCCGAAGCCACAGGTTGTTCACCTGTTTGTCAGCTCGAGCGCTCCTTCATTCCGACGCCGCGCGACCCGAAGCGCAGCCGCCTCCTTTCCCCTTTGCTTCCCGTTGACCACGTCGACCGGAGAAAAGCGGAAGCCTCTCGCTCGCTTGAGCCGACGACGCGGCGGCCATGCTGGACCCGTCCTCGAGCGAAGACAGCGGCGGGGAGTCCGACCCGGAAGTTGCCCGGGATAAGCGCGGCGGCGCCCGGCGGCGGACGTCGCCGCCGCCGTCGCGGAAGCATCCGGCGTCCGCCGACCCGGCGGCTCCCGGAGCCCCCTCGGCCGGGGCGGGCGACCGGCAGCCCCGCCGCGGCCCGGGCTCCGCGGGTGACGAAGACGAGAGGGGAGAACTGGAAGTCGAACGCGAACGAGTGCGGCGGGAGGAAGAGGAGCACAAAGTCAAGTTGCAGATATACGTGTTCGTGCTGAGGTGCATCGCGTACCCGTTCAACGCCAAGCAGCCCACCGACATGACCCGGCGGCAGCAGAAGGTGGGTCCCGTCCCGTCCCGTCCCGACCAAGTCCGCCCGTCCAACCCGCGTCGACTTGGTTTTAGCTTTCCCTGCCGGTCGAAGAAGTCCTCTGCGTTTTACGTCCCACCCATCAAATTTTCCATCGTCTACATACAAAACACTAAAACTCGCTGTTTCGGAGTAAATACAAAATACTGTATAAGTCTGGAGTACCCCCTAAAACATTGGTGTCAAACTTGAGGCCAGGGGGCCAGGTCCGTGGCCCGCCAGAAGTTTCGGGCCCAAATACCAAACTTGAATGTTGTCTTCAAGGTTTAAAAAATTTCGGGAGGGGAGCGCTTTTATTCCGAGTCTGTCTTTCGAGCAGTTTTCCTGGCCTCTGATTTGCAAAACAGGCTCAAATCTGTCATGGAAACTATGACTACAACGTGGCCCACGATGAAAATGAGTTCGACACCCGTGACGTGGCGTGGTTTATTTTCCCCAAACCCGGAGAGCCGCGACCTATGGCCGAAAGGGCCGCGGGTTGGCCACCCCCGACCTAGAAGCAAGTCATTATATGAAGATCGTTTTCCAATACGATTACGTGTTTCGTTCAGTTTGATATCTTTCCCGGGCATTGAGAAATGGTAGAAATAAGCTATGAAAGCCAAAGTGGGGTACTTCTGTATCTGCCGTTAGATATGTGAACGTGGCCTCACATGAACAGCGAGTCTTCTCTGCGCCAGGCTGCTCGCCCGCCGGAGGCTTTGGAAGCCACGTTGTCGTGGCGGCGTCCCGCCGGGGAATGGCTTAATGAGCCTCTCACGCTGCCTGATTTCAATATGCAAAGGAGCTTGGCGCAGACGGCGCGCGTGGGAGTTTTTATGAGCGCGCCCGCAGAATTCAATTAACGAGACGGACGCTTGACCCAGCGGGAGGGAATGGCTCGCCATCGATTGTTGGCGTGACGCCGCATCCTGGACGGGGGCCGCCCGCCCTTTTGGATCGATTTCCGGCAGGGGGCCGTCGGCCCGTGTGCGCCAACGCCAAACGTGAGCGGGTTGCCCTGCGGGAGTTGCGCCGACCAAACCGCCGGCCCTCCCTTGAAAAAAGCCTGCATTTTAATGTTAGCTCTCGCTTAAAGGCCTCCTGGGGTAATTCCGGTACTTCTGATCTTAACCAATGCGGTACCTCCGCTTAGGAAATTCTTTCGCTCCGGAAGCCGTTTCGTAACGTGACTCTTTGATAAGTAGAGCCGCTTTTGACACGTAAATAGCCCAATCCGTTCCGAGCCCCCCAAAATGCCCCTAAACCGTGTAAATGAATAATAATAAAGGATAAAAATCCATCAAAGACAGTAACAAATCTATATTGGGGTTACCTTAGTCCATAATAATCAAAATATATCATGTCAAGAATAATCCAAAACACTCCTGATATTTCTCATTTTCTGCTCAATTATTAGAATTTGAATGTGCGCCGCCTGTCGTTTTCCGAGCTCATTGTTGTTTGTTGTTTTTTCCCGCGTTGTCTGTTTTTGCCACGTTAGGGTAGTTTGCGTTCTCATGTTGTTGCGGCTGTAGGAGGCAACCGGACGCGTTTGATCATGCGTGTTTGTTTTGTGTTTGTTTGTTTTTGAAAGGGAGGGAAAAAGGGGAAGAGGGAAAAAAAACGTTTGTGGCTGTACGTTTGATTTCCCAAGAGAGGCTTACTTGTCTTCTTCGGGCCGCTAATGACAGTGGCGCGTTTTTCACGCCGTCAAAGAAAAATCGCGGCATCCCCTCAGAGCCAGCAATTACGCGCGACGATTCCGCTAAGGCGTCGCCGGTACGCGATCGATAAGCACGCGCTTGTAATTGCTATGGATTCTTTTGCTCTCACCTGCTTAAATCACGTCCGACGTCTGTCAGCTTGCTGGCGGGTAACGCTAACAAGGGTCTCGTCGTCAAAGACCTTTCAAGCCGCCGAAACGCCCGTGTTTTGCGCGTTCATCCAAAATCGTTCCATTCATACAAAAACATTGAAGAAAATGTTCAAAGGTGTTTGGACTGCATAGGGGGCGGCGCATGAGTTTCGCGAAACCTCATAGACACGCTCGTCCCAAATGTAACGTTTGGTAACCGCCGCCCATTTTGCTCAGTAATCGCAACAGATTACGCATCGTTACAAAGGTAGCACGCGCGTTTTTGGAATCGTCAAAAAGCTTATCCGACGAGCAAACAAGTGCCCGAGCGTCGTCGTTTGTTTTGCGGGAGGTGTTTGTTTGTACGAACGTTTGCCGTCAACGAGGACGTCGACTCCACCCCTTGCTGTCTGTTCACAAAAACGGGGGTCGTTCCATACCGACTTCTTAAACGACTAATGAACGTCATCAGCAGTAGCGGTCTTATCATTACTGAATGGAATTTGCGGGGAAATCAAGCCGGAGCCAAGAAAATGGAATGTTCCCTTTGCTCGAAAGTCTCCCAAAATGCTCTCAAAGGATCGGTTGAAAAAAAAAAAAAAAAACAGAAATCGATCAGAGATCTCAAATCCAAAGGCGTGCGTCTCCAAATTGGAATTTTAGAGGCCAGCCGACATAGCTCGTGTGGGAAATGACGGAATGGCGTTTTAGCCAGCTAGCTAGAAAGCCTTTATTATCATTCGATCGACCTGCACTGGTACAAGGGAGCCCGGATTCTTGCGGCGATACGGTTACGTGAGGTGGTGGTGGAGGACAAACCAAAGGAGTCCGTTTGCGCCGTGGACTCATGAATACACGGACGAAGAAACGTCGCCCTGACCTCTAATACTCCCGATGTGACCTTTCCCTTTGTCCTGGCTTTTTGTGTCGTTTGAAATTCCCTCTTTAAAAAAAAAAGAAGAATTATTTTGAAGAAATAATGTGACCGTATTCAAACAATACTACTTTTATTCAATCGAAAGAATGCCCATCTCGCTTTAAGCTTGCCCACTTGTCTTTTCTAAGATTGGTTTTCGTGTTCTGCCTTTTGCCTGGACTTCATCCTAACAAAATGAAAGCATACATTGTTTTGCAAGCAAGTCAGCGTAGCAAGAAATTTGTGTTCCAGGTAATATTGCTCTTAATTTGAAAAGAAAACTGAACAAACCGCCACGGTGTTAAAAAGCGTTCGCGTCTTCGATCGTATTCGGAACTTCAAAGAAAGGTCCTTTTTTTTGAGGCGGGCTTTGGCCTTCGCCGCGCCATCTTGCGCTTTGTCGGCCTTTGATTTGGCGGCCCGCTCGCCATGCGCGTTTCGCCCACGTCCCGCGAAGGAGGGCCGCCGCTTCTGCATTGTGCGCGCTCGCTTTTGTCGACTCGGCAAAACGAGCGGTCGGGAGGCGGCCCTCCCGGCTGTCCGTCACTCACCGCCGTCACCCGTCTCCGGTGGTGGCCTTTCTTCATCGTCTTCATCGTCTGCCTGCGCGGGGGAGGCAAACAAAAGTTTCATTTTCTCTTTTCTCTCGCCACTTTGATCTTCAAAATCATGGGGCTTCATTCTCATCATGTTATTTCTTTCTTGAATGGGAAAAACCCGCCAAAGAATGCTCATGTTTACTTGTTTTTCTGAAAATAGAACCTCTCGTGTTTTGTCTAAAACATGAATTTTTTTGTATTGTCGAAAGTCCAACTTTCTTAAAATGACTAAGATGTGTACCTTTTTCTAAAAAAAAGAAAAGATTTCACTCCCTCAAGATGATTACTACAATAATCCCCCAAATATAAGACGCGTCTTATCGAAATACACATCCGTTCTTCAAAACTCCATTTGTTTGCAGTTGCTCCCATTTTTTAGTCCTGTTTGAAAAACCAAAACTCATACTGTACACAATCTTGCCAACCAAAAGTTAAAAGTAATCTTTAGAATTAAGTGTTAAGAATTTTTTTTTTTTTTGCTTTTAAAATATGTTTTACATAAAGAAATCGCTTGCTGAGAAGAGCATTCGGGGATGCATTTCCACTTTTAATTAGCCGCTGGGTCTGCGCCCAAATTTGTATTCTTATTGGCTTTTGGCTAGGAAATGCAACATAGAAGTTTTGCAATTTGCTAATTAAAGAGATTTTTTGAGTGAATTCAACCTCAGCAATACTTTGTTTCACTTGTAGTGTATGATGAAATTTCTACACGTGTTAATGAAATGAAATGTTCATGAAACCGACATCCATCATTTGAGTTTCACGTAAAGCGCGATAATGTGACCGTAACGTTGACGCACGCTCTCCGCCTCTGCCAAGCAACTCTTTACTTTCGCATCATGGCCTTGTTTTTGGCGGCTCCGTATTGCGCGCGTATCACGGAAGGCAGCTTATTTAGCGGCGACTTTGGTGTCAAAGGGACATTGTCTTCGGGGTTTGTCGCGGCTGCTTCTGCTCTCTGCTGATAAAAGGCCCGCCAACGCGCGCACGTACACACACATGCGCGCTGCGACTTTATGATGCGGAGAGAATGATCCTCCTGCTGAGGATGCGAATCTGCCTCCCAGTTAGTAAAAGTCTCTAACCGCCGCCGAGTGATGTCGTGTCTTAGAAATGAAGCCACGCTCCGCAGGTGTTATTCATCTGGACAAAAAAGATATTTCTGAAGGCGGGCGGTCGGGCGCCTGCAAAAAAGCGGTGCCTTGCTCCATCATTTGTCAAAAAAAAACAAAAAACAACAAAAAGCATTTCTATGCAACGGGGAAAATAAATCACGACCGATTGCCCACGCAGCAAATGTGAAAGGAAACCGAGTCAGTCTTGGATTGCGCTGGACATAGGAACTTTGTTTTTCCCCCCAAATCAGCCGTATGTCCCGAAGGTTCCTTTTGACTTATTGGACATCATTTGGGGAACAAATAAAATGAGATTGCTGAAGAAGTCATTCGTAGCCATTTGTGTGTAGTTTTACTCACACGTTGCTAGCTAGCGTGAAAATAGCAAAACGGAATCGATCACGTCTTCCGAAACGCTGCCCACTTCTGCCCCCGCGCTAGCGCCAGCGCCAGCGCCAGCGCCACCGGTGCTGAGTAGAGCGCCTCGGGATTTAGATCAACGGGTTGCAGTTGGCCCGCGCTTTTGCCATTGCTGCCCCCTACAGGATTGGAGAGGATGTTTTGGCTCGGGTTGATTTTTTGCACTCTGCTCCAACACGCATTATTTTCATCTTTGTTTCAGGGTGGCGTCGCCGCCAGGGTTAAATCTAATAAAAGACTTTGGACTTGACACCATTGATTAAATGGTGGCGACGGAAAGCGGGAGCCGGGCTCACTCTATTTTTAGCTCTCGGTGATGCGCAAGTCGGAGCTGTCATTTCTTTTCCGCTCCGCTCTATTCTTCTTCTTCATCTCCGCCTTCCTCGCTTCCCTCCCTCTTCTTTTCCTGTTTTCGCTGTCACCCACCAGAGTCACTTTTCCTTTCTTTTTTTCTTTTTTTTTTCTTTTTTTTTTGTCATTATCATCGCAGGAAAGACGACTCGTGCAGCTATTTGGTTTGGACCGCCACCATTACCAGGTTGTGACGACGACACGCTTCCTGTTTTTTTAAAAGCGTTTTGCGGTGTTGGCAGCACTCTTTTCCTGGTTTGACGGCGCACACCAACAATGGCAGGAAAGGGCCGGCCGTGCCACTCTTTCGTCTGCGATATTTGGCCTATCGTATTCTCCGCACTATAAGGCGCGCCTAAAATCCTTGAATTTTCTCATCGGCTGACAGTGAGCCTTATAATCGGCCCTAAACCTCATGTTGCCCTCTGTTCAAGATCTCCAGTGTTGACGCGCACGCGTGCGATGTTGTTGACGGGTATCGATGCGTGATTGCGTGATGCGCTCGCCGGCGCCAAGCGTCCGCCATAACGGCTCAAAGCGGAGCGGGAGCGGCTCAAAGGAAAGCCTGGCAGCATCAACAACTGCGCGCCCGCTTCCCCCACATCTGCCGCATGCATAGCAGCTCACTTTTGCGCCGCTTGGCTAACGCTCGACATGCTAAATTAACCGCTGGCGTTTCTATTACAAAATGTAATATCAACAGCGGCCAGAGGCGGCGCCAAAAAACGAAGGCTGAGCCAAACGAAGCACAAATGAATCGGAACGCTTCGGAAACATCCTTATTTTGGGAGCCCGGTCCCGGTTGATCCGCGGACCGGCCTTTGCGGACCTGTGCTTTAGATAACCTTCATTTGTCCACGTTCGGTACGGGCCATCGTGTGCGTTTTTCTTGCGAAATGGTTTTTCCTGGATGTTGACTGGTTCGCTGTCAGCGCCTCGCGCGGCAGGAGAAGAATGTTTTCATTTTGCCGGCCGACGGCGGCTCATGCACATGCAGCAGCCGCGGCGCCCGCGGATGGATGACCAGTCATGTCTTTGCCCTTTTGCAAATATATCTTGGATCCGCCACTTTATTGCAGGCTTTAGCGCAAGTCCGGCACCCGTTGGCGTCTAGTCGCTAACATTAGAGCATAGGTGTGGAACTCCAGTCCTCCTGCATGTTTTCCGGTTTTCTTTCCCCAACACACCTGTTTCAAATGATTAGCTCATCAGCAAGCTCTCCAGGAGCTTCAAAATGATCCCAATCATTTGAATCAGGTGTTTTTGAGGGAAAAGGTTTGAAAACATGCAGGATATCGGCCCTCCAGGACTGGAGTTCCACACCTGTGCATTAGAAGATATCGATTACTTGGCTAGCAAATCGCTTTACCAAATTGAAATGGTGTCCATGTTAAAAATCACCGCGGGTTTTGTTAAATGGGGACGAGTTTTCTCGCCAATCATGTGTTCTACACCGGTGTTCTCAACCTTTTTTAATGATTGATGAAAACATTGATTCAGCCAACTAACCAACCGCCTTGAAGCGTTTTGAGATTCCGCGCCATCCGCTTCTGATTGACAAAACATTGGAAGCACATTGCTGTAGATCCCTAGTCATCTTTTATTCTTCAACAGAGTATAGATTGGCTCACATCAACAAATTTGCCTCTCGAATGCCAACGTGCGTCCGTATAAGACTTCAATGCCGGAATTAAGGCACACGAGGCTGACAGGAACACCGTTTCCTGTCGGGTTCGTGTCCGGGGTGCACCTCGGGGTACACGTGGCCCGAGCCCATCCGGGCAGCGCCGCTTGACGCGGCCCACGCTTCCGTCTCCGGCCGGCGACCGAAATCGCGGTCGCGCTTTCTGCTTTCCGAGCAATCGGCGAGCCGCGATCGGCCGCGCCCGGAGGCCGGCGGTAAATGTTTGGCCGCTCTGCCCTCAGGTGAACAAGCAGCAGCTCCAGGCGGTCAGAGAGCGTTTCTTGGCCTTCCTCAACGGGGAAACTCAGATCATGGCCGACGAAGCCTTCTGCAACGCCGTCAGGAGCTACTACGAGGTACCGCGCTTCATGGCCTCGTTGGCAAGCAAATGTACACAAGAAGCCTTTTGACAAATTTCAAAAAAATAGATTAAACCGTGAAAGGATTGTTTTATTGAAGGGTCATGAATACTTTCACAATTTCACATCAAATGAAACGAACACAAATCTACTTGATCCCCGCTTTGATATGCACTGTCTTACACGATTCATCTTTTTTTTGGGGTGGGGGGGGGTTACATTTAGGATGCAGGAAGACAAGAAGCATCTGCGGTCAGCCATTTTGTTTTGAAGGGCAAGACGTCAGGCGGCCTCTCTTGGCGAGCGCTTAGGTGACAAGTGGCACGACGCGGCGCCATCTATATTCTGCCTCTCCGGGAGCTGGTCGGCATGGCGACCAGGTGCCGGAAGGTTATTCGTGGCCCAATTTAAAGTAAGCGTTTAATATTTGTGGCGAAAAAGGCCACCGGCCCGAGGTCAGCCTACCGGGGGACCCCCCCCCCCAACCGCGTAACGAGCTCAGCCGGCCACTTGAAAGCGGCTCAACTAATAAAAACGCCAATCGCCGGCGCGATTAGCCGCTGCTTTTCGAAACGGATCTGATGAGAAGAAAACGGAAAGTGGCGCAGATGGCCTTTCAAAGGCCGGCCCGAGCGTCTCTTTCACTCCTTTCGGAAACGCAAGAGCGCCGACCATTTCGGCGGCGGGAATCTTACACCCTGGGAAAAAATGTTGGGACACCTTCAGCATGCCAAACGTTCGCCGCCAAAATAGCTCCCGCTCGCCTGTTGAAATGCAACGTCAGTCACGTTTCAATGTTTTTGGGAACCAAGAGAAAACACAAGCTTTACAGAACTATTAATTATGAAACGTTTCAGGATTTGATTGAAAAAAGTCCGCTTATTTTTAGACTTTACATCAGAAAATACCGGAGCGCCGGCCGTATTTTTGGAATAACTTCCGCTCATAAAAAACTTGCCTGTTGAAATGCAATGTCAGTCATATTTCTATGTTTGGTAAACAATCCACTTTTTTTTTTTTAAAGTATTGTAACAAGCCACTAAATGTGTGTGAGGAAATAGTGAGAACACGAGCTAATAAAAAGTTAGCAAAAAAATGTCTTTTCTGGTTTGCCAAAAATATGTTTTTGCAAAGGAAAAGAGTAAATAGGTTGTATAGGAGACAGTGTAAATAATGACACGTAAATGACATGATATGACTTATTTGGCATTTGAATTCATGTTATTCAAAATTGGGCCCCCCTAATACGGGGGTTGAAAATGAGGGAACTTAGGTAGGTCTGAAAACAATATTGGGGGGCTAGCGGTTGAATAGAATACATTTCCTGGAAATAGAAGGTACGTTGAATTTTACCTGAGCAAATATTGCTTTCACCCATTTTCGGGGGGTGCAAAAGCGTTGTTTTCACGGCACCCTTTTGAGCGCCGCGCTGAGCAAAGTTGACTTTTGCCGGCCCTCAAAACGCTTCCACCGTGATATTTGCCGTCAGCGCCCGAGCGGTAATTGAGCGCTGTAGCGCAGCGGGGGTCCAGCCGGCGCTTCAGGTGCTTGACATTTGCCGAGCCCGGCGGGCGGCCGCCGCTCCCCCCCAGCCCCCCCCCCCCCCCCCCCCCCCCCCCGCCCTCGGCTTTCTGGACGACGCACACGTTTGGCTCCGTTGATTTGTTTCCGTTTTTTGCGGCAAGACGAGACGTGCGCAGGACGCTTTCAAGATCTTAGCATCAACCGCAGCCACAAATCAGACCCCGGCTCACGGCGTTCGCCACCGGGGGCGCTCCGCTGGTAGCGTGAAACTCTGCAAACGTGACGCTATCTCGCGCAAACATCCGGATGGGGGGTGCGGGGGGGCAAGACGCCGGGGCTGACCGGTAGCAGCCGGAAGTAGTAGTGGTGGAATTTTAATGGCGATGTCGCCCGCCGCCGTTTACGAAGCCGATCCTCTGCGAAATTAACATTTCCAAATCCGCCTACGCCACATGTCAAATCAAGCACTTTGTCGTTCGGCCACCGGTAGGCAATGTTCCCGTCATGACCAAAGCCTCTGCTTTTCTCACCTTAATATATTATTTGCCGGTGTGAAATAGCAGTGACTTTCTCACCCGATTCCTAATATTTACAGTGCTAGCTGTCCGTTGAGACTCATTTTGAAAAACCCGACGACGATCCGGATGATGTCACGCCATCGACCTCCTGGGGTGGCCGAATACAATGTTTCCGGAGTTTAATCGATAAAGCGGTCGCAGATGGCGCGGCGCCATCGGGGGGCCGGAAATAATATTTCACAGGAGGCACATGTTGAAGCAAGCGGCTGGGAATCGCTGCTCAATAGGTAGAGGATGTTTTTTCTTTTCAAACAAACAGCAAAAGAAGTGCAAGATGAAGCAACCGATTGCTAAATTTTGTTGTGCTTTCGCAAACCCTCGTACGCCTTCATGGCTTTACGTACATCGGTATTAGCGGTGCAATTTGACGGCAGACGAGCCAGAATAAGCTGGCCTCCGAATAAGATCCCATGTTCCGAATGTTGGCAACCCCTCGGCTGGTTAAATGGCAGCGTGTCGCCTAATTTTGTTTGTTGAGGCGTTTTGATTGGTTGCTTCATACTTATTCAGCCGGGTGATTTGCTTGCTTGATTTTTTAGCTAGCGGATACTTTACGCATGCTTATAAGCGAGGAACGTTTATCCTCCTCTCCGTAGACTCCTTCACTGCACCAGTGTATTATTTTTTCCCCCGCGTCGGTTGCTGGTGCGCAATGGCAGGATTATGTGGCAGATGTTAGCGATTAGCATTAGCCCCCTTTGAATTTGCTCCCTCGCTCTGCTGGCGTCTAAATTATTGAGTGGGATTTTGAAAGGGCAATTAAAAGGAGCAGCGGGAAAGCTCTGTTCGCCAGTCATAATGGCCGACGTGCACAAAAGGCATTCACGCCCTCGCGTACACCTTCCAGTGATGCGGTAAATATCTTGAGATAAAAGCCGAACGCATGGCGTTTGTTAGCCGAGAAATCTAACTAGGAATTTTTCAAAATGACTGCTTTTTCAGGGGGAAAAATGCGGAGTGAGATGGCTGTCAAAAAGACCTAAGCGTGTTGAACAATTTGAATAAATCCTGTTGACTTTGAATTGTTTTCCGGTTCGAAATCGCGTGGGGTTGAGGAATTGAGAACTTGTAGGCGCAAGCTATTTTCAATACAACTACGGTTACGCGTCTTTGCATCAATCTCTCCCGTAGATATGCAAATTTGGATGACGTCATCAGTCTCGCACGCATACGTCTTTTTGATGGTGCACCTAGTTTGCAATATGGATGCGCGATTCATTCGTGAATCATTTCATGAAATGGGACCGACAGTCTTACGAGCGTAGCTCGCGATCGGTCGGTCCGTCACAATGTTTTTTGACCAGATGGGGGCGGGGTTGAGGGCCGGGGTTAAGGCCAGCCCTTTCGGAAGCCGTCGACTTTCCGATGGTTTTTTCTTTGTCCGTTTGAGGCCGGTGCAATTTTAGGCGAGCGCGTCTGTTTGCGGGCGGGGCTTCCTGAAGAGCGAGCGCGTCTGTTTGCGGGCAGGGCTTCCTGAAGAGCGAGCGCGTGTGCCGCATGGTGCAGGGCGGCGGCTGCTCGGCCGGCGACTTCCGCGAGGTCTTCAAGAAGAACATCGAGCGGCGCGTGCGCAGCCTGCCCGAAATCGACGGGCTGAGCAAGGAGACGGTGCTGAGCTCCTGGATGGCCAAGTACGACGCCATCTACCGGGGCGAGGAGGACGCGCGGCGCCCGCACCTCAACGCCGTGTCCGAGCTCATCCTCAGCAAGGAGCAGCTCTACCACATGTTCCAGCGCGTCCTGGGCGTCAGCAAGTTTGAGCACCAGCTGCTCTACAACGCCTGCCAGGTCGCCGCCCCAAAGTTCCTCCTCGGCTAAAATAATGCTTGTATACGAATAAATTGCCCCATGTTCCCGTGGTTCTTTTTTGTGCGTGTGTGATCTTCCAGCTGGACAACGCGGACGAGCAGGCGGCGCAGATCCGCCGAGAGCTGGACGGACGATTGCAGCTGGTGGAGAGGATCGGCAGGGTGAGAAGAGAAGCCGCCCGCTTTGAAACGAGCCCGGACGTTGATGGCGTTTGCCGCCAGGAGGGGAGGTGCCCCAAGTTGCTTTCGCCGGACATGGAGGCCCTCTACGTGGACGAGCTGCGCTCCTCCATCAACCTGCTGATGGCCAACCTGGAGAGTCTCCCCGTGGCCAAAGGCGGAGCCGACCTCAAGCACAAGCTCAAGCGCTCCTCCCTCAACAACTCCTTCCTGGACCTCGGCGACGACGTGGACGTGCTGTCCAAGTCCGACGTCTTGCTGTCCTTCACGCTGGAGGCCAGTGCGCGCGAGCCTTTTCCAAGCGCGCCCACCCGCCGGCCAAATATCGCGAAATGTTTGTCGGCCGGTTTGCCGAATGCACCGGCGCCGCTTGCGTGATCCATTCGTTCCGAAAGTCGTTTTGTAACCTGGATCTTTCGTAAGGATAGCCGCTTTTTACATGTCAATAGCCTAATCCCTTCCAAGCCCCCCAAAATGCTCCTCAACCCTTGAAACGAATATCATTCAATTGCAAAACTGCATCAAAAACGCTAACGGACACATATTAGACTGACATTAGTTCCGAGCAATCAAAATATATCATGTCGAGAATCATAAAAAGGCGCTCCTAAACCCTATGAATGAATCATACGGGTTGTCGCGGTTGACAATATAAATGCAGTTCACTTGCTTGCCGTGAGATGGGGCTGGTGTGTCGCTGACGAGTGCAGAGAGAGACACCGTTTCAGGTCCTTTCGTTCTGGTAGTCGCAGTTCAGCTTTACTGAAGTTTAGAAAATTAAAATTGCAAATTGCACGCCTCCTGATTTACAATTATATAGTCAAAACCAGCAGGATCGAAAAAAAAATGCTGCTTCAGCTTTGCTGGGTTCATCGCGTCGTAGACACAAAGTGCATTTTACAAATTTCAAAATCATTACATTTAAAAAACTAAATATGTATGAAGTCATTCAATGCCAGGGATGTCTTTTTATCATTTGAAGAGTCCAGACAATTGATACCTAAGTACATTAATTTCCACTTATTTTATTTTTTTTAGTAATAACCCAAACGATTGCACGGGCCCGCCGCAGTCAGGCCACAGACCAAACTTTGAGAACCGCCGATCTTTAAAAGTTGTTTAAGTACACCTAAAACTGTATCTAACTTTTATCTAATGGCAATGTCACTGGATATGGCGAGCGCAAAGGTCTTTCCTCGGGGTCATCGCTGCTTGAGAAGGACCGGAAGAGGCCATCCTAACCGCGGCGTGGCCTTCAGGTGGTGATCGTGGAGGTCCAGGGTCTGAAGTCGGTGGCTCCCAACAGGATCGTGTACTGCACCATGGAAGTGGAAGGAGGCGAGAAGCTGCAGACGGACCAGGCCGAAGCCTCCAGGCCGCAGTGAGTCCGCTTTTGACAAACGCGCTCCGTTTGCGCACGGGGAAGATCTTCTAATCGCTACGTAGTCGCGTGCCGTTCCCACCTGTCCTTTTCTGTTTGGCTTGATTCGCGTGCGGCCGGCCGCAAATGGCCGCGTGTGCATATTGTCGTATGGAAACCGCGGCCGCGCGGGGCCGTGAAACCGCCGTTCGTTTTTCCCGTGAGAGGCGCGCGCCCATTTCTGCTTTTCATACGTTGCCCGTGGGGTTCCGTGCGGTAATGAGGCCGCCCTTTGGCGCCCGCGATACCCAATTACCGCAGCTCCCCAATTAGCTGCCGCCTCTTTGCCTTGCGCTTACCATTCGTTTGTCGCCGTGCTCGCCAACTCCCGCAAATGTGCTAAAGGTCAGATGACCCACCCCCCCATAAAAAAAAAAAAAATACCCTTCAAAGACTACATCTAGCAACGAAACCACACTGCCGCGCCTTTGATGGACCTTGAATAAATTCAAGCCAGTCAACCTTGTATGAATACAGTAGACGCTACATTCACGGATATCGCCGTATATACAGATATTTGTGCGCATGTAAAGATAACAAGAACCTTTTTAGAAGCTCCTCTGGTATTGTTTTTCTTATGTGGCAACAAAAAAATTGAAAAAAGAATCTACTAAAAATACAAATGTATGTTGTTGTTGTTTTTTCTTGTTCTCCAAAAACATTGAAATTGGACTTGGGCAAGTATGCTGCGTGAACAAGTCACGTTAGCTGAAAAGCGTTAGCTTCCTGAAATATGGGCTGCGGGTTACAACTTTTGCACTCGTGTGCGTGTGTGTATTGCAGCGGCTCGCTTGTGGTCACATACTGCTGAATGTGGGTTTTTTTTGTGCGTTTGAGGTGGGCCACCCAGGGCGACTTCTGCACCACGCACCCGCTGCCCTCGGTCAAAGTCAAACTCTTCATGGAGAACACGGGCGTTCTGGCCCTAGAAGACAAGGAGCTGGGCCGGGTGAGCGCCGTGGGCCAGTGGGGGCGCGTGTGTCTCATGCCGGGCTCCGCTCTCATGCCGGGCGTCCCCCTTTCAGGTGGTCCTCCGGCCCACCAGCAACGGGCCCAAGCAGGCGGAGTTCCACCGCATGCTGGTCCCCAAGAACAGCCAGGACACGGAGCTCAAGATCAAACTTGCCGTGCGCATGGACAAGCCGCCCAACATGAAGCACAGCGGGTGAGCACCCTCCCCTCGCGCGTCATCCGCGAGAACGCCCTTTTTCATTCGCTACTTCGGGCCGGAGTGTGCGGAGATCTGCCGGGATCTCAAATCGACAGGCCCGCCTGTGAAACGTACTCGCCGCAAGAGGGCGGCAAAGACGTTGTAATGGAATGCGGGGGAGTAACTCGTGAGGGGACGCGTGTGTTAACGGGCATTCAACGTCTCGTGTTGTCATGACGACGCCAAGTTGATCTGAGCCTTTCCCAGATGGGGGAACTCAAGTGAAGACTTTGCAGATGGATGCAATTAACGCACTTTTTGTCGTGATTATTTTTTCTTTTTTTACTAGTTGGATCGGTGATGGGCAAATGTGCGATGTTGACGTATGAAAACGTTGACGCTTTTGTCAGGCTGTCATCCCGCTGGGTTTCGAGCGTCAAGTCCATTTGTCTCGTCCGCATCCAGCCATAATATCAAAAAAGAAAAGGCCGCTCGCGGTTGCCATGACAATACGACAGCCGGATTTCTCAACATCCGTCTTTACTGAGCCTTCCTCGACGGAAAACGGGAATTTTTGCAGCCCCTTATAATTACCAGGGATATATATAAATAAATAGATATACAAATAAATATAAACACCAAAAATGCACATAAAATGTAAATAGAAATGAATTACAAATACAATGAATTAAGCTTCTTGCTGATGAGCTCCACTCATTTCTTTTCCACTCGAATAAAGGAAGGGAAAAAAAAGTGCAGCGGTACCTCTACTTAAGAACGCCTCCTTACGAAAATGTCATCTTACAAAACGCTTCGGCCGAAAAACATTGCAGTAACGAGTGAAATTCAAGATACGAAAGGCAACGCTGTTGGCATATGAGACGCGTGTTGTTAGCCGTCATTAGCACTTTAGCGATGGCACTTGGCACGACCCCAAACTAAACGCAAGTCAATGTATACGCTTAAAATAATCCCAAAAATGAATAGTATTGCTCCTGTGGACTAGTAAATGCTGTAAACCAAAAGGGGTTTAGGAGCCTTTCTTTGTGATTCTTGACATGATATATTTGGATTATTATGCAGTAATGTAGCTCTAAAATGTATTTGTTAGCGTTGTTGATGCATTTCTATAATTGAATGATATTTATGAGCGTTTTGGGGGCCTCGGAAGGGATTAGGCTAAAAGCGACTCTATTTGCAGTATGAAAGATTCACGTTCCAAAATGACTTCCGGAACAAATCAAATTTCATAACTAGAACTACCACTGTAAAACAATCATGAAAATTTGACATTTATCTTTATTTGGCATTTTGTTGTTATAGGTTTTTTTTCCGAATATATTACATTTGGACGTAAATTGTCATTTTTGTCAAGGGTTTTCCATGGTGTTTTTCATTTGACACTTTCTTTGAAAAATACTTGCTCAAAGGTATGAGCGAAGAATTCCCATTTTGGTATGAATAAAGCTGCTTTTTCAAATCAATGGCGACCGCCAAAAGTCACAGTTCATTGCTGACTGATTTTTTTTTTTTCTTTAATGAATGAAAGCGGGCTGCGGCTGGTTGGCTTGCGCTCAAAGGATTTCCTTGGAGTGGCTGAAGAGTTGACACATGTTGACCCGTTTTGCGCTCCGGCCTTGGCTGACAGCCTTTTCTTCCTTTTTTTTTTTCTTTTTCGCTCTTCTTTTCGTCTTGGAGGGTTTTTTTCCTCGCCGTTTGATTGATTTTTCTCTCTCGCCGACTTTTTTTTTTTTTTTTTTTCCCTCCCAAGACCGGATTCATTTCCACGTAAAACATGAACATTGACAGCGCGCGGCTGTGGAAAATGGAGCCAAAAGACAAGCCAACGCGCCCGCGTCAACAAGCTTCAAAAGACATGGGTGTCAGCTGCGCAAATGGAGATCCTTAACAAGCCTTCCGTTTGAGTCGCCTCAACCGTTCGATCGGGATCGCCGGACGTGCGGCTCGCTAAAAGGCGTTATCCGGCCCGCCCGCCCGCCAGATGATTTTGCAACAAACGACTTGAAATGTTTCATGATCGATAGTGATGCTAAAGTTTTATGATCAATGACGGCCGCTGCGCCATTTCCGACAGCGCGGTTTTATAAAAGAATAATACAGCCGAAGGCGTCGTTTTAAAGTGGGCCTGATTTTCTTTGTCCGGCCGGCCCCCTGCCAAAATCCAAAGGAGTTTGAAATGCAGCCAAATGGGAGCGGTGAGCTTTTGGCCAACGGGTCCACGCTAACTTCTTTGTGTCTTTCAGCTACTTGTATGCGCTGGGACATCGCGTGTGGAAACGCTGGAAAAGGAGATACTTTGTTCTGGTGCAGGTAAGGAGAAATCCAAAGGAGTGCCGTTCATTCTACGTACGCTATGTATTTCTTATTGGTTGATAGTTTTGTCTTCTCGACGTGAATTTCATATATAATACACATCCTGTTGACTTTTCTTGGACGCGCACAGGTGAGCCAGTACACCTTCGCCATGTGCAGCTACCGCGAGAAGAAGGCGGAGCCTCAGGAGCTGATGCGGCTGGACGGCTACACGGTGGACTACTGCCGCCCGCAGCCGGGTCAGCGCCAGCCCGCCGCCCGCTCCGGCCCACTTTTCCGCCGCCCGCTCCGGCCCACTTTTCCGCCGCCCGCTCCGGCCCGCTTTTCCGCCGCCCGCTCCGGCCCACTTTTCCGCCGCCCGCTCCGGCCCACTTTTCCGCCGCCCGCTCCGGCCCACTTTTCCGCCGCCGGCGTTGACGCGTTGGCCGGCGTGCGCAGGGCTGCAGGGCGGGCGCGTCTTCTTCAACGCGGTGCGCGAGGGCGACCTGGTGGTGTTCGCCTGCGACGAGCGGCAGGACCGCCTGCTGTGGGTCCAGGCCATGTACCGGGCCACCGGCCAGTCCTACAAGCCCGCGCCGCCCCCCGACGCCGACGGCAAGCCCGCCTCGCCCATCGGTAAGCGCCTCCCGCTCCGCTCGCCCGCCGCCACCCGAACAAGCGTCTTTCACGTTTCCCGCGTTGCGAAGGCCTCGCCGGTTAACGGTGAACGCGCCCCGAGCCGTCGGTTTTCCTTTTCCTCGGGACGCAGCTCCGCTTCGTTTCGCCATAAATGACCCAAGTTACGCGACGTCCGTAGCTCACCGTGTTTGCGATTGCGTGTGTGCCGAAAAACACAAATTCAGAAAGAAAAAGAGTTCCATTCCGTTTTGTCCGCCCGTTTACATCGAAGCGCTTTAGTTTGTAATGTTCACTTGTTGCGTAGTCTGAAAATGCCTGCTTTTAATTTGGAAGACCCGTTTACCTTCTCGTCATTTAGCTCTCGGCGGCGTTTCGGGCGCTGAAGAAAAGAAGGAGCGGACTGACCCGACGCCCGGCTCCGTTCTCGCTCTCACCCGGGGCATGAACTTGACATTTTTTCAATGTTTTTAAACGTTCGGTTATTTAAAATGTACTTTCCAAAGTTCAAAGACGACGAGGCGGATGGCGTAGCGCTCCGTTCCGACGACTGTTTTTGTTGTTGTTGTTCTTAATCCAAAAATGATTTGCTGCGGTTCGGGGGTTGTCCGTTGAAGAAAATATTTCAAATTGTGAATAGTCGGATGAGAAAAGGTCCGGGCAGGCGAGCGCGATCGAACAAACATGCTCCGGTTGTTTTTTGCCACCTGCCGGCAAAGATTGAAAGCCAGAGGTGGGCGTCAAACGCAAGTTTAACCTATTTGTCTTGACCTCCACAATTTTCTGCAGAAAATGGAACAAAGCGGAGCACGCGCACGTGACCCCGCCTCCTTTAGTTTGTCTCGTAACGAGGCGCTTTCCCTTTTTAGGCTTCTTCGTGGAAACTTTTGAAAAGAACGTGTAATTTCATATTTTCCCGAGCTTGAACTCCGACCTTCGTCGGGTTTTCAAGTAGCGCGGGAGCCGCGTTTTAATTAACTTTTCACAATAGTGGATTGTCGCTGGAGCGCCGACGCGCGGATGCGATCGCCGGAAAAGGTGGCGCAAAAGGCTCCTTTTTATTGGGCGCGGGCTTTCGGGGTTTACTGCTGCCTATCTGTCGAAGCCGCGGCGCGGTTCCGATACCCGCGCTCGCCCCAATGTCTGCTTTTGAGCCGAGCGCCGCCCCTTTTGCGCGGCTCGGCCTCCTAACGTTATGGGCCGCCGATGCGGCTCGCGGATTGACGGCCGGTGCCCGTCGCAGCCGATAAGAGCTCGCGGTTTTTACGGCATTAAAAGAAGCGAGCGGACCCAACCTACGTTCGAGCCCGTCCTCGGAATAGGTTAGGATGGCGATTCAAGCAAGGGTCGCAAAGTATGGAGCCGAGTGCACCGGTTAGAGCGGGGGTTCCCAAACATTTTGGAGACTGGGACCCCCTTCCATTGCAAATATTTGCAAAAACATTTATTAGCAGATTCAATTTGGCAATACGTATGTTTGTTACTTTTAGCTCATACTGAAATTTTGAAAATAAAAATTGCAAATTGCATGCCTCGGGTCCATACGTGCATCTGCATTTTGCACGTAGTCCCGTTGGTTTTTGTTTTTTTTCTCACGCATCTACCAATACCGGCCGGCGGTTGACCGCCACGGACGCGTTGAATGCGATCTAGTTGAGGACCCCGATTGCCAAAGGCCCGTGCCAAGCGGGATCAAAAGGGCGAGATTGAAACGCGCAAAGGGCGAAGGCGACCGACGAACGCACGCCGGGCCACGGTCGTCCAGATTTCCAACGGGGGCGCTCGGTCCGGAGGAGCGCGGCCTCCGCCCGTCCAAGCTTCGCCGGCGGCGCCGAGCCGCGTCCTCGGCCGTCCGCGTCGGCCAGCTGCGTCCTTTTTCCAACTTTTTTCCTCCAAACGGCTGTCCGTCCGCGTCTCGGCCGCACCCGAAGGTGAAAGGTGGCGCGCGGATAAGCTGCCGTCGCCCGCCGCCTGTCACATGGATGTGACCGTCGCCGTGACGACCGGCGCACGGGACGGGGATGGAGAGACGGGCGCGCTAAACGGAGGCATCACACCTCCGCGCCCCGCGTCTTGCTGACATCTTTCATATTCGTCACAAAATCAATGCGCCCCATCAAACGTTTGTCGTTTGATTTTCTTTGAAAATATATATGTGTGCGTGTGTGTGTGTGTATATATACACTGTATATATATATATATATATATATATACTGCATATACACACACAATTAGCGGAATTGCAACAATTTGCGCTGCAGTATGCCATTTTCAAGCGTAATCGTTTGCGATTGGCCTCTTTGGGTTCCTCAAGAGAACGCGCGCGCGCGGCGTGTACAATACGTACGTCCCACGGGATGCACAAATAGGAAAAGGAGCACAAATAGGACGGGCTCATTTGGCAATTTTTAGCAAGCGTCTTGAAATGTTCAATAATGTTTTGACAGTAAGTAATTAGGCAATCGGGCCAAAGGCCGCTAAGGATCCGTGCGGCCGGGGGAGGCGCTCGGGCCCCCGCCCCCCCTCCCAGGAATTGCCTTTGAGCCGATATTTGAAAATAGATTTTATGGGCCCCCGGCCTTAGCTCCAGGAGAGGGAGGGGGGCGGGGGGACAAAAAGCTCCCGTTGGAAGATTTAGTTCTTGGGCCAAAGTTGCCGGCGGAGGGGATAATAAGCCGCCGGCCGCTAATCAATACCTTAATCAGACTTTGACCTTGCCATAGCCCGGAGTTGCGCGCGTCCCACTTTAATTGTTCTCGGGCGCCTCGGAACGGCGCCGACGTGCTGACGCGGACAATGCGGACCAAAGGCGCCATCTGGGCCAGGATGCCCCCGCCCTCCCCTCCTCGACACGCTGCGGATAATAGCTTGAAAGTTGCATCGGCGCCGCCGATCAATAGCGGGCCCCCGGCACCCGAATTTCTTTTCCGGGCTCCTCCGGCCATCGCGCGTAAAGCGACCTACATGGGAATCGGGGAAAGGGGCCCCGGCCTCCACCGGGGAAAAGACCTGCGCTCCGGTCCTCCTCTTTAGTTTTTCGCTTGCATTTAAAAGAATGGAAGATTCGTTTTTCAATTCCTCGACGGAAAAATAGTCAAACGGCGTTGTCGTGAAGATTGTCGTATTTTTTTTCCCATCATGAAGCTGTTTTTGTTTTTCCCGCACGGTCATTTTTCCCGATTGAACGTTGCTACGTCATCTTAAGAGTTTTGCTTTTTATTCATTTGTTCTCAGTGGCGCAAATTCACAATGTAAGAAAAGAAAATCATAGACGAAGCAAAGTGACCTACATCGGAATCGGCCCCCCCCGTTCGCCTTGGCCTGGCCGCCCGCAGGCCACGCCATTAGAAAAAAAGCAGATGAGTAGCTGATTGTGGAAATTTCACTTTTGCTGTCTTTTCTCCCGCGCGGGACAAAAGCCACAAAGACGGCAAGTGTGCGCGCCGGGGTGAAGGGGGGGGCGCAAATGTCTGGCGGGGCTTCTTCCTACTCTTCCGCTTCTTTGAGAGGGACAAGAAAATGGCGGCGGCAAATGAAAGCGCCGATCCCGCGGGCGCCCTTTGCGCCATTTTGCGCGCTAGCCGAGCGCCGCGGGCCCGCCGCCGCCCGCGCCTTTTTTTTTGCCTTTGGCCCGTGTCCCAATTGCGTCCTGGTGCCCGCGCCGCCGCTCGGAAACGGGGAACGCGTGGGACGCATATTTGCGTCTTATATTCGGGAAATGATAGTAACCGCCTAACTACCTAACCCTACATCACGTAGTGACAAGGAATTCCTAATCAGTGCTAAACGGTCAGAGATTCCAAAAGAAAGCAGGAAATGTTGGAAGTACATGTGTAGCGCTGTCTCCGGGCTTATTTTGTTATCAAATATTCAAGTTATATCGTCATATCAGACCACGCAACGAAATTCTTATTCAGTGCGCCTGCCCGAGCGGACTACGTTCCACAATCCGGGCGATAAAAGAAACAAAACAGGAATGGAGCAATAAAGTCATTTATGACTACTAAAGGACTAGACTTGCATTCTAAGCATCTTACGGAATAGGTGGAGTGGAAGGAACCGTATACGCGCGAGGACGAATGTGGTGGATTTAGCGGCGTTCCCGCACCGTGCAGGCTTTGTAAGGTGCCAGTGCGCTAAAGCGAGCGCTGACGATACGAGACATATAAGACACAGGTCTCACCGCCGCCTCCTCTGTCTGCGGTTAGGTCTGGATCCGTCGGAGCGGCGGGGCGTGGAGGAGCTGGTGTCGGCGCCGCCGTGCCGTTTCGACCACGCCGGCCTCTTTGCTATTTTGCAGAAGCGGACGCTGCAGCACCGCATGGACGACTCCTTCTCCTGCCTGGTACCGCGCGCCCTGCGCTTTTTTAAAAATGTCCTCATTTCCACAAAAAGAAGTGTATTTCTCAATCTACGGTTGGGTTACATTTTTGGAACTTGACTCGATCGCACTTTATCAAGCAATCTTGCTTGCTAAGACGCCTAATGAGGCAAAATGGCCTTTGAATGATGCCTTTGACACGCCCCCCCCCCCGCCCACTTCTTGCAGCTCAGCGGGGGGCGTTTGTTCTAATCAATACTTTCCGTGTAGGAACATGAGCCTCGTGTCCAAGCGGGGGAGGGGGGCGCCACATTAGGGGCTTTTTGTGTGAAAGCAAACAATCATCATCTAATCCCCCCCCTCCGATGCCCCCCCCCCGACCCCGCTTTGACTCAGCTCGCGGCCCTTTACTCGCTCCTCGTTTGGCTTGCCAATCGCACTCCGCAAATAAAGCTCCAATTAAACCTCCGTCCCATTTTTCATGGGTTGTACGTCCAAAAACAAACAAAAAAGCACCATAAAAACATGATTATTTAGAGGATGGGATGAGAAAACCTTCTTTTTACTGCTTAGATATTCAGAAGCAAAATTCAGTGGAAGGCCTCCATCTTCTGACACTTTGGGCCATTAGGAAAAAAAAAAAGAGCTCAACTTCCCAAAGGTTTTCATTTGTTTTCTTTGTATATAATGTACAGACGGCCCCGTGGCAGAAAGGTACTTGGCCCGCAACCAGTCGAAAACGGCGCCCAAAAGCAAATAGCGGAATTGTGGGATGACTTCCCCGCCCGACGTGCTGTAGCCGAGCCTTTCAAGGACGCTCTTTTGTTCTTCCCTTTTCTTTTCGAGTACGGTCCATCGGTGCTGAAAAATCTTTGGCCACCAAAGGACGTCAAAACAAGCGGGCCGTCTCAAAAGTCCACAAATGAAAACAATCCGCCAACAATTCACCTCGACGCCAGCGAACGCCGCTTTACAGTTCTACGCGGCTTTGAAGTCAGAACTGTCTTTTGACCGAGACTTTTCAAAGCGTTTTTTTTCCACGTTTTTGTCGTTTCGGGTGGGCGGGGCCGGCCGCTAAATGTTCCCGCCGCTACGCGCTGCTGGCCGCCATCTTTCGGGGCACTCCTTTGACTCGCCACTTTGCTCGGAACACGGCGGCGCAGCGAGAGACGGAGGCGCCACAAGATGCTCCTCTGCCGCAAGCAGATGGCGCCGCTCGCAATTAGCCGCCAAGCGCGCGCGCGAGGGCCCTCGCCACCCAGAAAAAAAAAAACAAAAAAAAACTATCTGGCGGCGGCAGACTCCTCGCCGCTCCTAACAGGAAGTTGACACGCCGTGACAATGTGACCAAAGGGAAGTCAGTCCAAGAGCCGTGACATTTTTCTATTGGGGGGAGGGACAAACTTTCTATGATATTAAAAAAACAAATGGCCAGATGGGCTGGTTCATTTCTAAATGTGCCAAAAAATCAAAAGGTGGAGCAATGAAGCAAAACAATCATTTCTTAATTGTATTGACAATTCTCTCCCAAATATAATTGCGATTATAGTCTTTTGTTTTATGTTCCAAATAAATGTGTGTAAACTTAGCACAGCTAAAGAAATGCAAGTTATTTCGGACTTTTTTTTTGGTTGATGGCAAATGGGTAACATGATGGGTGCATTCACATAAGCCTGTGCCCTTCGTCTTAGTCGTTACCAAAGAAGTAGCCCTCGCTTTCAGAAAAACATATATCACGTAAAGAATCATCATAAACGCTCCTCAACCCTCATATGAGTTGACAGTATGAATGCAGTTGACTTGTTTGCCTTGAGACGGTGCCGGTGTGTTGCCGATGAGTGCACCTTTTTAGGAGGTTTCATTTGTACCTTTTCATTTGACTTTTCCCATATTTATTCATGATTTCATTTATTTGACCTTTGCAGGGAATCATTTTAGCACGTAAGTTTAGTTTAGGCTCACGCGAAGCGCATCCTGCGCGACGCCCTCGCCAAAGTGCCAACAACGCGAACGGGAGACGCGTCTCGTATGCCGTCCGCGCGGCCTTTCGTATTTTCGACCTTCTCTCGCGATTAAAGACGGCGTTTTTCCGCCGGGCCGTTTCGGAAGCTGAAATTTGGAAAAAGAACTGTCCGAATAGACGATTTCCGCAAATCTTTCCGGAATGTTTGAGGCAAGCGGTCGGATTCACGGAGTAAAAAAATGGAAAGAAATTGGCAAGCGTGGAGCGTCCGGGCCGGGGCCAAAGGCTGGCTGGAATGCCCCCTTCAAGGTCCTCCAAATCCAGGTGGCATGTGAGTCTCATCTCCCGCGGCCGCCGCCACTTCTTCTAATGGCTCGGCGGAAAGCGCCGGACGTGCGCGCGCATCCCAGACGGCCATTACGCCCTCGCCGCCGGCTGGCAGACACGCACGCGTCCAATCAAGTCAAAGCGGGGACTCCCGCCGATTTGAAGATTGTCGTCGGGTAAATATTTTCAAAGGGGAATGGGCTTCCTCGGGCGAGCCCTTTTTTTCATTTGCCGCTTCTCGCTTTTTAACGAGCAGACGGGAACGCTTTTCCTCGCGCTTTTTTTTTTTTTTGATTAGTTGCTCGAGGGGAGAAGAATGCAAAATTCAAAACTATAGAACGGAACGGAATGTCAAACTTGAGGCCCGGCGCATGGGTTTACGTGAACTGCTGCTTTCTGGCTAAAATACCAAATGTGCTTCTTTTCTTGGACATTTTTTACCTTACCAATATGACCGATATCACCAATTTGACAGCATTGTCATTGTATAGCGCTGTCAAAATAGCAATAATGAACAATATGAACAATCCATTGAAAAAATCCCATATTTTGCGCAGCGTAAGGGGCATCGAAAAGCCCCCCGTTTTGCAGGTGCACCTTATACAGCGCATTTAGCGCATAACTTTTGGGAAAGGATTTGATCCAATCAAAGCAATCCAATTTAAGGTTTTGGGTTGCCATTTCATCTCGATTTGTCTAAAGCAGTTGTTTTTCCGCGCTTAACCGCCGTATTCTGGTTTTTTTTCCCTGCTTTCGTGACGTTCCTGCCCGTGCGGACTCGGACGTCGATCCGGTCCGCTCGCTTCTTCCGTTGAAAATAATGCGGTCAAAACCTCGGCCGCGACAAGCGCCGGTTAAATTGGTCGCCTTTTTTTTTCTTTCCTCGGCCGTACGAAACGTCGGCGCAGACTTGATAAAGTCGACCGCTTTTTTCCGACCGCATTTTCCGAGCTCCCTGTTAGCCGGGAGGGATTTAGCGGAGCTAAATGTCAATACAAAAAAAGAAAAAGTCTTCTTCGAGCTTGTTTTGAGTGTCTTTTAAAAGAAGCCCCCCCCACGCCCCGCTTCCCACAACGTCCTTGAGGTGTTATTGCGTTCTTTGTATTTACCGCTGCTTATTTGTGCGTTTTGCGCGCTGACCTCGCTCGCTTTTGTGCGCCCGTCAAGCACTTTGTGACCTTTTGGCAGGCAAGCGGAGCCGAGGAAATAAATTGCGCTCACTCCAGCGTCGAGTGTCGGAATTGAAGCACCTGCCGTACTTGAATATCCGCGGCGTGAAAAGGAGCGGTTGAGGACCAATCGGCCGCCGACGTTTTCCACGGACGCAATACCGCTGCCCGTATTTCGCCGGTGCGGAACCGGCGGCCCGGGGGCCGCGGTTTTGACTGGGTTTGGCCCCGATGTTCAGGTCGTCTTCAACTTTTGCGCCGCCCCCGTTCGACAGTTGGCGGCCACCTCTGATCTTCGAAACCCGTCTCGACGGTCACAGAAACCGCGACCGCAACGCGGCCCGCGCTAAAACCGTACCTCCGAGTCCCGAAGTCGTCCCGAAGTCGTAGCGTCTTTCGCCGCCTCCGTTTTGGGGCGAGCGCCTTCGGGGGTCCCCTCGCCAACCTCTTTAGCACCTCGGCGCGGTCAGCCGCGGGAGCTCGCCTTTAACGGCCAACTAATGGGGAGCCCTCGGCTTGCTTGAATCTGCCGCCTCAAAATGCGCATCGATATATTCAAACTTTCACGAAGCGCCTTGGACGCCAAGGACCCCCATTTGCAAGTGTTGAAAACAAAACCAAATCATTTATCATGAGCGAGCGGTCTTTTTATTCACCAACTGATTCAATTTGGCAACGCGCTGTTAGTTTTTCGAAAATACAAACTGCGAATCGCACCCCTCTTCATAACTGGCTCCAATTCCACCAAACCCTTTCGTCCAAAATGCTTTTTGACAAAATTCCAAACGATGACATTTTGGAAAATATATGAAACTTTCATATCAAATCGACAAAAACATGTTTTTTTTTTATTCTTTGAGAGGCACTGCTCGAGGGGTTGCCTTTTTCCGTCACGCTCGGCGCTTAATAAAGCGACTATGTAAGCATAGAAATAAAGACCAAAGATGCGCATTTCTTGAACACAGATCAAGCAGCGGGGAAGCCCCCCCGCCCCCCGTCCCCGTCCCCCCAAGTAAAGCAAAGCAGAGATGGTTTTGAGCCAAAAGGCAGCGAGCGGCGCCTCACCTGCAGCCAAGGCCGCGGTTAGGAAGGCCACTCGTGTGAAGATGAGTGGAGGGGGCGTGGCTTCCCGGCCCCAAGCCACATCTGCTCTCCTTTCACGGCTACCTGCAATTAGCCGCCCGCCTCTTTTCTCCTCCTTCCCTTTCTCTCGGGCCTTTTGTGGACGGGCTTTGTGCGCCCGGGCCGAGGGGGGTGGGGGCAAGCGGCAGGGATTGCCGTCGGGGGCCTCGGCCGCCGGAGTCTTTCCGAGCGCGCAAAGGTGCCCTCTCGCCATCCGCGCGCCTGTCCTTAACTTGTTCCCGGAGAAAATATCACCGCCGCGCACCGCTTCACCGTAGCTTGACTTCCTATTTTTCCGAACGGGGGTGTACGACACGCATCCCGGGACGATTGCGTGACGATTGAAAATCCGACGGAAATCGGCCTCCGTGATCGGATAGGGGTCAACTTACTTACTTTGGCGTCGTTCAATCGATTGGCAATCGATTTTGCCGTCGGGGGATGGATAAAAATGGCGCTCGATGCATCCAAATGTATTATTATCGTTCACGAAGCCATTATTAGTTGAGATCGTATCGAAGAAGCATTTTTTTTCCAATTATCGTTCATGAAGCCATCATTAGTTGAGATCGTATTGAAGAAGCATTTTTTTTCCAATTATTGTTCATGAAGCCATTATTAGTTGAGATTGTTTAACGAGAGCCTCAAGGTCACTCTTAGGCATGTTTTTTTCTTCGGACTAATTTTAAGTGGCTTCATCGATTGTAGGCTTTTTGACGAAACGATTGCATTTTTCAAAATGTATGAAATCGATGGTTTTCGCTTTATTGAAGAGTCGCACTTTCATAGCGGACGAAATGAAATCGGCGCAAATACACGTATCTGCGCACGCATATCGACGACCTACTTTGAAAGTATTTGAAGCACAGCGAGACGCCGGCAGCTTCCGCTTGCCTCTGAAAGCGCCATCCCTTTCAGGGCTGGTTCAGCCCCGGCCAGGTGTTCGTCCTGGACGAGTACTGCGCCCGCTACGGCGTCCGCGGCTGCTGGCGCCACCTGAGCTACCTGAAGGACCTGATGGACCTGTCGGAGAACCGCACGCTGGTGGACCCCACGCTGCTGCACTACAGCTACGCCTTCTGCGCCTCGCACGTGCACGGCAACAGGTACCCGCTTTTTCATTCGCCTCGGGGGTCACGACGCCCGCGCAGTTTTGCCCTGGAAAGTTCGCTTGGCTTTTTGATGGCGTCCGGGAATCCCATCGCATTGCATTTGATTGCCGTAGCCCCTCCCCCCCGCCCGCCCGCCCGCAGTGGCACACTCTGAACTGTGCATTTTCTCTTTGTTGGCTCATTGAGCCAATTAGCCGCTAATGATTAGCTGCTTCGGCTAATCGCCCAGCGTGTTTAGCGGAGCTGGCTTTTTGTCAGCTGGACCTGTCCTTTGAGTAATCGCCGCCGGGGAAAAGAAAAAAAACACGAGCGCTTGATTACACAAATGGGGGACGGAACGCCGGGCCATCCGACTCCATCGGCCGCTCGTGCCGCTTGCTTATCCGGCCCGGAGGTCCCCGACCGGTACCGGTCCGCCGATACACTGGCCGTTATCACCCGACTCGGGCCGACTTTGAAACGTCATCAAATACGAAAAGATTTTTGCTTTCGACCCCTCAACATGTTCAGTGGCATCAGCCTATCCGGACATGTTTACATTTTTTGCCGGTGACCCTACGTGCAGTAGGAAAATGTATTGTCATAATTAGAGTCAAATGACTCCTGTAGACTTTTGCATTATGGGAGTCCAGGCTAAGCCGATCCATGAAGTCAATGAAAGGCTTGCAAATGTCACGAGTCACATGCTTCTCCTGTGATATGACACATCAAAAAAAATGGCCTCAGGGGTTAATCCAATGGAATCATTTAGAATCCAATTTTTTTTAAAAGGGTTCCGAATCCAACGCCGACTGTCGGAAATGTCAACTTTTAGGGTGGGGCCGGAACGGAGTCGTGGCCGTCCCCCTCCCCCCCCCCGCCCGCCATTCACCTCAATTCCCACATCGGGTGCACTAAAGATGAGGCGTCGGAGCGGAGCGGGTCGAGCGAGGCTCGGGACTTTCTGGGGGGCTCCGCTCGTCGTCCCTAAGGCAGATTTGCAGCTTATCGCTTACACTTGAGCCGCGCGGAGTGTAAACACACAAACAAGAAGAAACCCCCCCCCCCCGTCCCTCCTTGTTAGCGCCCCCGCCGCAGCCTTGGCAGCTCGCTTGCTTCATTTAGCAGCAACAATGTGTCTGAAGCACAGCAAGCTGTCGCAGCGCCCCCTTATTTACACCCTCGGCCGTGAGAGCGCTAACGTGAGCGCACATGTGGCGCTCGCTAGCAAAACCAACAGTGCCTCGTGTAACCTTATTTGGATTCACTGCTTTATTTATTTGAGGGTGGCGCCCTCCCCCGAAAAAGGACGCTACGGCGTAAGGCGGCTGCCAAAAAGACGGAGCGTGCGCGCCTTCAACAATTCCTAGGAGACGCCGCTTCACGTCTTTGCGGCGATCTCCCCTTAGGATCGGCGGATCCCATCCTTGGCGTCTGCGGATCCGGATATGCAAATGAAGACCGCGTCGCGCCAGGCCGGCCGGCCGGCCCGCGAGCCGTCGGCGCGGCGCAAACGGAAGCCTCCCGTAGCCGCTCGGGCCTCAATCTTGAGGATCGCGTATGCGCATTTTCAGTCTTGCTCAAATGAGGTAAAAACGGCGTGGTTTTAGGAAGCTTCTGTAGCAGCTGGTGACCTCTGCTGGCAGGAACAAGCACTGCACTTGATTTGGCAAAAAAAAAACTTTCCTTTGAATTGCGCACGCCGAAGCTCAAGCGCAATCCTGTTCCAAATCAAGATGAATTGACTACAAATAAAGGGATTGGGAAGCGGGACGCGCCGAATCCCCTGAGCGGCGGCCGGCGCGCCAAGCGTCCGAATTTGCGCCCCCCCCCCGTCCCAGGGCCTTGACTCCTGAGCGCGCTCCGGTCGCGAGTCAAGGCGGCAGCCGTTTTCCGAGCGGGAAGACGACAGGGCTGTATAGTTCCTGCGGGGCGGGACCTTTCCCGCGGCCATCTTGTCGCGTGCAGACAGTCGGCGGGCGATCAGACGGGCGCCCGGAGGGGTTTCGCCTTTCCCCTTTCTTTCGGACCCGGCCGCAAACGTCGGCACTTGCAGAGTTCACAAGAGTTGAGAGGTCAGCGCCACCTTTTGCATAGATGGGGTCAAGGGTCAACGGCGGCGTGTCAACCTAATGTCCAGCAAGAAACGTGAGTTGGTGGCCTCACGCTCGGCTTGGCTTTACGCTCCAAATACGACTTGTGGCTCTCATCGCGCTCCTTGCTCCTCCGCCCCGCCTGCCCTTTTCTTTTCCGCCTTTTCTTGCTTGCTACGCTTTCTTTCTTTTGTCTTGTTACACTGCGTGGCCTTTTTTTTTTTTTTTGGGCCTGTTATGCCGCATGGCTTTTTTTGATAGTGATTGTTTTTGATCACTTTTTTTGCTTGTTATACTGCACACTTTTTTTTTTTTATTATGAGGATTTCTTTTTTCTAGCGATGCTGTTTTTGATAATGACTCTTTTGTGTTTTGTTTGTTTTTTTGATAATGACTTTTTTTTCAATAATGATTTTATAATGACTTTTTTGCTGTTATACTGCATGGCTTTGTTCTTTAAAATGACGTTTTATTCTCTTTCTTTTTTCTTTGCTTGATATATTTTTAATATTGACCTTTTTTTTCCTCTTTTTTTGCTAGTTATTATTAACCACTGCTGCACAGCTTTTTCTGATAATGAGGGTTTTTTTTAGATTGAATTTTTTGAAAATGCCTTTTTTTTGCTCGTTATACTGCATGGCTTCTTTTGAAAGGTATTTTTCTTGCAGTATATGTTGCAAGTGAGCGAAAACCCTCAACCCACACTTAATCTGCTTGATATATTTGGGGTGGATGTGATTTGACGTGCCAAAGTGGACAGTTGAGCAAATATGGACGGACCCCCGCGCCGATCGCTCGGTTCTTCACTTTGAGACGGCGGCCGAGTCAAGGTCGCGCGCCGCCGCTTCCTTTCTTCTCTTTTTCTTCCTTTCTCGCATGCGACGTAGAAGACGTTCAACTTGAACGCTACATGAAATCACAAATTCATCTCAAACTCAAGCCAAAAAGACACATGGGCAAAGGCGTGTGCGTTTCAAGCTTTCAAGCACATCAACTTTTTTTTCTTGCTTTTCAGTTCTTTATTTCGAGAGCGTCCATTTTTTTTCCTTTGAAATTATTAGAATTGTTGCGCTGTAGGTTTATACTTATTTTATCCAATGTCCAGGTATTTCACTTTAAATTTGATTGAATTTGCGTATATGTTTAGTGTTGAGCTGCAGCTTTTGCTTACTTGAGGTTTGCTTTTATTTGATTAGCCTATTTCTCAGAGTACAAGTCGACCTGGCTCATAAGCCCCCCCCCTTCCATTTGGTTGAATTTTACAAAAACGCAATGATACTCTAAACGCAAACCCGCTCAAACGCATGCATGCTACCGTCCGCCTATCCGATTCCAGGTCTTGTAAACGACATGACTTGCGTTTTCTTCTGTGTTGAGTTATAAGTCAACCCCCCTAATATCGAGAGGGAAAAAACCCCACTTGTACTCTGAGAAATACGGCCGTTGCTGCGTTGTACGTTTTGTTTCAATATAAAACCTTTTGGAAAAAAATGGGCCGCTGAGCAAAAATAATCCTACTCACCAAGCTTAGCCCTTCTATGCACTTTACGTTAGCCAAAAGGCACCTCCTAGCGCCGAGCTTTTGGGTTGGGCGGAAGTTGACCTCCTGCTTGTTGAAGGCCCGACGGGATGGGGACGGTGACGCTGGAGGAGAAGGAGCGGTTCCGGGCCGTCAGGAGCCGACTGCTGCGGCTGCTGGAGCACCACGTCTCGCACTTTCGGTAAGCCTTTCTTTCTCTTTTGAAGCCCGCCGACGGTAATTGAACAGGTTTGGGAGCGCTGGGTGGGGCTTCTGTAACCTTCGAGGTCATCCGGCGGGAGGGGGGGGGGGTACGCTTGAGTTGTTTGTTCGCTCGTCAATGAAGAAGGTGAGAAAAGGGGGGGTGGGGGTGGGGGTGGGGGGGGTGTTCTTGTTCTTTCTCAGTGTAATTAGAGCAAAAGCGGCGGCGCCATCTGTTGAAGACGGCCTGGTATTCTTGCTGAAAGTCTGGGCCTCCTCCGTCTCTCGCGCGCTTTGTTTGCACCCGCAGGTACTGCTTCCCCTTCGGACGGCCAGATGGTGCCCTCAAGGCCACGCTCTCCCTGCTGGAGAGGGTAAGCTCGCTTCTTCGCTGGCCCGCAGCCAAAACCTCACAAGTGGCATTTTTTTTTTCGCTTTGCAAAAATGCACGCCGCTCAGTTTGCGCGCCTGTGCCGGAAATTGCCAATCGACTCGCTCGAACAAATCTCTGCGGCTCCTGAGTAGTTTGGGACACATGTAGGATGCGTACGTATGTAGCGATGGACTTTTTGTGTTCTCGTTTTCATATTTCACTCTTAACGTCATTGTCTTTGAAGCGCGCTCCCTGTCTCTTGCTGTTTTCCGGGACATTTTTTTCGGTACGCAGCTTTCATTCCACGCCGTTCCTCGCAAAAGTGGCGCAAAGCCGGCGCGCGTTTGCCCGCGGAGGTAGCCCTCGCAGATAAAAGCTCATTCAAAAGATGTCGCGACAAGCGTTTGGCCCGCCGCTCGCGTCGCGACGTCGCCCGCGAGGCCTCCCGTCGATCCGCCGGCGATACCTTCACGTGCCCTTTTCGTATGTGGCAAATAAAAGATGAGGGAAAACATGCGCTAAATCTTGCACGGAGAAGGAAAATAGGACACGGTATGTACGTATATGTATATATTAGGTTCTCATGAAGGACATGAGCACGCCGGTCAGCACGGAGGAGATGAAGAAGGTGGTGCAGCGATGTCTGGAGAAGGCGGCGGCCATCAACTACGGCCAGCTGATGGACTACGCCAAGCTGAAGGGTGAGCACGCGCGGCGCCGCCGGCCGAGCGTCCGCTGACGGCCGGCCGCCCGGCAGCCCCGCCCGAGGCAGAGCCCGACCCGGAGAAGAGGTTGGAGGGCGCCGTCGCTTTGGCCGAGCTGGTCGTGGAAGTCCTGCAGCAGAACGACGAGCATCACGCCGAGGTTCTCTTTTTTTTTTTCTCTCTCTCTCTTTTGGGGCTCTGCGGCCCCGCCCCCTTTTTCCGACGGGTGGACGATTGGCGTTTGCCTTCATTTTATTGGGGGATAGAACGGATGTAACTCGTATCTCAATCGGAGACATCACATCAGAGAAGGAGAAATAGAAAATTCTTGACAAGTTTGCGCTGGCTTCTTGTGTGCACGTGCAAGCAAATGGCACCGACGCACGCACGCACGCACGCATCGGCAGCTATTCTCGGAACGCCGTCAGCCTGGCAACCAGCCGCCGATGTCACCTGCAAAATTAACAAGTCGACACGCGGGTCAAACTCGCGCGCACACACCAGCGCACACTTTGCGTTGCTTTTCTTTTCTTTCCTTTTGCATAGTGGGTTTTGTCCCTTTTGCTCGTCTTCTTACGCCCGCCCGCCCGCCCGCCTATAATGCCGCCTGGCCAAATAAACTGCCCCATATCTTTTTTTTACTTGGTTGAAATTGATGAAAAATGTTTATATAGGGCTAGAAAGTAAACATTGTCAAAGAAGGAACTTGGTGACATATTTGGGGACATGAGAGAACCCCATTGTTGATTTGGCATTTTTTTGTGTGTATACCTTGCAACCGCCGGAAGGGACGAGAGGTACGTTTGTTGTTGTGCTTTTCTTATGTGTGTGCGTGCATGCGCGCGTGTTTCCCTTTGTCTCTCTGTCAACGCGTCTCGCTCGGACATACGGAGCGGCGGCACTCGGGGAAGTCAAATGCTGGTTTGACTTCAAGTTTCTGGCTAAAATAGCAAACTTGAAAGTTGTCTTCAACTTTTACAAATTTTTGAAGGGAAAGTGGGATTTTTTTTTTGGGGGGGGTCTCGTCAACAGTTTTTAGCTAAATGTGTGACCAGCACGCTTCAAATCAAGTCATAGCGGCCCTCTGACAATAACTAGAAGTACAATGCGCCGGCGGCTTCTCTTTGGCTTCCGGGAAAGAGAAAGCTTTCGAGCCCCTCCCGCTCGACGCACCGACCGGGAATAAAAATGGTACGGCGTACCTAAACCTGTATCCTGTTAACGTGAACTGTCGGCGTTCCCCAAATTGAGCGCGACGCTTTTGCGGCGGGCAGGCCTTGGCGGCGTGGACCGAGCTGATGCGCCAGCACGCCGAGACTTTCCTGTCTCTGTACCGGGCGGACATGGACGCGGCTCTGCGGGTGCAGCCCGCCGACTCGTGGAGCGGCTTCCCGCTCTTCCAGCTCCTCAACGGCTTCCTCTGCGCCGATGGTGAGTCCCGCTTTTTCCCGTTTGCCCCCTCGGCTCCTTTCCTCGCAGGCAAATCCCGTTTTGGGGGAAAATCGCCGTACCTGTTTGCCTAACTTTAAAAGCGCAACTTTGGATTTATTATTCTTTTCCGATACCGTCCGAAATCGTACAAGCACAGTACCGCTATTAATCGTTAAACGTTACTATTGATCATAAAACATTTCAAAGTTTTCATCGATGGAGGAAGTTCGGCCGGTTTTTCAACTCGGGGCGGAGCGCGCCCGTCTGCGGGCCGGAAGCGGCTCGTTTTTGCGTGCGTGCGGAATTCCATTCCCTTTTTGAGGCCATTCAAACAAATTTATCTTCCGACGGTCGCGAAAAAAAAGAAGCTAGCGAGCGCGGCAGCGGTTGCAAACGAGTCAATCGGCAAATTAAAAGGTTTTTGCCCCCCCCCCCCCCCCCCCCCCCCCCCCGACTCAAGGTCCCGACGCGAGAACGTGACCGCCATTGTTGCCGACGGGCTTTGTGAGTCTGCCTTTTTTCCCGCGCCGTGATAATGCGACGCCATCCCAAGGGCGCTCGGGGAAACAAAAGCCGCGGGCGCCGCACTTGGCGCCGGCGCCAACGTGTTGATTTTTGCGTGCGCCATTGTGGGCGCTAATTACGTGGCAAGGCAGGCAAAGAAGAGAGGAAGGCCGCCACTTGGCCAGCCTTCCGCTAAGGCGCGGAACCTTGAGAAGATGGCTTTTTCAAAGGCTCGCTTCAAACGCGCCAACGACTGGGCGAGTCCGCCCGCCCGCCCGCCGCGCTTTTTGCACGCTTTGCAAATGCTCACTTGTTTGGCGGAAAGTCAAAGTTGGCACTCGCGTCTCCCGTTTGCTTTTCAATTCGGCGCTTCGACGTACTTCCGTTCGTCCGTTTCCGACGCGCCGTAATTCCCCCAATCTAAGACGCGACCAACGTTGCCTCTGCTGTTTCTATGTCAGCGGGTAGAAGACGCGCCAAGACTTTGGCAAGCGACTGGAGCGAAGCACAAGATAGGCCGTCATAACTGGATTGCGCTTTGTTTTTTTTACACAATTGCTTAGCATATAGGCTAAGGCTTTCGTGTGTAATTTCCATGACGGAAGGCAATGTATGTTTTTTTTGTTTGTTTTTTTTGTTTGAAACGCGAAAGCCTCCGAAAGCGTCCGAACGTTACATGGGCGACTTGGTGTCGGTCCGTCGCCATGACAATACTTGATGGTGTGAGCTTCCGGCATCTTTGCTCTTGAAGACTTGGGGGGGGGGGGGTCTCCCGGGGGGGTCCGAAAAGGCGAACGTTAATGGCGCCAGCGATTTGCGACTAATGAAGCCCGCCGGGACGGCGACACGGGAGAACGCCGTAACTGTGGCTGTTAATTCATCGGGGCCGCCAGGGAAACGCGGTCGAGCTTGGCGCGTCACCTTCCTGCATTTCAAGGCAGAAATATTTCAACGTTGTCATCGCGCGGCTCGCCGGCCTCGGTGTTGAGTACGGAAGCGGTCTCAAAATAATCATGAGAAAACAACTCTTATTTATACGTATGGCCCCATGCGTACGATCAAAGCAAATTCAAGCGGAGCGGCGGATTGGGACTTACGCCTCAGTCGAAACGTGGCCTGAGCAACGCCGGCTCCGTCCGTGGCTCGTAGCGACAATGGCAAAAAGCACCTTTCCGCTCCCGTCTTCACGTGAGTCTTGGCGACGGGACGGGAAGGAAACGCAAGTCGCAGAGAGCCGACAGCCGTCCATCCCACGCTCGGAACGCTCCCTCTCGTCCCCCCCCCCCCCCATACGGCCGGCGCCGAACCGAGGCGCCGCTTTATTCCGGTAAACCGCGCAAACGGTTTAACGTACCCGCGCTCATCCCTCACCTTTTCAAAACCCTAACAGGGTCATTCGTTTCAAATTTCCAAAGCCATTCCTGGCGTTTATTTAGAAAGGACCCCAAATTTTAGACGTTTCTTGTATAAGGGCAATGATTTCACGCCAAATCAACGGAAAGGGCGGCCGTCCGATCGGGGCCGCGAGGCCACCGTTACAGGCTTTCGAGCGCCGGCCGCTGACTCCGCCTGCTGTGGCTCCGCCCCGCAGCTCACCTGCGCGACGGGCCCTTCCACAAGCACCTGCAGGACCTCTTCGTCCCTCTGGTGGTGCGTTACATCGACCTGATGGAGTCGTCCATCGCGCGGTCCGTCCACCGCGGCTTCGAGCGGGAGACCTGGCAGTCGGTCAGGTAAGACCTCCCTTTTTTGTTTTGCCCAAATCTCCCGAGTGAGGCCCTTTGCGGACGTCGGCCGGCCGGAAGCCGTCTCTGATGCGACGTCCACGCCGCCGCTTGTCCGTGTCCCCGCCGCGGGGGGAGCCTGCGAAATCACTTGGGTTGTTCGTATGAAATATCTATTTCTTTTCATTTCATGTTATTCGGGATTACGTCGTGAAACCCTTCAACAAAGCGATGGCTTCGACCGGTTGAACCCATTCAATGCCAGGGACGTATTTTCAATCCTGCTAAATACTCGAACCTGAAAAAGAAATACCTGAATCTGGGATTTGATGTATGTCCCTGGCATCGAATGAGTTCCTAATTTCTTTTGAAATGTAATAGCGTGTCTGCGATGGCTCGCTAAAGCTGAAGCGCCGTTTGATTTGGTCGCGCAAATCATTGGAAGCGGCTGAAAAATATAGCTGAAAAGTGACATATATATATATATATATATATATATATATATATATATATATTGTTGTCCAGTTTTTTTGCAATGGGGCTCCTCGGAGTATTTGCTTTCCTCCAGAAGGTTTGAGAAGCCCCGACGCGGGCGGCCGTCCCGAACTGGAAGCAGTCCCGCTTTGCCGCTCTCCTTCCTCTTCCTTTCCATCTTTCTCTTCTGGTTTTTCCTCTCGGGGCGGGCTCAGGTCTCTGACCGGCAACCTTCCTAAAGCGCCGGCGCTTCCCGTCTCGCTGCCCGCCCTCTCCGCGTTCTGCGCGCCGACCCGGATGCCGGCGCTCTCCCACAAGACGTACGTACGCCGGCGAGCGCTCGCGCTTTGGCGTGCCTGCGGCCGTGCGCGGCGCTACACCCGCTGTGACCGGCGGACGCTCGCTCGCTCGCTCGCTCGCTCGCTTCATGCTCGAATTCTACCGAGGACCCAAAGCGACAACGTTCTGGAAAGAAACGTGCCGTTCACCGATTCAAGAAAAGTGGCACGAAATGTTCGCCGTTTCCTTAACTCGTTCAATCGATAGCGGTAAAAATACGTCCCTGGCATCGAATGACTTCATATATTTGAAGAGGTGCTTTTCCTTTGTTTGTTTTCTTTTGGCAAACCTCGGGGGAAAAAGGGGGTCCGCAACCCCCGTGCCAACTCCTTCAATGTGACGCCGTTCAAGTGGCCGTGACGAAGGACTCGGCGTTTTTCATCTCCGCCCGCGTACCGGTGAAGAAGAGCAAAGTATTTGAGGCCGTCGCGTTTGCGGCAAAAAGTAAAGTTTTCGACGTCGAGCGCGTTCGTTCCAAGGACGTTTGGAGTTGAAAAGCCCAAGACATAAAAAGCCGTCAACGGTGTTTGTGCGCCGCAAGGCCAACGGGAAAGAAAACCATTGTGCCTCTCACAATGACTAATGGCCCTTAGTTGCTATTTCAACTTTCAGCTTTTTTTTTTTTTTTTTTTAACTCTGGCAAAATGAAAGCTTTGGAAGTGCTAAGAGTCAGCGTGTCACCGTTGGATTTTTTGTCGGAATCGACTATTGAAATAGTCCTTTGGAGGTGCTCCGCGCCTGTGAGAAGCGGTTCCGACTTCTGTGAAGTCGGCGAGGCGAACGTCGCATTTGACGCCCCGGGAGGAAAACCGCTCCCGTTTGTCTTTTTGACTCGGCGGCAGGATTCCTTTCAAAGGCCGAGACCGGTCTTGACAGGGAACGTCCGGCGCTCCCGAACCCTGGCCCGTCAAGCCTAAGAGCCTCCCCTCACCTTAAACTTTGGAACTTTTGCTTTTGAAACTTTCTGTGTCCCAACTTCCAAACGGTCCACGCGCGAGGCTTCAAAATCCCGCCCTTAACCCCGAGCGGGTAAACCCCCCGCTCCGTCTCGGCCCCTTTTCGCTCGGACTCCGGGCGGGATGGACCCTGTCTATTACAAGTCCCTTGGCCGGAACCCCGATCGGAACGGTCCACGTCCCCGACGCCCAACCCCGTCCATAAAAAGAGCGGGTCCGCGCGCGGCCGAACGCGCCCGCGTTGACCCTCTCCGCATCATCAGTCCGCTTCCAAAACCCGCCCGAGACCACGTTCGCCGCCAAGGCCGTTTGCGCATCCGAACCCCCCCCCCCCCTCCCGCGCCCCCGTCTCCGCGCCCGACATCGGGCGTTCGGCTTCCGAAACGCCTCGGAGCCGACCGCGTCCCGAGCAATCCCGAACCCCGGCGCGGACCTCGTCCGGGCTTGGCCTTAGGGTTACCGAAGCCTGTCCTTTGGGAGACTCCGGTCTTTACTGGAAATTGTGCCGGCTTTAGGGTCTTCTTTTGCGCTCGGCCAAACGAGTGAAAGTTTCGGGCGCTAATTGAAGACCAGAGGAAGCGGCGCACACTTCGTTCCCCGGGGAACGTCCGACGGGAGCTCGGGAACGCCGCCGGCTGCGGTTGCCGTGGTTACCGCACGGCTAAGCCGCTAACTTCCCGCTCGCCCCGACAAGACGTCGCCATGTCGGCGGCGTTCTGTTACTTGCCGGTCCTCTGGGTCTCTCTTTGCGGGCGACAAAAAAAAAAAAACACTCGCGCAAGACCACACTCGCTGCAAAGAGACCGAGAAAAAGAAAACAAGCTGGCGATTCATTAGTGAGCACAGACGGGCGAGTGGGAGCGGGCCGTCCCCCCTGGACTCTGTGGGGGGGGGGGGGGGGGGGGGGGGGGGGGGATTAGAGGAAAGCCCCGCTAATTAGACATGAGGGGGCTCCTCGCCGCCGCCACTTGTTGGGGTGCTGGTCTTTTAAAGGCCAAGTGAGAAAAGTGAGGGGCGTTTGTTTAATTTTACCCCCCCCCCCCCCCCCCCGCGCCCGCCCGTCATCCTAGCCGGCTGCTGTACACTTGCATGTCGTCTTGTCACCTGCGTGCGGCGGAGGAGGCGGCGAGACGTCCATCTGTCCTTGAAAGCACCGCAAGCCAAGAGAGTCGCCGGCGTTGCGCATATGTTGCACGTCAACACCAGCGCTAGTAGCTCGCGGCCATTCTATCTTCTTCAAAATAACAAACTGTCATTTTTTTTCTTTTTCGCTAGCAGTAGTTGACGATGGTCGGCAAGTTTTGCTCCCCGCGGTTTGGCTCAGTCTACATTTAGAACCACGGTGGACGCGACATTTACGACGACATGGCCGGCATCTACTACGTTACCGCTACCGAATTTGTTACACTTTGCGATGCATTTTGCCGGTTTACCCGCAAAGCGGACAATGTTTTTTTGCACGGATGTTGACTTTTCGTCTTTACTTTCATCCGCGACGATTAACACCGTAGAACTAACAGACAAAAAAATTGACAGAACAGCATAAACATACGTATTGGCATGAAAACACGTATGTAACATCCCGCTTTGGTATGCGTCTGACGTTCGCGATGTTAGCACTTTAGCAAAGACATCACACAGGAAGCACTTTGCATCACCCCAAAGGAGAAAAAAAAAAAGGCGTTTTGTGAACTTGCACTAATAACCGTTCAGAAAGATCTGCTTCTACCATTTTTGGATTTTTGTTTCATGCGTGCGGGAAATATTGGCTCCCGGTGACTCGGGTGCGTTCGTGGCGCAGAGGTCAATGGTCAGACGCCGACGTGAAAAATTGTGTTTTGCCAGCAAGGGCTCGGCGGCGTCGGAGGACCTGTTCTGGAAGCTGAACGCGCTGCAGATGTTCGTGCTGGAGCTCAAGTGGCCCGAGGCCGAATTCGCCGCGCACCTGGAGCAGCGGCTCAAGCTGATGGCCGGCGACATGATGGAGGCCTGCGTCAAGAGGTGGGGCCGCCGCGCCCGTGCCGCCGCGGGCTCCCGAGCCGCCGCCAACGCCCTTGGCCCCGCAGGACCAAGTGCGCCTTTGACGGCAAAATGTCCAAGGCCGGCAAGTCCACCGAGTTGCGCGTGGCCCCCTGCGTCTGCACCATGCTCAACGTGCTGATGGACGCCAAGAGGCAGTGCTCCAAACTCTGCGTGCTGGACGGCGGGCAGGAGGTACCCCCCCACACACACCCCCCACCCCCACCCCCACCCTTTACAGTATTTGGGCTGAAGCGTAAGCAGGCCTCGCAAACCTTCCAAGGACACCTGGGAATGCTTTTAAAGAAGAGAAATGCAGAATGCGTCTCGAAAGATCTTGGCGTCCCTGATGGCAGGCGGCCAAATCACCAGGGACAGCATCTTATTTTGCTAAAAGCTTGCGGGGTCGCCGTCGGGGTCAAACGCTGGGATCGGCCGCCCCAACTGCCAGCCTTTCATCCGGACGCGCCCGCGCTTGATTGGCCGCCGGCCCGGCGTGAGGCAGAGGCCTTGACGCCAATGACGGATAAAATCCCCCCCCCTCCCTCTCCCTACCGCCTTTTTTTTTCTCCCCCAGCATGTCAGAACTAAAAACAACAAAAGCAAACAAAACCCACAGCTCATCACTGAGGGCTCATACACTCATATATATTTATATATATATTTATATGGTGCGTGTGTGCATATAGGAATATTAAAAATGTGACTTCACATTTTAACTTGATAATATAGGTTTAACATATTTGTCTCCTTCTCTCGTGTCCTCGTTTGTCCACCCGCCCATGTGATTGTGGGACAACAAGATGGACAGGCAGTGGGTAAGTTTTCACTTTCTATTTTCATCCCACCAAATACACAAAAAGCGTTTTGGTTTTTTTAAATACGCAAAAGTACGGAGCCCCTAAAGGGACATATTTTTCCCATGTCCCTTTAGGGAAAATGCCCATTATTGTCAAGATGAAAAGTTGGGAGGGTTTTTTTTGTTGTTTTTCTTCAAAGCGTATCTTACTTCCGGGACAACGAAGCGTAATCGTCCTAAAAAAGATACTAAGACGCCAAAGTGCAACTTGGAGAGCCGCGCCGTTGGTTTGCGGACTGGCTTGCGTCCGCTTTGCTTATTTGCGTCCGCTTTGCTTATTTGCTGGGTCTTGTGTGCCGCGGTAGCAAATGGCAATCGGTCAATGAAGAGCTATCTAAGGAGCCCCCCTTGCGAGGGAGGACATTTTGCGCTTGTTCAGGCGTGTCGGGGGGATTGAAAAAAGGAGCTCGCGGCGGCGACCTCGTCAGACCCGCAATTTGTCAGCGATCCTCCCGCTTTGTTGATTGACATTTTTTAATTTGGGTTCTCCTTATGGGCTTTCTGAAAGGCCATTGTGGCGCCTTTCAGCGGGGCGCCCCCCTCGCCTCGTGGACCCCCTCCCCGCCAGGGAAAAGGTGGCATGAATACGTTTTTTGAGGGCCGCCACGGCGGACGGGAAATGGCGGATTAATTGAATCCGCCGAGCGCATTTGGTGGGCGGGCGAAAAGGTAGCCTTGGCGTTCCGCCGTGGCGTTCCGCCGTGGCGTTCCGCCGTGGCGTTCCGCCGTGGCGTTCCGCCGTGGCGTTCCGCCGTGGCGTTCCGCCGTGGCGTTCCGCCGTGGCGTTCCGCCTCGGCGTTCCGCCGTGGCGTTCCGCCGTGGCGTTCCGCCTCGGCGTTCCGCCGTGGCGTTCCGCCTCGGCGTTCTGCCGTGTCACCGTGAGAGCCGCGCTCTGCCATTAGGAAAGGGGAACCATTTGGAAGGCGCAACAGCACCTCCACAGGACGATAGATTCTTTATCCTCCCGAACGTCACTCCCGCTACTGCGACTTCTCAAGTAGTAGTGCGGTAGAAGAAGCTCCTCCTTTCCCGCATTGCACTCGCGGAATTGAGGATGAGATATGTGGGTGCGCGATACGGCCGTGTTGGCGCGGGCGACCTCGTGTGTGGCCGTTTCGTTTTGTTTTTTTGCTCAAAGCTAAACGTGTGCTAGCGATACAGAAATTCCGAAAGGATAGCAAAAGGTATCAACCACGGATTGGTCAAGGCGACAGGAAAAAAGTGAAATCCGTCCGCTCTACTGAGCGAAGCTAACCCGAGGGAATCCGGACGGTTTTCAAAATAAAAGTGGGAATCCAGCTTTCGTGCTCGCGTAAGGCATAAAAGGCAAATAGTCGTCCCCGGCGCGTGTGGGAACCCGAATCGGAAAAGGGGTTTGCGCATCCACGAAACGGCGCTCACCCTGTTGTTTTGTCGCAGCAACAGTACCACTCCAAAATCGACGCGCTCATCGACGACACCTTCAACGACACGATGTCCACGCTCGTATCCAAGGTGAGCACAAAAGAGTGTTTCCGAAAACCGCGGTTCACGCCTTGAAGATGTCCGCTTTTGTCTAGTTGTGCGCCGTGTTGGACGGCGTTCTGTCCAAGCTGTCCAGATACGACGAAGGGACCCTGCTGTCGTCCATCCTGTCCTTCACGGTGGGCGCCCCGCTTGACTTTTGCTCGCAAACGTCCGGCGCCGGCCTCACTCGCCGGTCTCGCTCTCCTTTCTCCCGTCAAGGTGAAAGCGGCCGGCAAATACGTGGAGGTTCCCGTAAGTCCTCGTCCTTCTTGGCGTCACGCGGTCGGTCGGTGCCGCTTCGCATGGCGGATTTCTTTTTCGCGGGAAGAGGAAAAAAGGCTATTTTCCGGGGTTCCGACGGGCGCGCCCCTCGAGTCGGCCGACGGACGGGCGGGCCGCTCGGGTGAGGACGCTAGCTTGGAAAGAAGGCCGTTCCCTTGTGCGAACGCCGACTCTCGCCGCGATCGAGCGCACTTCATTCAGCTTCTGTCTTTTTGCAAATTTTCCGATTGGAAATCCCACGTCAAAATGTTCTCACTTGAAAAAATATTTGAATATCTTCATATTCAAAAGTCAATATTTTGCCAATCGCTCCTTTGCTTTGGATGATTTTCGGTGTCCGGCGAGCGCGTTTGCGGAGCCGTTTTTCCGCTCGCCGTCGATTGGAAAGGGCGTCGAAAATGGTGGCGAGCCGAGCCGAGCCGAGCCGAGCCGAGCCGAGCCCCGGCGGCTTGTGAGCCGCGCCTCGATGTCAGCTAACCGCGGCGTGCTTACGCGGTCCGCCGACGGAGCTTGACGACGGCGCCCGATGGCGTGCCGGGCCGCGACATGTGGCCCTAATCCCTTTGCGGAGCGGCGCGTCCGGGCTCCCGGCCCGTCATTAAGCGGCTGACGCGGACGCGGGGCGGGGCGGCGCCGCAGCTTTCCTTAATCCGCCGGCCCGCCGCAGTCCTCCGTTTTCCGCCTCCCGTCAAATTACAAGGTGCGGCGCTCGGGGTCGGCCCGCTCCTTTGTGCCCCGGCAACCCGAGGCGGCTCGGCGGCTCGGCTTCCCGGCGGGCGGCGGGACGGCGTCCGAAAGGCGCTTTTGTCTTTTGTCAGAGGCGGCGCGAATTTTGCAATAAAAGGAAGACTTCAAACTGATAAATAAAAGATAACGGGCGTCAAACTCAAGGCCCGGGGGCCAAATCCGGCCCGCCACATCATTTTATGCCATCTGCCAAGTGCTAGTTCTGACTTTGAGCTTCCGACTAAAATATCAAATTTAGTTTGTTTTTTCAGCAATCACACTTTTTACCCGAAACGACACAAAACGTTGACGTCGAGCCAAAATGTAAGGAAATTGGGCAACGCGCCCGCGGGTGCGAGCTCTCGGGCGCCGTCCGCGCGCGCCGGAGGCGCTGCGCCGACCACTTGTTGAATTTGAAAGAAAATGGCATCAAACGTCAGCTGCCGATTCGGTGCCGCTCAACCGGCACAACACATGTTTTGATTTCAAAAAAAAAAAGTTAAGCATCTGGAAATCAAATGTCCTATCAATGTCATAATTATACAGTATGTAGTAATAATAATACATGTTAAATGATTCCAGTTTCGTTGCTAAAAGTGCTTTCTAAAAAGGCTCCCCAAGTCAAACGTTTGCGAAGCCCTGCACTAAAGAACGCGGAAAACTAGACTTTTCTTTTTTTCTGGTAAGAGAAGAAGAGAGCCAGCCTCCTTTGTTTCGGTAGGAAGAGAAACCCGATCGCACTTGTATTGTTTGCCTCTAAGCGCTTTGGTGCTGCTGCTTTGCACTTCTGCTGTATCCGAACCTCAACGCGTGCGCGCGCGCGCGCGCGAGCGAGCGAAGGCTGGAACTGCGCCCGCGTCTCGTACCCGTCGCGCGTCTTTGTCACCTCGTCGGCGTGAGACGACGGGCGCCGGACATCCATCGGCACTCGGCCTCGCCAGTATAACGTTGAATGCGCCGGAGGCGCTTGTTTTTCCCTTTTCCTCGCCACGCGCTTCAGGTTCGTTTTAGCGCAAATACCCCGAGTTGCGCTGCGATTTTATGATGGCGCGTACACGCCAAAAGGCCGCGATTAATAGACCGGTCAAACGGAATGTTCTCTAACCGGCGCGCGCGGCTCCATCCTAACGTCGGCGCGCGTGAACAAGGACGGGCTCGGACGTCGGCTCAGCCCGCTCGCTTCTTTTCTCGAAAATAATGCCGGGCCGCAACAGGCGCCGGCTGCTAACGGCGACCCGTTTGTCGCGGGTCTCGGCGGGAGACCTTTCCGTGGCGCGGCGCCGGAGTTTGGCCTTCGCCGTCAACGTCAGAGCGACGAGCGGTCGGGCGACGAGCGCCGACACTTTGGACGAAGGACGGGAAAAGTCGCGGGCTTGTCGGCGGGCGTCTGGTCAAACTTTTCCCGCGCGCGGCGGATGCCCCCGCGGTCACCCGAGCCCACTTTAATTACGCTGAATTACGCCTGAATGAGCGCCGGCGGCGTGTCGCTCCCCGCGTGCGTCTCGCGCGGAGGACGGAAAAGAAAAAAAATTCTCGTCCTTCAATCTGCCTTTTGCGTGGGGCGCGGAACGCTAAAGGCTTTGCGTGTTTGTCGCCGTTGGCTCGGTCGTTTAGGAGCTGACGTGACGCGCGGCGCCGATGTGCCCCCCCCCCCCCCCCAGCCCCTCCTCACCTCCGAGCCCCCCGAGGGGCGACGCCGACTGTGAAAGATGTCAAAGCGATTACGAAAAGCATTGGACTTGTAATCTCCCCCGACAACAAGAGTGTGAATGAGGATATCACCGGCGAGTGCGCCTTTGCAACAGCGTGGGGTCTTAGCGTGGGCCGGCCTCGTGTTTGTCAAACGGCAATCGGTTGATTAGCCATAGCGGCGCGCGGCAGTGCAATAGGAAAGAAAAAGCGCTCGACACAAAATTGTCATGGACGCCAAATAAAAGAAGCAGCCTTTTTCGCCCGGTCGCCGTTTCTACTTCACCTCGGGCGAAATTGACAAAAACGCAACGCTGACTTTAGCGCTCACTTAGATCGGCCGTTCTCAAAGTCGGCAGACTTCAACTTTTCATGACTCTTCCATAAAGCCGTCATTCCCAGCAGTTAAAGTCAATCGATGCCAGGGACGTATTTTCACCTTTTCTTTCTTCCTCGTTGTTGACAAAAAGGAGGTATGGACTGCATATGGTCATTTGAAGCCTTGGACATGACGCGATATGACTTAGTTGGCATTTGAATTCCTGTTATTCAAGCGCACATACGTGGAGAAAACTTGCATGGTTTTGAACCATATAAAATCGACTCTCCTAACATTGGGCTTGAAAATGGGAAAAAAAAAACTCCACTTGAAATACAGTAAGTAGCTTTCTGACGTGGCGTCCGCAGAAATCGGGCTCGGACCTGGCCGACGCCTACGTGGCCTTCGTGCGGCAGAACCAGGACATCCTCCGCGAGCGCATCGACGACGAACTCTACATCGACAAAGTCTTTGACGTGAGTAGCCCCTTCTTCTTCTCCTTAAACGGGCCCAAAGCGTCGGACGAGAAAAATACGTACGGCCGTAACGGCGGTTTATTTTCCATCGGTCGCCCCATCTCGGTTGAGTATAGATGGATGCTATAGCTAGCTTGCTAGACAGCTTCCTACGTGGCTGGCTAGCGTTCTAGATCTAGCTATCCATCTACGGAAAGATAGCTAGCTAGATAGCTAGCTTTCGAGATCGATAGCCTTTATTATCGCTGCACCTGCACGAGTGCAAGGTATGAAATTTTGACTCGAGGAGCTCCGAGCGTCCAAGAAACACTCAACGCAATCGAGTGACGGGGAGACGGACAGCGGGTTCCGCGAGGGGGTGACGGAGACAGAAAAAAAACCCAGTCTTCGGCCATGCCCCCGCGCCCGGCGCGTGGCTTAAGTCTGGAAAAAAGACAGGGCGACGTATCTCGCGCAACATGGAGATGGCTGGTTTGGGTGGGTGGGGCAAGCGGGGCCGGCGCCGCTTCCTCCGAGGGCAGTCACGTCTCGCGCTACGCAAATTCCTCATCCTGTGGAAATTTAACGCGGAGCCTCCCGGCTCGGCCGACTACTGTTTGACGTCCGTGCGACTTCCTCCTTGGTCTTGCTTAGCTCCCTCTTGACTTCTTCCGCTTGACCTTTTTGTCCACGGCGCACCTCCCCGCAAGTAGCGCGGCGCCGAGCCGGCCCGCTTGTTTTTACCGCACAAATATGCCCCCGCGCTGTTCGTTTGTCTTCCCGCACCGCCGCGCCTCCAAAATATTTTTGCCGGGAGCGGTCAAACACGGCCGGCCGTTCGATAGGGCGGACCTGACGCCCCGGAGCGGGGCGCGCATTAGGGAAGCGGGGCCGGCCGCCGCTATTTGAGGGGCGGACCTAATGGGCCCCGCTCGCGCGGGCTCACGCTCGCGGGCCTCCCGACCCGTCGGCGAGCGGGCGGCCATTTTGCGCGAGCGTGATGAAGGTAACGGGGCGACTCGTCATCGTCGAGAGCCAGCGAGCGAGCGAGCGTGCGGAAGTTCCAACGGGATTCATTTGAGGGAGGGGGCGGAGCCCGGCCGCCCCGCGGCCGACCTGCCGAGCTCCTCTTCCTTCGCTCGCGCTTACGCTTCGCCGCCTCTTTCTTTGCGCCCGGACGTGCGCATTTCCTCTACTTTTCTCGGACTGCCGCTCCAAGCGCGTCGTGCTTTGGCTTCGTCTTTTCCTACGTTTACCTTGCGCTTCAATGAACGCGCCTCACCAGTCGCTGAAAGCGAGAACAAGGACCCGCGCCGCTTGTTCTTTTCACATCAAATTTCCCCCCAAAACAAGGACGTTATTTTGACGTGCCAAAAAATGGCAAAAGGATTCAAGGCAATCCCACCGAAACTTGTCATCTTCACTGAAAGTCACAGCACTTTTCCTGCAAAAAAAGAAATTCAAGGCAATATGAAAGCGATGGCCAAGACCAACGCGACACGCCACTCGTTCTTCTGACATCTCCCCAGAACAAGGACGGATCGTTTTCCGGACGGACCGTTTTCCCCAAAATGGCAATCGTACTGTTCTTCCAATTTGAAATTTGGAATCTTACTGAAAGCGATACCGGGACAGACACTTTTGACATCAAACCACCGCAGACCCTATACGCCCTCTTTTGGAAACTGAAGTAGTCGCCGAAAGCCACGGCGAGGACCGGCGCCAAATGGGCATCAGATCCTCCCTAAAAGCAAGGGCGGCCCCCTGTCCGAGCATCCGCGTTGCGGATGCTTTGGAAAGTACGCGTATACCGTACGTGGAGCGTCGCATAGAAATACTACGGCGGGTGCGTACGACCTTCCGCCGCGCCTACTTGAGTACGACGCTAAAACGGCCACGCTCGGTCCAACGCGGAGCCCCGAGCGGTCCAACGGCCCGTTCGTACTCGCTCTTGTTCGGCCGCTTAGCCAAGCACTTTTGCTTGAACTTGTTCACGCTACTTGGACCGAAGTTGACTGACAATCATCTGAAGGGATGTCGATTGGCCGGCGGGCGGGGCGTCCCGTCTTGACCGGAGCCCCGCGCGCGCGTCGCGTCGCGTCGCGTCTCATCCGTCTCGTCCGGCGCCTCCCCCTCCCCCTCCCCCTCCCCCTCCCGCTCCCGCTCGGCTGCCTATTGAAGATGATGAGCGAGATGAAGATGACAGCACGAGCCGAGGCGCGCTCGCCGACGCGCCTCGTTAACGGCTCTTAAGTGGAGAATGGAGGAGCTCCTTAATTGAGCAGATTAGAGGAGGAGAGTGAAAGCAGATGGTGGCGAGGCGGGAGGCGGGAGTGGGCGGCCGCTCATTACAAGGCCGAGCGGCCGGGATGGGGAGGGGCCCCGTCTTGCTGTCGGAAATAAAACGGGGGGGGGGGGGGGGTGTCAACGTAATGATACAATTTCAACACGTTGACAACAACAGCAATTTTACTAGCGAATGGAAGGCTGAGAAATAGAAGCGGCGTCTTCCTGGAGGAAATGATTCGTTTGCTTGTCCTCGCCTCATTTGACTCTTTGAAATTTGAAGATGGGCGAGAGGTTTCAAGCTCCCTCCCGTTTTTGGCGCGGCTATCGTGTCTTCAAATTGAGTCGCGATACGGCGGCGCTTCTCGATGATTTTTCCCCTCGGAAATAGAAAGCGCCGACTATAAATAAGCTTATTATGTACAAAACAATATATATTGTAAGTAAAACTGTAGCCTTTTTCACATTAACGAAAGAAAGACGCGCTACAAATATGGACTCGAGCTACTTTATTCGCAGCGTTTCGACAGCTTAGTCTGAAGTAAATGACCGATTGCATCAAAGCGCCTGAAATACAAAAAGCCAATCCTTATTTGAGTGCAATTCCTTTTTTTGAGGATACGCGGTAGCGATGGATTGCTCCTCGGTTCTCGTGCTATTGGTTCCGTGTGAAGGCTTCTTGGAGCGCTTGCTTTTGGAAGGCGGCGTATTTCCGTTTCCCGTCTTTACGCCCGCTCCGATGCCGCTCCGGGTCTTCCGGCCGGGATCAATCGGCGAGGGCTCGAAGCAGAGCGCAGCGTCCGCCCGCTCGGGTTTCGGGTCCCAGTCGGTGGCTTTTTGTTTCCCGTCGCCCGGCCCGCGGTCTCGGCCGTCCGGTCTTTGGTCCCGTTTGCGTTCCGCGCTCATGACCGCGAAAGGTTTGTCTTTTTTTTTTTCTTTTGCGGGGAAGGGCACCCGCGAAGTTGTGCATCAAGGATCGCAAGGCGCTCCATTGATCCCGGCAAAGTCGAGAAACAAAAGGCGCGTTCGTCTCATGGTCGTCGGCGGCGGCGTCGCCATGACGATGAAAAGCGAAGGGTGGTTTTGTTAGTTCCGCGGGTGCAAAGTTAAGTTTGAAGACTTTTGAGTCGACGTCGGTAACGCCGCGCCTTTTTTCTCTTTGACTGACGTTAATGGCTTGATGAGTCGGCGCAAATAATTAAACGTGGAGGTGAAGTCGAGGGCGCGCCCCTCACAATAGACGGAATCAAGTATTGGACGCCCCCCGAACGTTTGGGCTTTTGTACCAGGCGTTAAATAACCTCCGGGCTGTTTTTCTTCCGGCGCCGCCGCCGTGGAAATTAATTAGAAGCGCGGGCGGCTGCAGCCTCTTCAAGCGCGTCGGAATATTTGGGGTCAGCGCCATGTCACGGCAATCTCCCGCGCGCTGAATGGAAAGCGGCGCCGCACCCGCCGCCGGCTCAATGCGCTGCAAGTGCAACGCGCTCTTCAGCCGTTTGATTTGCGGGCGCCAGCCAGCCGGAAGAAAAGCCGGCGTGGACCCGCCGGATGGTTTGGACGCCTGGCAATCGTTTTCGCCGAAGGTCGAAGCCTTCCGGAGTGACGGAGGTGATAACCACGCGGAGGGGAAGAAAAGACGGCGGAAAAGACGTCTTTTCTTTCCGGTGTGGAGCCTCCGCCGAGGTCTGAACTTTGCGCAAACGGACCGAAAGGCGAAGGCTTCGGCCCGAGTTGAAAGAGGCTCCGGTTGGGTCCGGGATAACCTCGGAGCGGTTCTCTTTTGACCGCGGTGGTCTGGGTCCGTCGGTCGGGGATCCCTTCTTTTGACCGCGGTGGTCTGGGTCCGTCGGTCGGGGATCCCTTCTTTTGCCCCGGAATCACGGCCGCGCCCGAGAGAAAAAGGGCGTCCTTGACCCGGGATGTTCTCCGTACTCTCGGAAAGGTTCTTCGCCCGCTTCCGAAGCGTCTCGGCTCTAAATTCAGAAGGGTCGCGCTTCGGGTCCGTTGTCTACTTGACCCGGGCTGACGACTTTTGCATAGTGGAGCTTCCTCCCTTGCCCGAGCGCAATGGCTGAGCTTTTAAGAATTTGGAATGTCCTCCGCGTCTTGGCCCTTTCTTCGGCCCGGAGTCACTTCGGTCCTTCAATTGTTTTGCCTTACTGTACCGACCTCATCCTAGCGATATCCCAGCTCTCACGAAGATTGCCGACGTTACTTTGAATTCCGCGGCTCGCCGCGGTCTGCCGTGGCCTCCCGAGCTTACGGGACCGGAGTCCTTGGCCCGTCGGTCAAGGTTCCCCTTCGGCTCGGGGTCTGGCTTCGGTCCGGAATGGCTTCCCTTTCCCCTCGGCCCAGAGAGGTTGGCCCTCACCGATGGCTAAACCCTCCATCTCGCCAGTACCCCGGACTAGTTTGATTCTTCACCCGGAGCGATCTCCATCCGTTGCTCCAGCTTCTTTCCTTCTTTGGTCTGGAATAACCCCCGTGCCTCCCGGGCCTTGCGCGGTTATCCCTCAGTGACAGGTCCCCCACCACACGTCTTCATCCCTCGGTGAAGAATTCTTCCTCGACGCTCTCCGAGCCTGCGTTGAAGCTTTCCGCTTTGGCCACCGGGGAGATCTTGCCTTGAGAAAAGCTGGTTGAAAGGTTCTCGGCCTAGATGCCTCCGGGTCCTTCCGGGTTTTTTTCCAGACTTGCGTCCCTTTCTCTACTTGGTCAACCTCCCAGCCAATCGAGGTTTGTTCCTTGTCTCCAGATCGATTCAACCGTTGAAAAGGTCAGGCCTCGGTGTAGAGCGAATGACTTTGGCCACCTGCTGCCGGAGGTTCCGGCTCCACGCGGAACATCTCTCGCTACGGGAGCAAACGCTTCCCCCGATCGTTTCTTACGGCCGTTCCTTTCGGAGTCGCGGACCTTCGATGAGACGTCTGGAACGGCCTGACGCGTCGCTGCCACGTCGTCCGCCGAGGTTTGCCGGCCCGTTCGCTCGGCTCGACGTTCCGGAATCCAACTGCGCTGAGCACGTCTTAGTGTTGATCCCCTTCAGTTCCGACTAGATTCTTCCCGAGTCCCAAAAAAATCAATAAGATAAACGCTCCCGTGTCGGCGCCCATCGTGTTGGCGCGGCTTCTTTGTGTACAGCGATGGTACGGCGCGTCCATGAAGGCCGTCTGCGTGTGGTTAGCCGACCGACTGGACCTCCAGCTGCACCCGTACCAGCTCAAGACGCTCATCAAGATCGTCAAGGTCAGCGAGTCGCCGGCACGCTCCGGATTTGATCGGAGCGCGCGTCCGTCGCTGACCCCCCCCTCCCCCGGCCCGCTTTCCGCAGAAGAGCTACCGAGACTTCCGTCTTCAGGGCGTCCTGGACGGGACGCTCAACGACAAAAGCTACGAGACCGTCTACAAGCGCCTGAGCGCGGAGGAGGCCACGCTGGCCGTCGAGGCGGGAGACGGCCTGGACGGGGTCAGCATGCGGGACAGCGACCGGGACGACGACTGAACCCTCCGCTCCCGAGTCGGCGGACGGGTCGCCGGCCAGCTAAGCTAAGCTAACGTAGCGTCCGTCTTGTTTTACGGTAGCAAGCGCTTAGTATGTGCGCGGCTCTCATAGAAGAGAAGAGGCGGACGCGACTTAAAAGTCCGTCGAAAAAGTGGTAAACATTTATCTGGGTCTAATACCCCCAAAAATGGAGTCTACGCGGCGCTGTGTAGGCTTTTCCACCAGAAGAAAAATTGCAAGTGTTTTCCTTGAAAGACGCCGCGTGCCCATTACGACGAAGTCCTTCAGATGTGATGTGAAAAGGCGAAAGGGCGAGCCCCGCTCCGACAGCCATCTTTCAAGGCTCAAAGTAGATTTGATCGGATGTCCGCGTAGACGTTGGCGCCGCCATACGAAAGATGGCGCTCCATTCTTTGCCTAGAAAACAAAAGTAAGATTCTACCCGGTTGTGTTTTTTTTTTGTTTCGTGATCACCGCTTGAAAAGGAGGCGGATCCAAAAGGTGAAAAATCCTGCCACATATACACTTTGACACAAATCTAAAGATGTCAAAAACAGTGAAAAAGTGCTCTGGATGGCAAAAGAACAGGCTGCGCATTGCAAGGGCGTTTTAAGAGGAGCGCAAGTGTCATCCGGCCTTTCATTCGAGGGAAAAAAAAACCGTACTTGCCAAGAATTCTTGTCACCGGCACACAAGCTAAGCATTTTCCCGGACGAAAATTCTGGTCCGCAACAGCGATTGTTTCGATATATTTTCAGTTCCCGAAGGCTGCTGGTAGCCAGTTGCCATGCCGTGGCTAAACAAAGCCGTCTCGCGGATGAATCCAAATCAAAAAGACGGAAAGACGAAGGCCTCCCTCTGCCCTAGCCTAGCGCGACTTGAAGAGCGGAAAGGTCCCTGCCTCGTCCGAATCTTTTGTCCTTTGCGGACGCCTGCGGCTACCCCAAACAGGCGAACGACGGAACCTTTGACTGCAGGGAGTCATTTGCGCCAGGAGACACAAATACTCCCAATCTCTTTGCGTTCATTCCATGTCGTTTTTAGATTCAATCGCGAAAGTATTTGCGGCTCGACCTGTTTCAGTCATTCGGTGCCGCGGACGTATTTTCATCATTTGGACGGATGAGGGAGCGCCACCTCGTCGCCGACGGGCGGATTTATTTATAATCCGTTTTTTGTTGTTATTGAAGTTCTGCCGGAGTCTTTGTGCTATCTTTCTGCATTATGTTGATGTTCTGCTCACGAGGGTGTCATACCTTGTCCAATAAAAATCTTTTGAACTCGGCCTCGGTTTTGTCACGTGATGTCAAACAACCAAAGAATCGCAGGGATCTGACGTCATCCCGCCCTTTATTTAAAGTGCATTTTTTTTCTGTGTAAGTCTGAGGATGTAGTAAATAGGTTTTGGATGGGGTTTAGGTCTGGGGTTTGACCCCTGGAAGCACGACAACAAAACATTTTCTTCACCATGGGCCCCTGAATTATGCAGGCTGCTGAAAAACAATGACGATGGCATGGTCAAAAGAAACTCGCTAAACAAGTCAAAAATGGCCATCCGAAAACCGACGTCAAGACAAACATTTCAAGGGCGTGAAAGTCGTCACTATGGAACCTTCCAAACTGGAAGATTTACAAACAGAGGCGACGCCGGCCTCCTTTCGATCTGATTTTTTTCTTTCACGTGTTGATGAAATCATCATCGGCCTCTATCTTTACTGTACATAAATAATTTGTGTGTGTGTGTGTGTGTGTATATATATATATATATATATATATATATATATATATATATATATATATATATATATATATATATATATATATATATATATATATATATATATGTATATATATATACAATGTCACAAAAATATTTACATACACACACACATATATATATATATTATATATATATACATGGATTTATATATAATGTGTCACAAAAATATTTACATACACACAGACACACACACACATATATATGTCACATAAATATTTACATACACACACACACACACACATATATATATATATATATGTCACAAAAATATTTACATACACACACACACACACACACATATATATATATATATATATATATATATATATATATATATATTTTTTTTTTTTTTTTTTTTTTTGTCATTCTTGTTTTTTCTCGAGGTGTGTTTGTCCTCTTAAGAATGCGCGTGATGGAACGGGAGGCTTTTTTTCTTCAAGTCTTTTGAAATCACTGCGTCGGACATTTGCCGTAAACGTTCCGCTCCCCAGAAGTCCAAACGAAGCGCGCGAGGGTTGAATATTTTGGTCAATTTCCCGCAGGTGTCATCTCCGTCAAACGACCTCCGGAATTCGACCGGTTCCAAGGCTGGGCGGCTTTCGCGCGGACGGACGCGAGCGCCGCAGCCGTTCGCTTCCGGGAAGGGAATCGGACGCGCACCTCGGGAAGTGTCTTTTTCGTCTTTTTCGCCCTTGGCTTCGGCGGCCTTTCCTCGCGCGGTTCCGGCCGAGTCACGTGGCGGCCGGGCGACCCGAGCTGAGGCCCGGTGACGTCACGCGGAGGCACAAGGGCTCGGGAGAGCAGCAAAGTCCTTCAGTCGAGCGCGCGTCCCGCCGCGCGACGCACGCACCTCCTCCGTCTCCCCTTCGCCGTCGTCATCCTCCTCCCGCGCCCGCCCCCGCCCCCGCCGCTCCCGGTCAATGGCAGCTCGGAGAACCGCGGCGATCGTCTCGGGCTAACGATCGGAACGGGCGGCGCGGCGCGGGGTCCCGGCTCTCCGCACGCCGCCATCGAGCGAGCGCCCGTCAGCGGGCGGAGGGAGGGCGGAAGGGGGCGCGGGGGGTGCCCCATGGCCGCGTCGAGCCTCCCGGCGGGCCGCTGAGCGACGGCTCCCCCCGCGGCGCTCCCTATGGACGCGCGTCCGCCGGCCGCCGCCGGAGGCCCGCCGGCCTCCTCGCCGTGCTGCTCCTCCTCCTCCTCCTCCTCCTCGTCGTCGTCGTCGTCGGCGTCTTCGTCCTCGTCGCGCTCCTCCTCCTCGCGCTCGCCGCCGCACGCCAAGGCCCTGGCCTTCTCCATCGAGCGGATCATGGCCCGCACGCCCGAGCCCAGGGCGGCGCCGCCGCCGCCGCCGCCCGGCTGGTTCCGGCCGGGGCTCGCCGACGCCCGCCCGCCGCCGCCGCCGCTGCGCTGCATGATCCCGCTGGTCCCGCTGGCTTACGCCGAGCAGCAGCGGCTCGCCCTGCAGCGGGCCGGGCCGGACTCGGCGGCGGACGCGGAGCCGCCGGCCTTCGGCCTCGGCTACGAGCCCGCCCGGAACCCGCAGGCGGCGGACGGCGCCCACTACAAACTCTTCCGGCCCCGCGTGGTGCAGGGCCAGTCGGCCTTCCCGTCCCGAGGCGCCGTGTGCTACCTCAACTGCGGCGGCGGTTCCGGGGATCCGGCCGCCCCGGCGGCGGGCCTCCTCAACCTGCACCCGATGGCGCCCTACCTGCTGGGCGGCAGGCCCAAGCCGGGCCCGCTGCCCTATCAGAACCACCTGCAGCAGCTCATCAAGGAGCGCGAGCTGGACGACAAGATTCTGAAGAACTCGGCGGCCAGGCTGGGCCCGGGCAAACCCAAAGTGTTCACCTGCGAAGTCTGCGGCAAAGTAAGTCCGGCGGCAAAGTAAGTCCGGCGGGAGCCCGGCGGACTTGAGCCCCGAGCGAACCCCGAGCGGCCTTCGTTCGACGGATGCGCCGGAATTTCCAAAGACGAGCGAGCGAAAACGTTCGCCGGTTTTGTTTTTTCTCCTACCGCGAGGATTGGTAGAATTCTTTCAAATTGCTTTAAAATGCGCCAGACTTTGCTGGCAATCTTATTGACGTTGGGATTTGTCGTCGTAGCGGTAACGGGGGAATTGAAATGCTTCGGAGATGTGGCTTTTAGTGCGCATGAAAGTCAGTGTGATTTGTAGGATGTTTTTCCTACCGTTTAACATTCTTATTTTATTATTATTTTTTTTTTTTTTGGGGGGGGGGACAATAGTTTATTCCGATATTTGAAAACGCAAGTGGTCGAATTTCGAGCCACATTAACTGTCACTCAAACGTAGAATTATAATCGTTCACTCTCCCATCAAAATACTTTTTAGCGCGCTTTAAGGTCTAATTTTCATCCATTTCTAGCGCCTCTTCCCGGGTCGCCTCTGTTTAGCTTTGTAAAAGCGCATTTACGGTTTTAGAATGTGCTACTTTTATATGGGCGTGTCCAACCGTTGAAAAAGAAATAACTTGGACGCGCTTCCTTCCGCACGTCCAAGAAAAATTGGGCACGTTCGGACGGACGCCAAGTGCTTCTCGCGACGTGTTTTTCGCACGGTAAAGTCCTCTTTCCGAGCCTGTGCCGGACGGGGACGCGGCCGCGACCAAGAATTCCAAAGGACCGCGAAAACAAAAGCTCCGGTTGCCCCCCAAAAATGGCGACGGCGGTAAAACGGTGTGCGCGCGTGTGTGTGTGTGCGTGTGTGTGCTCGCAGGTGTTCAACGCGCACTACAACCTGACCCGCCACATGCCCGTGCACACCGGCGCGCGCCCGTTCGTCTGCAAAGTCTGCGGAAAGGGCTTCAGACAGGCCAGCACGCTCTGCAGGCACAAGATCATCCACACTCAGGTAAGGCGCACAAATCCGCCGCTCCGCACATCTTTAACACATCTTTATCAAACTCGCATTTTATTCATCATTCGTTATAAACGTATAAATACGAAAGTTATCATCTACAAAAACGTATACATTCATTAGAAATCCATACCGTGAAAAAATGAATATGTGTGTGTGTAAACACGACATGAGTTATGTGCAATCTGTTTATATATTCACGAAAATAATCCATTGAAAAAGGGAGACGGAAGAAGATGCGCTGGAAGTACTGATTTTCATTTTGAACAGCTATTAAACTTTGCAGTATTTTGTCGGTGTTATTTTCAAAATATCCATCAAGCCATCCATTTTTCTGTAAATGTGTTGGTGCTAAAATGCAGACGTGTTCAGTCTGTTGCTGATAGTAAAAGCATCGTATTATTTATTATTATTATATTTATTTTATTATTATTATATTTTATTATATATCTAGAAGTGTGTGTGTGTGTGTGTGCGTGTGTGCGTGCGTGTGTGTGTGCGTGCGTGTGTTCGACTTATTCGAATGAAATGGTCATTCTGCTTCCTCGCATCGGCAAGGCCGGTTTTCTTGAGCACGCGCGCAATTTGCTCAAGCCGGCGTCCGCGTTTTTGTGTTTTAGGAAAAACCTCACAAGTGCAGCCAGTGCGGCAAAGCGTTCAACCGCAGCTCGACGCTCAACACGCACACGCGCATCCACGCCGGCTACAAACCGTTCGTCTGCGAATTCTGCGGAAAAGGATTCCACCAGAAAGGTGAGCGCGCATCCGCGCGTTTGTCACTCGGGTTGCAAGATGTCAAAAGGCGCTCGCTCATTGGCGTCAACGCCGCTCGGCTCGAGCGACTTTCAAAAGGATCGGTTAGCTCCGAGGTCACGCTGCTCGATCGTTTTGATTTAGCGCTCGTGGAAACCTCTCGTCCTGGCATCGGAGGCTTTGCTGTTGCGTTATTTCAAAAAAAAAAAAAAAAAGTTCGCGCGCGCGCCCGCAAAAAGTCAATCGATTAATAATGGTGTCGGTGACGGATTGTGTGGGATCGTGGCCGGCTCAAGGGCTCCCCCCCGCGGTTAGTCACCCCCCGCAGGTGAACTGGGCACTTTCCCCTAAGAGAATTGTCGGAGGCCGAGGCGCCACTCAGTTCCTTGGGATTCTGCAACGTCCGATTCCGTCAACGCAAAAAAGGCCCATTCGAAAAAAAGCCAATTACTGGAAGTTGACTTTCCAGTGGGCTCGCGGTGACCTCTTTTTTTTTTCCTCCTTTTTGCATTGTGGCTCCCGGATATCGCAGGGATGGGAAATGCTTCAATGGAGATGAAAATAATGCAAGGCGGAGCTTCTTCGGGCCTTCTCGGGTCATCAAAGCGATCAAGACCCGGATTTCATTTTGCAAACGCTAAAGTTTGTGCCGCACCCGTAATAATTACGCTCCGGATTTTTGTCCGGGTTTTGTCGTCAAGTCAAAGCCCGCGGCGGGCAAAAGCAACCACTTCCGTTTTGCTGTCGTCGGAACTTGGCCATCGTCCGGGCTTCAAACGGAGACCGCGTCGAGCTCCTCAAGGCCGCGTGCGTTCGGACGTCGTCCGCTAAACCGACGCAGCAAATGTTGTGCTTGCACGAAATGATCATACAAGCCGGGGGGGGCACGACAAATGTTTGCTGAAACGAAACAAAAAATGATCGGCGTTATTAAATTGAAACATTTCATGAATGTTCAATTTGACAACAAGTATACTTTTTTTTTTGCACGCCTTCTTTTAACAAAGCGGGTAGCGTTTCAATGATTTAGTCAAAAGAGCGTTCAAAAAAATCAAATCAGCTTTGCCGGCTCCGTGGCCTCGTTATAAGGAATCGTCGAAAAAAATCGCATTTGACAAATTTTAAAACGCTTACGTTTCTAAAAATATATGAACTCGTCCAACGCCATATGTTTACGTTTTTGTAAGAGTCCGGAAAATCAATGCTTAAGTACATTAAGGACGTTCGTTTCCAGATGATACTTAAGTACCCGGGATTGAAAGTCCGACTCTCAATGAGTTAAATTGCTTGAATTGGTTGCTTTATTCAAGAGTCGTCAATACTTTCACAATGTCATCGAAAATAACAGGAAATGAACACACACACACACGTAACCCAATTGAGTTGACGGACAGCAGTTTGAGAGCCGCAGATATAAGCTTTATGATGCGGATTTGTCTTGCGACTGGAATTGGGTTGCAAATATAGGTTTGCGTTTGCGCGGCGTGATTTTAAAAACGGCGGCGACGAAAAAGTTGGCGACAGAATCAATAGAATCGGAGTGTGTTATTTTAATCACAGGAAAAAAAAGGCATTTTTGTATGCCGTGTTCTGTTCATCTTTGACGAATAAGAAAAAGATTTTTCTTTTCTTGTGACCAAACGACCATTATTATTATTTCTTTTCACGTAAACGACCCCCCCACCCTCCCCCCAAAAAAAACAAAAAAAAAAAGAATAGAAGCGATACGCGAGCGGCCGGACTAAGCTGAGTCGCGCGTTTGCGGCGCCCCCCGCAGGCAACTACAAGAACCACAAGCTGACGCACAGCGGCGAGAAGCAGTTCAAGTGCTCCATCTGCAGCAAAGCCTTCCACCAAGTGTACAACCTGACCTTCCACATGCACACGCACAACGACAAGAAGCCCTTCACCTGCCCCACGTGCGGCAAGGGCTTCTGCCGCAACTTCGACCTCAAGAAGCACGTCCGCAAGCTGCACGAGCACGCCGCCGCCGCCGCCGCCGCCGCCGCAGCCGCAGCCGCGCACCAGCCCTGAAGGCGCCGGACACTCGGACCCCCCGGCGCACCCGGCGCTCCCGGCGCACCCGGCGCTCCCGGCGCACCCGGCGCTCCCGGCGCACCCGGCGGGAGGTAAACGTCCAACGCAGAGAAATAGACTCTTTTTCTGTCTTATTTTTTTTTCAATCTAGCGTCACTTTGACTATGGGGAAAGCTCGCTGTCAAAAAGACGTCTTTACGCGTTTTTACGATCCCTACGACGCTCGAGTCTCGTTGGCGCGACTCGCGAGACGCCGCTTCAAGTCTTGGCGGCGAGCTCTCCGTTTGCTTCGCGGATCTGGATATGCGAATTGAGATGACGTCACGCCAAGCGAACGCGCAAAGTCGGTCGATCTGCGCCGCCATTACGCAGCAATTTAGCATGCAAAGTCACGAGCGATTCGGATTTGGAGAGGCGGCCCGTAGCTTGCGAGCTATGGCGTCTTCCGACCTTTTCGAACAACAGCTGATAGTTTGCAACGTCCAACCCTAACCCCCATCGATCCTTTCATGAGACTGGACTGACGGCCTTACGGCTAACTAATGAGCATATATATATGCTCATTCATATAAATATAAATCTAGATATATTCATATTCATTTAGACCACATAAATCATCACGACGTCTTTTTAAGAGATTAACTGCCACACAACCACAACAATAAATAATATTAAGAAGCGTCATCGCGAACGAGCGTTTGTGTGCGCAATTCAAAGGAAAATCAACCGCAGTGCTTGTTTGCGCCAGCAGAGGTCACTAGCTGTTATAGAAGCTTCCCAAAACGACGCCGTTTTCCAAGAAACGCTCCACAAACGTTTCATTCGAGCATGACTAAAAACGCCCGTACAAGATCCTTGCATTTATTTCTGCTTTTCGCAGACAGGCCGACTTTGCCCGCTGGCTCGGTCCCCGCTCGCATATTCGAGTCCCGTCCCAAGGATGGGATCCGATCCGCGAACGCCGGGAAAAAACGGACGACGCGAAGACGCGGCGCGGCGTCCGGCGAGGTCATCGTCAGGCAAACCGGAGAACTACTGAAAATAGCTTGCACCCGCTCGCAACTTTTCAATTGGTAAAGGCAAGGCAACCTCAAGCGGTACTGGCGGCGGTGGTTGGACGTCGGCGGTGACGTCTTTTGGCCGGCCGCCCCGCTCCGTCGAACTCACGCAAAGCATCAGGCGGGTCGTGGGGAGTTGCGGGCCCTTCCCTGCATGATTCCGCTCCTTTCGCCAAAAAGGTGGCCCGGAGGGAGGGAGGGAGGGAGGCCCCGGGCGGTCCCCCGAAAGTCCCCCCCCCCTCCTCCTTTTTCCCGCGATCGTCCAGTTCCTTCCCACGACTAAAAGGTCTGGGTCAGGTGAGGCTGGCGCTGCAGAACCCAGCCCCAAAGTTCCCGGCCCTCCTCAAAGTCCTTTGAGCCAAGCCTTCTTTGGGCCCTTGCAACTTCAAGTTCCTCTGGTGGAAACGCCGAATCGGCACAGGTTTAAATATATACTGTATATAAAAAAAAAGAAATGAAGTCAGCAAAACGAAAGTAACTTTTCTAGTTGCTGCTTTTGCGTCCGAAAAAGCTCCCGTCCACCGACTCCCTCACAAAGGGTCCCGGATCCGCCGTTGCGCTCCCTCCCGGGAGGTTCCGGGCTCAAGTCCCAGCAGCGCAAACGCACTTGGCATGGACGCGCTCATCCGTCGCGCCGCTGCCCCTTGTGGTCAGAAAGTGATACGACATTAAAACGCGCACACACTGGACCTTTAGCGGAGCGCCCCGAATCCCTTCGTCCCTTCTTTCCCCGAGCAAGAGTCTGCACTGTTTGATTCTGTTTTGTTGAAATTGTTCATTGAAATAAATGTTATCGTTGTTGCACAATCCTCTCGCTGCGTTTCACTCTCGTCTTTCGCTAGTGTCAAGGTCACATGTGGCATGGTTGAACTTTGAAAATCTTGCTCTAGCGGGCGTGGCCCGAACCGCTCTTCGAGCCCGCGTGCTTTCAAGCTTCCCCTCCTTCGAACAGAAAGCAGTGGGATTAAATTGCTCGCTCCATTAATAAGTGAAAGAAGAAGACTTTGACCGCGGCCCTTGCGTCTTCCCGCTGAAACTACTTTTGTCCGAGTCCGCTCGTCGTGAACGGTGAACACGTGACAGTTGTTGTTCATACATTTCTTACTCTGTATTGGAATTATTGCAATAATCATTCCAAAAATGTAGTGGGGTCGTTGCGCTCGTGGTCATGAACGTAGACGAGTTTGCTCGATTGACTCGACCGAGGTCAAACTAAGCGAATCGCGAGCAAAGTCTCGCGTTGGACATTTTCAATCGACAGATTTCCAAAGCATCTTGAACGCCTCGTCCAAGCCCCCCCCCCGTGACACAAGTCAAAACCGTTCGACGAGGAAGCGACACTACAAAATAAAACAAAAGTCGTTCGCGCCCTTCACGATCGAGGCATGTTCGTGTTCGTGCACCTCGCGTATCCCAGACGCTGCGGTCATTGGAAAGGTTCCCGACTTTCCAAACACTCGTTTTCCCGGCATTCAAAACCGGAAAGGTCATTCCCGTGTTTTCTTCAAAACAAATTCCAATGTGCGGAGAGATTCTTTCAGCTACAGCTTCAATGGGCCCTATGAATGGATTCAAGCAATGCATAAGTTTTATGCTGATCAGAAGGGCGGTTTGGCAGAAATGGCGAGCCAAGTAACGCGCATATTTTGTATTTACTGATATTATTTTGAAGTCGTAACCGGAAAAGGATGGGTTTGCGTGTTCGGAAGTGACCCTTCCGCCTTCTCCCGGTCTAACCTCTGAATGACACATTGGAAAACTCTGCGTTCAGTTCAGACGCGGAGTTTTGCCCCCGAAGCCGAGCCGCTGGTTCCGCTCCGCTTGCGGTCCGGTGGGCTTCCGACGACCCGCCGAGCAAGTTAGTTTCCCCGATAAGTTACGCGGCTAGTTTTTTTTTTTTTTAATCCGGACCGGAAAGCCAAGTGTGCGACTTGGAGCGTCGGCGAAAGGTAAAGCTACACGAGCACACCCCCCCCCCCCCCCCCCCCCCCCCCCCCCCCCCCCCCCCCTGGTTTTAGTTTGACTTTCCCGTCATTTTCGGGCGGACGCGAGATAAACGGTGCGCTCAACAGGTTGTGACGCAGCTTCCGGCTCGGAAGGAATCTAAACGAGGCGACTCGTTAAATAAAATATAGGACGACGTCTCGCGGAGTCGAGTCATGTAAACACGAGGCCGGAGTGACTTGCAGTGACGTCACGCTCACCTGTTAGCTTAAACATGTCAACATGTGGACAGCGTCGAATGGCGAGACAGGATCAGTTCAAACTGCGGGGCCTTGCTGATTCGATTATTAGTCCGCAACAGCCGGTGTCACAATTTGACAACAGCTTGCGTTTGTTTTGTTTATGTTGAATTCTTATATGTTATGATAATGCCGTGTGTCGGTGCATGTCCAAATTGCATGGAATTCCGTGCAAATCCCGTCTAATTGATTCGATTTTCCAACTACATTTTGGAGTGGCGTTTCAAGGACTAGTTCTGCAGTAACTCCAAGCCGTCCAAGGCGTCTTGTTTTAGTTCTACGTTGGCGGCTGGAAATTTGCGTCACTGGTCTCAAACTACATTTGCATAAAACTTAAAGATATAAATGCAGACAAAAGTTAAGCACAAACGAGCAGGAATATGCTTCACGTTCCATTGAATTTATTCTTATTTTGAAGAGGAAACTACATTTCCCGTCACCTCATGAAAACACATAAAGAAGATTTGCTGATACCCGCATATATCCTTTTGGATATGTTCAAAATCTCAGCTCGTTTATTATCCCGTTTCACCAGAAACAAAATCATGTGTATTTTGACTGAGGGGATGAACAAAGTAGTCGTAGTCCCGCGCTGAACTGCAAGAACTCAGTTGAAAAAGAGTTGCTGCGTGCCTTTCTTTTGCACAAACACTTCGGAAGCCTTTAGTTGCTTGTTTTCCTACCAAAGCTCGCGGTTTTTAACCATTGGTTTTTGATTTTGTTTTTTTTTCCGAGCAGAAGCCATGTTTCGCCTCCTGAGCTGCCAGGGCCGGAGGCGTCCGACCTGCCCGGCGGGGCAGCGGCGGTACCGGCACCACCGGGCCGTCATGGCCATCCGGCGGGAGGACATCAACCCGTGGGAGAGGCGGGCGCCGCTCGCCCCCCGCCACGTCCGCGAACTCACGCAAGACGGCGTCAAAGTCCTGGTGCAGCCGTCCAACCGCAGGGCCATCCACGAGAAGGTTAGCCCGAGAAGGTTTATCGACGAATTGCTCATTCTTCCGACGTTTAGGATGCCTTTTTGGGGACCTGAAAACTGCCCAATTTGGAAATCGCGGCCTCTCGGCAATAACCTCCAATTTTTTTTTTCGAAAACGGACTACTTAATAATGATCATCATAATCTGTTTGCGCGTTTTCCGCACGGTCTGAAATGTATCGTATTAGGAAAAAGGGACGGAAATAAAAAGTTCTTGATTTGATCCGCCGAGTGGCAAAAGAATCAACAGAAGGTCCAACTGTTAAAACAATTTTCAGTTGCAAGTCGACTCAAGACGACCCATCAAAGAGCTTGTGTGCAAATAACTTTGCCTCAAGGTCACGCCGCCAGCCAGCCTCATGCCAACGTATCGCACAAATTCCATTGGCATGCTAACAGTTAGCAGCGATAATTGCCGTTTTAGAAGCAACGGCTGTTGTGAACACAAATGGCGGGGCAACCCTTGTGAAGCGATGGGATAACAGGCGTATGGCGCGGACCCCCGCGATAAGCGCCGTTTCTTACTCTTATTTAGTTACGCCACAAAAAGCGTTTTGTTTTCGGGGGACGAATAGCATTTTCATCCATTCGTTACGACGAGGCGGCACGTGAGCGACTCCCGCGTCATCGCCTCGGCTCGCGCGCTTCCTCGCCTTTCAGTTCTACGCCAAGGCGGGCGCCGTCATCCAGGAGGACATCTCGGAGGCGTCGCTCATCCTGGGCGTCAAGCGGCCCCCCGAGGAGAAGGTCATCCCCAAGAAGACCTACGCCTTCTTCTCGCACACCATCAAGGCGCAGGAGGCCAACATGGGGCTGCTGGACGACCTGCTGAAGAAGGTGAGGCGGGAAGTGACGTTGCCCCAAGGAATCGGGGGCGCCGTGGACGTCAAAGATCCACTTTTGTTGGACTGCGTCGTTTATAAGCGCAATTCCCCCAATACGAGACGCGCTTTTTTCCGCAAAAATGAAGGCGCGTCCTATAAACGGTAACTTAAAAATTAGACTTTTAGGGGTTTTTTTCAAATTCGCCAGCACTCGAGGAAGATCGATCCGTCGGCCACATAAGCCGAGTTTCGACGCGCGGATGCGCGTTTTTATATCGGCCGTATTCTTACTTCGAATAATGACCGTGGGCGGACGAGCTAGAGGAGGGCGACGTCGGTTGGCCGCGAGCGACGAGCGCCCGTCGCAGCAAACGGCTTTGGTTTCCATAAAAGAAGCGAGCGGACTAAACCGACGTCCGAGTCCATCCTCCTTCGCGCGCAGGAATATTACTACTACTATTACTACTGATTCCATTGAGTGCGTGCCAGTCGGAGAAGACGGCAAGGTCATCCGTTTGACTCCGTTTGCGCTCTTTTGGCTTATACGCGCAGCGGCGATCTCGGCGAAACACGGACGCCGCTCAACTTCGAGCGTTTACGGAATTTGAACCACGTCGCGAGGAAAAGGAATAACAGCAACTTAGAGCGCGTTCGGCTTTACGGGGCCGAGGCATTCAGTGACCGCTCCCATTGCGGGAAATCTGAAATACGCTCCGCAAGCATATAACTAACCGAGCGCTTAAGTCTTATGTTCCGGAAATTACGGCGTTTTTTGTTTAGTTTTTTCATAATTTGACACGGTTGGAAGAAGCTTGAAAATATGGAGGGTTTCAAAAGATGAGACCGATTTTGTATTGACATTGTTGCCAAAGCGTCGCTGCGTCTCAACATAGAAAATAGGCGCATTTGAAGCCAAATGCAAGGGTGCGTCTCCGGGGAAGGGTCCCAAGTTTGAAGGCGTCGGTTTTTCCAGGAGGTCCGACTGATCGACTACGAGAAGATGGTGGACGCCAACGGCTATCGCATCGTGGCGTTCGGTCAGTGGGCCGGCGTGGCAGGTAAGAAGGCGGAAACGGCCCTCCCCTTTATCTGGGGGGAGCTGGCCCGCTTGCTCGCCGACACCCCAATCATCCATAGATCCCTTGGTGTCGGCGGGCGCTGTGTTTAAGGGGAAACGTTCCCTTTTTTCCTCTCTCTCTCTCTCTCTCTCTCTACAGGCATGATCAATATTTTACACGGGTTGGGTCTTCGCTTCCTGGCTCTGGGCCACCACACGCCCTTCATGGTAAAGGCACATTGCCAAACGCGTTTAGCGACCGCGGCGATCCTCGCTACTTCGCACGTCGGCTACCGGGGCCTTCTTATTATTGGACGCCCCGACTAGCGCAGGACACGTCTTTACTTCAATCTTAAATGATCAAGGGCCAAAAATGTGGGATTGCCGATGGCGGCGTCGCGACGCTAACGGCTAAACTCTGCCGGCTTGCGGCTTCCGAACGCTAAGGTCGCGCCGACGCTAACCGGCCGACGGCCGTCTGCCTCGATTCCCTCGCCCGGACAGCACATCGGCATGGCGCACAACTACCGCAACGTGTCGCAGGCCATCCAGGCCGTGCGGGACTGCGGCTACGAAATCTCCATGGGCCTCATGCCCGAGTCCGTCGGCCCCGTCACCTTCTGCTTCACGGGGACCGGCAACGTCTCCAAGGTGCGTCCGGGGAGAGGAAGGGAAAAAAGGCTCGCGGCCGCGCCGTCACCCCGTCGGCCTTTTCTCCCGCAGGGCGCGCAGGACATCATCAACGAGCTTCCCGTGGAGTACGTCGAGCCTCGCGAGCTGAAGGACGTGTGCCAAAGCGGAGGTGCGACCGCACGTTTGCAAACGCCGCGGCTACCGACCGCTCGCCTTTTCCCGTAACGCCCGAAGGGCTAAGACGTCGGCCGAAGAATCGGGTCGCGCTACGAGCGAACCCTTTGGCCGCGCGGCTGACGGTCAAGCCCGCCGTTTAGAAATGACCAAGGTGTACGCCACCGTGCTGAGTCGTCACCACCACCTGATGAGGAAGAGCGACGGGCTCTACGACCCCATGGAGTACGAGAACCACCCGGAACTCTACACTTCCAACTTCAGGACCAGCGTCAGTACGCGCCTGCGCTCGCCGCCGTGTCCCGTGAGCTCGCGGCCACGTTCGCCGGTCGGCAGGTGGCGCCGTACACCAACTGCCTGATCAACGGGATCTACTGGGAGCCTCGGACGCCCAGACTGCTCCGCCGCCTGGACGCCCAGCAGCTGCTCAGACCCTCCGGAAGCGCCGGCGGCTCCGCCAGCGAGGGCATGCCGAAGCTGCCGCACAAGTGAGCCGGCGCCCGCCCGCCCGCCGCCGTCCCTTTTCCGGGTTCGGGGCGATTCCGAGCCCCCCCCCCTCCCCGTCAGGCTCTTGGCCATCTGCGACATCTCGGCCGACGCGGGCGGCTCCATCCAGTTCATGAACGAGTGCACCACCATCGACAAGCCCTTCTGCATGTACGACGCCGACCAGCACGTCGACCACGACAGGTGCCGCACCTTCCGCCGTTCTTCCCCGAGCCGGCTTCCGGCCCTTTGCCGCGGTGTCGACCGACCCTAGCGAGTCAGGCAAAAGGCGTTGGCCTCGCCCGGTCCCGCCGGTCCGGCGCCTCTCAATTCTTTTTTGCAAAGGGCCCCGTCGCCACGGTGACCATCATTAAGAATGGTATACCTGAAATTGGAACGCGGTTGTTTTTTTGAGAGTTTACTTTGAAAAATGACCCTTTGCGACGGGACACATTCAAGTCGCGATCGCCTCGAAGCGCAAAGCCTTCGTTCGCGTTGGGATCAACAGCCGGTCGAGAAGCGCGCTCGAAAATCGCGCCAGTCGGAGCCGGCGGTCGCTTGAGCCTTGCGGCGCTTTGAACCCAACAAAAGAAATGCGTAGTTTGCGTTTTGAGCATTTTTGGAGAGGGCCGCCAACGCGTTGGACGTTTACCCTTCATCTTGGGCTTGAATCGGGCTCTTTTGGATATCGCGCCGACGGTTTGGCCGCAGTGTCAAAACGAGAGCCAAACAGAATACGTACGGTGTCCGTAAGTCACATACGGCAGATTAACCCCGCGAGGCGGAAACGCTCGCTTTTGCCCGGCTCGCGGCCGACGGCGCGGAAGCGAAAGCGACCTTTGAGCGGGACGCGGCCTTACCTCGGTCGGCCCGGGGAATCTCGGAAGGCTTCGAAAAGCGCGAGCGAACGGCCTTTCCGCGGTTTGCGTGACCTTTGCCGCTCAGCGTGGAGGGCCACGGCATCCTCATGTGCTCCATCGACAACCTGCCGGCTCAGCTGCCCATCGAGGCCACCGAGTATTTCGGCGACCGCCTCTTCCCCTACATCTGGGAGATGGTGAGAAAAGGCGGGCGTTCCGCCGCGCCGCGCCTCGCCGCGCCTCGCCCCGCCGCGCTAATCGCCGGCCCGCCGCTGTCCCGCAGCTGCCGTCGGACGCCGGCCGACCCCTGGACGGCGAGGACTTCAGCCCGCAAGTCCGAGACGTGAGCCGCCTTCCCGCTTCTACCGAAAGCGCTTTGGGCGCTCTTCAATACAAAACGGATGCGGTGTTTTGGGAGTTGTCGCCATAGTTTTTTTTATCTTTTGCTTTTTCGCATTTTTGGATAGACGCCTACGATTCATATTTATTATACCATTTGTATCGATTCGAATCCACTTTTATTTATGATTTTAGTCTTTTTAGCTTACTTGAAAATGGTCCGTACGTTTGAACAATTAATATGGGAGATTTTTGGTGCAAATGGCAGTGCAGTGCAAATGAAGTTTGGTGGGGGTTTTTTCTTTCTTCTCTTTTTTTCTTTCTTTCTTTTTTGTCTTCGTTGTTAGTGCGTTTGCAGAGGTAGGCGCGGTAAATGAGAAAACGTGCGCGACTTGGGTCGGACTTCTCCTTCGATCGTCGACCGAGTCTCTGTGTTTTGCTTGCGGGTCGCAGGCGGTCATCACCTCCAACGGGGCCCTGACGCCAAAGTTTGAGTATATCCACGAGCTTCGGCAGCAACGGTAAGAGGCGCCGCTCTCTTTGACAGTCTGACGAGCTTGAGATTTTGGCAAAATCAAACGATAGCTAGCGTCAGTCCTCCGCTTTTCAAAAAGTTTGCTTTCCTTGAGCGCAAAAACAAATAGAAAAACGCCATCGGTTTGAGTCGGCCTCCTTTTCGGCGCCGGGAAAAGCGGCGTAACAAAGTCCTTTTTTAGCGCCCGGGGATCGGACGGACCTCCGGCGTCCTAATGCGGGCGAGGCGCGGTCCCGGGAGATCCCGTCCCGTCCCCGATGATCCTCGGGATTTCTTTTTGGCGCGAGCTCTTTCGGGGGCAGCGATTCTTCGGGCGGCGGCGGCGCCGCCTCAAATGAGGCGACGGCTCACGTCAAAGCAGACATCTTCCTAGCGGGTCTTTCCAACAATAGCGGTGATATTGCCGTCGGAAACCTTTTTGCCCCTGTCTTTTGCCGAGTTGAAAAAGCCTTCAAAGAGAGAAAACGACACTTGCTCAATGATGATGTTTAAAATCAAACACCTTCTCTTTTTAGTCGCCACTTTGAAAAATGTAGCAGTCGAAGTGTGGTTCGGGTCTTCACATTTTTACGATAAGGCTGTAGTCTTGATTGTCCTCTTTTTTTTTTTTTTTTTAAAGCGTGTCTGATTACTTTGTCAGCGCGAGATAATGATGATCTTTTTGTTCATATCTAGGCCAGCGCGTCTTAAGACGTCCTAATTGAGCTTCTACTTGTTTTTTCTCGTCTCCAGACAAGCCAGCAAACGTTAATCTTAATCTTAATCCCTCCTTGACATATGCGGAGGAAAAACAGAAAGCGCCTTTCCTCTTCTCCTTCCGCCAAGGTTTAATTAAGACGGGGGCGAGACGCGCGGCCCGACCCGCCGCGCTCGCCGCCATCCAATTAGCGGCGGGCTAATGAGCGCGGCCGGGGGGGGGGGTGTATTAGGAAGCGAAGGTCAGCGGGGTGGACGCGCGCCTCCTCTCGTAGGATGCTCCTATTGTTGGCGCCAGTAATGATCTCAAAACGCTTGATCGTCTCCCGGGGGGTGGGGGCGGGGGTGGGGGGGGTACCATCGAAAACAAATCGCGGCAGTTGTCTAAAATGTGGAGCAAAGTGCGGCATTCCGACCGCGTGTTGTCGTGAACGTCCCAAGTAAGATGATCGGCAAATCGTTTCAAAGAAATGGGACGGGTCCGACGACGGCTACCCGCGGAAGAGTGACGAGGACGTCGGAAGGATCGACGGGGGCGTAGGAGGGGACGTCGGCCAGTTAAATGGGAGGAGCTGTTCGCCGCCTCGGATAGCGCTGATGGCTTTGAGGGCGGTCAGACAATTTCACATTCAGCCGTGTCAAAAAATCAAGCGCTAAAATTGTTTTACCGCCGCGGTTTCAGCATCTCCGCGCTCGCGCATCGCGTGGTTGAAGAATGACTTTGCCATTTGCCGTTGGCTCGGCGCCAGGGAAAAATCGCAGATCCTGCAGAAAAGCGGCATGAAGCGAGTCCTGCTGCTGGGCACCGGCTACGTCTCGGGACCCGTGGTGGAGTACCTGACCCGCTGCGACAAGACTCAGCTCACCGTGGGTGAGCCTTCCCCTCAGGAGCATTCTCTTTAAATCCGATTTAGAAAAGATATTGGCGCAACTGAATTTTGATCCGCCTTTGCCTTTAGCGTCGGCCTGCTTGAAGCAAGCGCAGGATCTGGCGGCCAAATACCCCAACACCGTCCCCGTCATGCTGGACGTCAGCGGCCAGGAGGCGCGCCTCGCCTCGCTCATACAAGACCACGACCTGGTCATCAGGTGTTTCCTAACGTCGAAGCTCTTTAGCGTTCGGATAGCTGGCACGTCGCTAACCGGAGCGCGGCTCCAGCGCCGCCGACGAGAATTCTCATTTTTCAAAGTAGTGATGAGGATAATAAATGACGCGGCCACGTTTACGTAGACGTGGCACCCGATATTCCGCGGGCCTTGAAAGATGAGCGAAAACGCTAAATATGCCGGCGCTTTTTCGACCGCGCCCGGCGCCGAAAGGGTTAACGTTAGCTGCTTGGCGTGTGGCGCCGGCCGACCTTTTTTTTCTTCTGTGGACGCAGCCTGCTGCCGAATGTCCTCCACCCCCTAGTGGCAAAACACTGCATTGACAAGAAGGTCCACATGGTCAACGCCAGCTACCTCAGCCCGGCCATGAGCGAGCTGCACGCCAGGTAACGCCTGCGCACGCCACGTACGCACGCTGACGCCAGCGCGCCATTCTACGGAGCGGTAACCTCCTAACTGCCACGGGCTAACTTCCCCACGCGCGCCAAGTACGCAAAACACGCCGCAACACGCACATTTGAAAGCGCGTCCGCCTCGGTCAGGGCGGTGGAGGCCGGCGTCACCCTGGTCAACGAAATGGGACTGGACCCGGGCATCGATCACATGCTGGCCATGGATTGCATCCATCGAGCCAAAGCCGACGGCTGCGCCGTGAGTAGCGCCGGCGTCGGCGCGCGCCCGCCCGCCCGCGAGCGCGCGCCCGCTAGGGTTTGCGTGCACGCGCCGCAGGTGGAGTCGTACGTGTCGTACTGCGGCGGGCTCCCGGCGCCCGAGTGTTCGGACAATCCCCTGCGCTACAAGTTCAGCTGGAGTCCTTCGGGCGTTCTGCGCGCCTCCGTCAGCCCCGCCGTCTTCCTCCGCGACGGTCAGGTAGGCTCGAAACGGGCGGGAGGCCGCCATGGGGTCCCGGGGCGGGGCTTGGCCGTCGCGGACCCAATTTCCGTCGCCGTCCGGCAGCCGGTGAATATTCCCGGAGGCGGCGGTCTGATGGACGCCGTGGAGCCCGTGGACTTCTTCCCGGGCTTCAACTTGGAAGGTTACCCCAACCGCGACAGCACCAAGTACGCCCGACTCTACGACATCGCCGACGCGCACACGCTGCTGCGGGGGACGCTACGATACAAGGTGTCTGCTTTTGCAGAAAGGAGCTTGGCTTTGACTCGCTACGGGTCCGCTTTTCGTCCTCCCCAAAGAGAAGATGCGCGTTCGAACTTTGGCGTTTGTGGCGAAAGGATCTCGGGCCGCGTCGAGAGTAGAGTAGAAACGCGAGGAAGTCCGAAGGATTGACGACAAAGAGGTCCTTTGCCGAAGTTGGCCGCCGCGCCCGATACTCGATGACCGGAATTCGGCCCTAAAATCGAGGGCGCGTCCCCTTTCGGGGGCATTACGGTAATCTCCGGTACGGCTCCGAAACGCTTGTAGTTGATTGATGTTCGGGTCCCGGCGCCGCCTGAATTTGATGAAGGTCCCCGTTCCGTGTCAGGGTTTCTCCGCTCGGCGGTTGAGTTCGGTACCGCTTGCGTCCAATTGCGGCAAAGCGCACGGCGTACGTCCGACGCGCACGGCGTACGTCCGACGCGCACGTGCGTCCCACGTCGCGGATACGAGCGTTCCTCGTTGCGCCTCAGGGTTTCTCCAGGGCCATGCGCGGCTTCATCAAAGCGGGGCTGATCGACGAGCGAGCCTGCCCCGCGCTGGAGCGGCCCGCGTCTCCCGTCACCTGGGTAAGCGCGAGCGAGCGCCGGGAACGCGGGGGGGCGGGGCAAAGCCCTGACGGCCGGCGCGTCCCCAGAGAGAGCTGCTGACCCACTCCATGGGTTTGCCCCCCTCCACCTCCGAGCGCGACTTGGAGGCGGCGGCGCGCCGGCGCCTGGACGGCGACCCGGCCGGCCTGGACGCCCTCAAGCGGTAAAGGCGCCGGCGACGCCCTTCGGCCCGGGGGGGGGGGGCGAGGGAGGTCAACGGCTCCCCGGCCTTGTGTTCAGGTTGGGCGCGCTGAGCGAGGAGGCGGTCCCGCACGCCGACAGCGCCCTCGCCGCGCTCAGCAAGCATCTGGAGGCCCGCCTCTCCTACGGTGAGCGCCCCGTCGCCCTTCCGTCGTTTCGCGCCCTTCGCCCCGTCCGTCGGCCAGCTTTAGTCTCCGAGCGCTTCGACTCCGATCTCCAGGCGAGGGCGAGCGGGACATGATCGTGCTGCGCAGCGACTTCGGCCTGCGCCACCCCACCGGCGAGCTGGAGAGCAAGCGGGTCAGCCTGGTGGTGTACGGCGACCACGGGGGATTCTCCGCCATGGCCAAGACCGTGGGATACCCGGTCGCCATCGCCGCGCGCATGCTCCTCCGCGGTGGGTCCCCGCCGTCGCCTTTCCCGTCCCGCTCGAACTTTGACCCGACGGGGCCCGCCTTCGAAAGGCGCGGAAAAAAACGCGCCCCATCCGCCTCCGCCCTCCGTGACGAACGGCGGCCGAGGAACCTGATCTCCGAATCGCGCGTGCGGTAGCCTTTTATTCCGCCGACTTCTCGATTTTCCTGCCCTTTCGTCATACCGACATCTGCGGCCGCCCTTAAAAAGAAAGAAATAGTTCAATATCTTTGTTAACCCTGAGCCATTTATCCAAGACGTCGTAAAAAAAAGACGGATGGCGAGGCGAAAAAAAGGCCGCCGTCAAAACGCTTGCCGTTTTCAGGGGAGATCGCTTCCAAGGGCGTGGTGCTGCCCATGAGCAAGGAGGTGTACGCGCCCGCCCTCAAGCTCCTCAAGGACGAAGGCCTCAACGTGGCCGTGGCCGGCGGCCTGCTGCTGGAATCCTCCTGAGGACGCCGCGCCCCGCCCCCCGGCCCCGCCCCCCGGCCCCGCCCCCCGGCCCCGCCCCTTCCCGGGCTTTCCCGCCGAAAACCCCGAAGACGCGGAGCCCGGCGGCGGCGACGCCCCGCCTCGGGGAGGAGCCGCGCCCCGAGCGGGAGTCGGCCGTTTTCGCCCACGGGCCGCGCCGATCGGGACTGATCGGGCGTCCGTCCTTTTGGGGGACAAAGCTCATCGGTCAGGACGACGTCGGGCGGGAACCCTGGCGTCTTGTTACACGTTTGTTATTTTTTTCCAGCGCTTTTGTATGGCGTCGCTTGTGTTGTTTGTCCGCTGGGCCGAAAGCAAAATCTCGAGCGAATGGCGGCCACGCCTCAAGAATTTTTCCAGCGCCGCGCCCGTTTTGTAGGCCGGAGCGCTCGCTAGCGCTCGTTAGCGCTGGTTAGCGCCGTCCGTTGGGAAAGGTTTGCTTTGCTTCCTACGTGCGTTTTCCACTTTGCTCTCAATAAAAACTTGCATACCATCGATGTTTTTGCGGTCTTTTTCGTGGGGCGAATTTGCCGCGCGCTCGTTCGAGTTGATGGAGCAAGACGACGACGACGACGTGATGATGAAAATGAAAGCGGTCGCAAGGGCGAAGACGACGCCAGTGACGACAGTGATGACGAAGATGAGAAAAATGACAACGACTGCGAAATGGCAAAGGCCCTTGAAGATGAGAACGATGACAAGACGACGAGGACCGTGACAACGACCCTTGCGCCCATGACGGCGCTGATGACGACGAAGATGACGACGACGACGATGTCTATGAAGATGACGATCATGAAGACGACCAGGACGGTGACGATGATGTGATGATGACGACGAAGATGACAACGATGATGACGACGTGACGACGACGATGATAACGACGAAGATGACGACGATGATGACGACGACGATAATGACGACGACGATGATGACGACGACGAAGATGACGACGATGATGATGACGACGACAACGATGACGAAGATGACAATGACGGTGACGATGACAACGACGAAGATGACGACGGTGACGATGACAACGAAGATGACGACGATGACGAAGATGACGACGACGGTGACGATGACGACAACGAATTAGACGACGATAATGACGACGACGACGATGATGACGACGATGATGAAGACGACGAAGATGACAACGACGACGAAGACGACGAAGATGATGACGATGATGATGATGACGACGAAGACGACGACGACGATGATGATGACGAAGATGACGACAATGATGACAAAGATGACGACGACAACGATGACGATGACGAAGATGACGACGAAGATGACGACGATGAAGACGACAACAATGATGATGACGACGATGATGACGACGACGAAGATGACAACGACAATGACGACGATGACGAAGACGACGAAGATGACGACGATGATGATGACGATGATGATGACGACGACGATGACGAAGATGACGACGACGATGATGACGACGACGATGACGACGATGATGACGACGACGATGACGAAGATGACGACGATGATGAAGATGACGACGACGAAGATGACGACGACGACGATGATGACGATGATGACGACGATGATGAAGATGACGATGATGACGACGATGATGATAACGATGATGATGACGACGACGATGACGACGACGACGATGACGAAGATGACGATGATGACGACGACGAAGATGACGAAGACGACGAAGATGACGACGATGATGATGACGACGATGATGACGACGACGATGACGAAGATGACGACGACGACGATGACGACGACGACGATGACGAAGATGACGACGATGATAAAGATGACGGCGACGAAGATGACGACGACGACGAAGACGACGAAGATGACGACGATGATGATGACGACGATGACGACGACGATGACGACAATGACGAAGATGACGACGACGACGATGACGACGACGAAGATGACGACGACGACGATGACGACGATGACGAAGATGACGACGATGATGAAGATGACGATGATGACGACGATGATGATAACGATGATGATGACGACGACAATGATGATGACGATGACGATGATGTGACGACGAAGACGAAGTTGATGACGAAGTTGACGACGACGGTGACGATGACGACAACGAATATGATGACGATAATGACGACGACGATGATGACGACGATGACGAAGATGACGAAGACGACGAAGATGACGACGATGATGATGACGACGATGATGACGACGACGATGACGAAGATGACGACGATGACGACGACGACGATGACGAAGATGACGACGATGATGAAGATGACGACGACGAAGATGACGACGACGACGAAGACGACGAAGATGACGACGATGATGATGACGACGATGACGACGACGATGACGACAATGACGACGACGATGATGACGACGACGATGACGACGATGATGACGACGACGATGACGAAGATGACGACGATGATGAAGATGACGACGACGAAGATGACGACGACGACGATGATGACGATGATGACGACGATGATGAAGATGACGATGATGACGACGATGATGATAACGATGATGATGACGACGACGATGACGACGACGACGATGACGAAGATGACGATGATGACGACGACGAAGATGACGAAGACGACGAAGATGACGACGATGATGATGACGACGATGATGACGACGACGATGACGAAGATGACGACGACGACGATGACGACGACGACGATGACGAAGATGACGACGATGATAAAGATGACGGCGACGAAGATGACGACGACGACGAAGACGACGAAGATGACGACGATGATGATGACGACGATGACGACGACGATGACGACAATGACGAAGATGACGACGACGACGATGACGACGACGAAGATGACGACGACGACGATGACGACGATGACGAAGATGACGACGATGATGAAGATGACGATGATGACGACGATGATGATAACGATGATGATGACGACGACAATGATGATGACGATGACGATGATGTGACGACGAAGACGAAGTTGATGACGAAGTTGACGACGACGGTGACGATGACGACAACGAATATGATGACGATAATGACGACGACGATGATGACGACGATGACGAAGATGACGAAGACGACGAAGATGACGACGATGATGATGACGACGATGATGACGACGACGATGACGAAGATGACGACGATGACGACGACGACGATGACGAAGATGACGACGATGATGAAGATGACGACGACGAAGATGACGACGACGACGAAGACGACGAAGATGACGACGATGATGATGACGACGATGACGACGACGATGACGACAATGACGAAGATGACGACGACGACGATGACGACGACGAAGATGACGACGACGACGATGATGACGACGATGACGAAGATGACGACGATGATGAAGATGACGATGATGACGACGATGATGATAACGATGATGATGACGACGACAATGATGATGACGATGACGATGATGTGACGACGAAGACGAAGATGATGACGAAGATGACGACGACGGTGACGATGACGACAACGAATATGATGACGATAATGACGACGACGATGATGACGACGACGACGATGACGAAGATGACGACGATGATGAAGATGACGACGACGATGACGACGACAATGACGATGAAGAAGATGACGACGATGACGACGAAGACGACGACGAAGATGATGACGACGATGACGACGACAATGACGAAGATGATGACGACGAAGACGACAACAACGATGATGATGATGACGATGACGAGGAAGATGACGACGAAGATGATGACGACGATGAAGATGACGACGAAGATGACGAAGATGACGACGACGAAGATGATGACGATGATGAAGATGACGACGAAGTTGGCGACGACGGTGACGATGACAATGACGGCGACGATGATGACGACGACGATGACGACGACAATGACGACGAAGAAGATGACGACGAAGACGACGACGATGATGATGACGACGACGATGACGACGACGACGATGACGAAGATGACGACGAAGATGACGACAACGAAGATGACGATGACGACGATGAAGATGATGACGACGATGACGACGACAATGAAAAAGTGATGACGACGAAGACGACAATGACGATGATGATGAAGACGACGAAGACGACGAAGATGACAATGATGATGACGACGAAAAAGATGATACGATGACAGCGACGACGGCGATGATGACGATGATGATGACGAAGATGACGATGAAGATAACAATGACGACGATGATGAAGATGACGACGACGACGATGACGAAGATGACGACGAAGATGACGACGATGAAGACGACAACAATGATGATGACGACGATGATGGCGACGAAGATGATGATGACGATGACGACGATGACGACGACGACGATGAAAATGACGACGATGAAGACAACAACAATGATGATGACGACGATGATGGCGACGAAGATGATGATGACGATGACGACGATGATGACGACAAAGATGATGACGATGACGACGACGACGAAGATGATGACGACGACGATGACGATGTTGACGATCATCATCGTCGTCGTCTTCATCGTCATCATCTTCGTTGTCGTCATCATCGTCATTGTCGTCGTCATCATCATTGTCGTCATCTTCGTCGCCATCATCGTCGTCATCATTGTTGTCGTCTTCATCGTCGTCATCTTCATCGTCATCTTCGTCATCATCATCGTCATCATCGCCGTCGTCGCGGTCATCGTATCATCTTTTTTGTCGTCATCATCGTCGTCGTCATTGTTATCTTCGTTGTCATCGTCATCTTCGTCGTTATCTTTGTCATCGTCGTCATCAACGTTGTCATCATCGTTGTCATCTTCGTCATCATCATCGTCGTCGTCATCATCGTCGTTATCTTCGTCGTCATCGTCATTGTCATTGTCGTCGTCGTCATTTTCATTGTCGTCGTCGTCATCGTTATCTTCGTCGTCATCATTGTCGTCATCGTTATCTTCGTCGTCATCGTCATTGTCGTCATCGTCGTCATTTTCATCGTCGTCGTCGTCATCGTTATCTTCGTCGTCATCATTGTCGTCGTCGTCATTGTCATCGTCATCATCATCATCTTCGTCGTCATCATTGTCATCGTCATCATTGTCATCGTCATCATCAACATCTTCGTCGTCATCATTGTCGTCGTTGCCATCGTCATCATCGTCGTCATTGTCGTCGTCATCATCATCATCTTCGTCGTCATCATTGTCATCGTCATCATTGTCATCGTCATCATCAACATCTTCGTCGTCATCATTGTCGTCGTTGCCATCGTCATCATCGTCGTCATTGTCGTCGTCATCATCATCATCTTCGTCGTCATCATTGTCATCGTCATCATCGTCATCATTGTCGTCGGTGCCATCGTCATCATCGTCGTCATTGTCGTCGTCATCATCATCTTCGTCGTCATCATTGTCATCATCGTCATCATCATCATCTTCGTCGTCATTTTCATCGTCGTCGTCGTCATCGTTATCTTCGTCGTCATCATTGTCGTCGTCGTCATTGTCATCGTCATCATCATCATCTTCGTCGTCATCATTGTCATCGTCATCATTGTCATCGTCATCATTGTCATCGTCATCATCAACATCTTCGTCGTCATCATCATTGTCATCATTGTCGTCATCATTGTCGTCGTTGCCATCGTCATCATCGTCGTCATTGTCGTCGTCATCATCATCATCTTCGTCGTCATCATTGTCATCGTCATCATCGTCATCGTCATCATCGTCATCATTGTCGTCGGTGCCATCGTCATCATCGTCGTCATTGTCGTCGTCATCATCATCTTCGTCGTCATCATTGTCATCGTCATCATCGTCATCATCATCATCTTCGTCGTCATCATTGTCATCGTCATCATCATCATCATCTTCGTCGTCATCATTGTCGTCGTTGCCATCGTCATCATCATCGTCATTGTCGTCGTCATCATCATCATCTTCGTCGTCATCATCATCGTCATCGTCATTGTCGTCGTCATCACCATCATCTTCGTCATCATCATCATTGTTGTCATCATCGGCTTCATCATGGTCATCATCATCATCGTTATCTTCGTCGTCATCGTTGTCGTCGTCTTCATCATGTTCATCATCATCATTGTCATCTTCGTCATCATCATCATCGTCGTCGTCATCGTCTTCATCATGGTCATCATCATCATCGTCGTCGTCGTTATCTTCGTCGTCGTCCTTATTGGCGCGTGTGCAAAACACAGACAGCAAACTAGCAGCATCTTTTTCAATCGTTTTAATGACAATTAAAAGCAGCGGAGCTTTGTTACAAATGTGACAAGTGAAGGTTCGAGCCAAAAGATTTGGACCAAAGAAAAAAAAACAACAAAGTATAAATACAATTTGGTCCTTTCGGGTCAAATATATACGCCAGAAAAAAAGTTGCTATGCTGCCGTCCGGCTCTTTTACCGTTGCCCCCCCCCCCCCCCCCCCCCCCCCCTTAAAAAAGCAGACAGCAAAAACAAAAAAGGCCCGCGAGGCCCGCGTCTGATGAGTTGTCGTGTGTGGTGGCGGCGGAAAAAAAAAACCGAAAACCGAAAACCGAATCAAGAGGGGGAAAAAAAGGCACGTTAGCATGCTAACAACGGGCCAGTCAACACCTCGCCTCGTTTAGGGATTAGCTCATCAACAAACTCTTCAAAATGAGCCCGGTCATTTGAATCGGGCGCGTTGGGAAAGAAAAGAAAACTGGAAAGTCGCAGGACGCCTGCCCTCCGGGACCGGATTTCAAACGGACGTCGCGTACCGATTCGCTCCACACAACCGAAGACTCGCGAGGCGCATTCAAATGAGCTCGGACATTTGAACGTCATACGGAAATGAAAAAAAAAAAAGAGCTCGGACATTTGAACGTCATACGGAAATGAAAAAAAAAAGGCCGTCGAGTTCTCCGAAAAGGACCACTTTCACAGACGGACGAAATATCGCGTACGCATATACCATACGAAAGAGCGGATTCCATTCTTTATCTAAAAGCAATGGCTTTAGTAGCAATCGGATTCATTTATGTACCGCGGTACTTACTACAGGTTATCAATCGATGACGTCAGTATTTTGAAACCTGAAGTCATTGATTACGATCCAAAGCCGGCTCACAAACGACCAGGCCGAGAGAAAGGGAGGACTCGAGAAGGCCGACTAAGCCGCGACTACTTTGACGTGACTTCGTGTCCCAAAGCGAGCGCCGTGAGCTCATTGGTTACTCGGGTCATGAATTCATTTGGAAGAACGTGGCGAACGGGAAGGGGCGCCTTCGTGAAATTGGGTCTTTGGCGCCGAGGTCGGGACCGCCGCTTTCGCCTCCGTTCCGCTTTCGCCTCCGTTCCGCTTTCGCCCGTCACGCCGGCGAGCGGGAGCCGGTCGCGGGCTCCGCCGCGCTCAGCAGGGCCTCGTACAGGAACTCCAAGTGCTCCTGGAAAGGAAAGGCAAAACCAGGAGCGGCTAACGACGGGGCCTTCGTCCGAAAAAGGCGGGAAGCAAAAGCTCACGCGCGTGCGGAAGGTCCCGGGCCTCGCCAGGTTGCTCCACCTGGCCGCTCGGAAGACGTCGGCGCGCCGCTCCCGCTCCAGCTGCTCCGTCAGCGACCAGAGCGCGCAGAAGGCGGCGGCCGCCGCCCCGCCCTCGCTGCGCGCGGGAAAAAAAGGCTCAGCCGGCTTTTCCGGGCCGGGCGGCGCCGGCGCCCCGCCTACCCGTCCATCACCGCCACGGGCCCTCGGCCTCCCTCGGCGGAGGCGCGCTCCCGCAGCAGGCGGACCAGCGGGAGGGCGTCGGCGGCGTCGGGGGGGGGCCAGCGGGGGGCCAGGTACAGCGGGACCTCGGCCGCAAAGTCGTCCTGCGGGCCAATGAAATGATTTCCATGAAAAAGTAGGAAAAAAAAAACCCCTTCCTCGCAACAAAGAGGCTCCAAAAGCAAGAGTTCAACATATCCAAGCCTCCCACATTCATTCCTCCGTTTGAGTGTATTCTTTTATTCTGCTTCTTTTTACGGAGTCGCTGCCTGTATCGTTCTTTATGTTGGCCGGCAGAAGGTTTTTGTTTTTTTTTTGCGTGACGGGCGGACCTGCGCGGCCCGCAGGGCCAGGCGGCGGACCCGCAGCGCGTCCTCGTGGGCCGAGCGGATGACGTCCTGGCCCGTTTGGGTCACGCTCAGGTGGGCCCGGTCCGCGCTCCCGTCTTTCTCGGGCCAGAAGACGCACGGCTCCTCGTCCCGGTCCCGGTCCCGGTCCCGGTCTCCGTCCCGGTCCTGGAGGCGAAGCAGAACCGCCGCCGTTGGCGCGAGCTCGAGCTTTTGCGTTCCTCACCGACCCGTTTCACCGCAAATGGAAAAGACCTTTCTCGCACGCGTAGGCCGCGGCGGACCGTGGCATCAACGCTTGACTTCGACCTTCCCGCCCGCCTTTCAAAGTGGCAGCGGCGACCGCCACGCCTTGAAAATCCGCTCAGCGACGGATTTTCACGCGCTCGCTTTGTTAGAATGGTAGACCCGCGCGACGGTAACGCGCCTAGCCATGACGGCGAGCGCTTCAAACTCACAGTTCTTCCTCTGCCTTCATCGCAGGGTTTCAAAAGTGAGCGAAAATTTCTAGTCGCGATGGCGCATATATGTTGCCGCTCTCTTTTTTTAAAAAGTAAAAAAAAAAAAAGTGCTGCGGCGTGTCATGTGACCTGAGCGAGCGCGGGGCCCCGCAGCGCCACGATGACGCGCACGTTGTGCTCCCAAACCATTCTCCAGAAGTCTTTGACGGTCCCGGGCAAAGGGTTCTGGGTAATGATAAACTCCTCGCCGTGCCTGTAGCCCTGCAAGCACAAGCACATTCAACAAGCCCTTTACTAAAAGCGCGCGGAAAAAGCTTTCTTACCGTCGGGTACCGCGCAAACATTCGCCGCAAACATTCCGAACGTCCCCCGACGCTGTAAAAAAATACCCAATTTCTACATTTCCATTTGCGTCATTGCGCCCGTTCCTTTCAGCTCGCCGTCTTTCGCGGCCGACCGAAACGCACGCGACTGCGATCAAATACGGATATTGTTATATACTGGAGTTTCGGCTTGGACCGGACTTGGACCCCCCACTTAGCCGAGACGCTAAACGTAGCGAGAGCCCCACCCGAAGCGACGGTCAAACCTGCCGATTTGCCCCGTTTTTTGCTCTTACCGTCACGTAGGAGGCGTTGATGTAATCGGACGTGTCGCCGGCGCGCGGCGACAAACGCACCCGCCACCTTTCCGCTGCAAAAGGCAAAAGCTGGAGAAGCCGGCGGGGGAGCGGAAGGGCGGGCGTCAGCGCCGGGCCGCCGGCTCACCCGGGAGCAGCGAGCCGCTTCGGTTCTTGGGCCGGTTTTGGCGGAGGAGAGCCGCGGCGCCATCGGGGGCCTCGCCCGCTTCCGCCTTCAGCAGCTGCAAAGGCGGAGCCGGCGTCAGGCCAGCGCGCCAAACGCCGCCGCCGTCGCGTCCGGCCCGGCCGCCGAAAACAGAATACGATTTAAAAGAAGTCGGCGGCGGGCGCGCGCCCGCTTTAGCAAAGCCTCAGTTCGCTCGCTTTAATAAAGAGTTTTTGGAACTCGGCTCCCTCCGCGAGCCCGCCAAAACATAATTCCCGTTGCGACCGTTGCGATCATTTTCTCGGAAGGAAAAAAAAATGGAAAGGCCGAGCGGTCAAAGCTCTCCGACCTGGAGCTGGCGGCCGAGCGGGTCGGCGTCGGCGTCCCCGCGCGGCGGCGGCGTCAGCAGCCGCTCCACGTAGGCGCGAAGCCGCGAGGCCGGCACCTCCGTATCGCCGCACAAAACGGCCTCGGACAGGGCGCGGTGGATGAACTCGTACTGCTCCTGGGGCGCCGAAGGACACGGTGAAAAGGGAGGAGGGCGGCGGGCGGGCGGGGGGGGCGGCCCACCCACCTGCGTCCGGATCAGGCGGTTCCTCTGCGTGCGGACGCGTCGCAGGTATCCGTCCACGTCCAGGGCGCCCTCTCGCTCCATCTGCCTCAGCATGCTGTCCAGCACCAAGTAGATGCCGGTGCGGCCCGCGCCCGCGCTGAAGCAAAGGCCCAACTTCAATTCTTTGGATGCACCTGGGGAATTAGCTTATCCCCCACCGGGAGATCATTAGACGCCCGCGTTTTCCGTCGTTCGCGGGGAGGGCGCGAGGGGGCGGGGTCACGCGTCTCCGCGGCGCGGGAGAGGGTCGGCCGCCGTCGCAAACCGACCCAAAGCCGCGGAGACGCGGAGCTTCCGCTCGAAACCGCCAAACGGGAATCCGAGTCCGATCGGGCTCTGCCGCGCAAGCCGCTTCCCAATTTCCTTTTTGCCGTCGGGCTCAAAAGTCCGATCGACGCGACCGGCGTTCCCACGCCGGTACCGATACTCCGCCGAACTCCCGTTCGCCCGTCGCCTACGCCCGAGTAATTTCGGAAAGGTCTGTCCGGCGGAGCGGGCCAGGGCAAAACCTGCAGTGCACCAGCAGCGGGCCCATTTCCGGCGTCCTGGCCCGCGAAGAGCGGCGGACGAAGCCGAGGAGCGGCAGGGCGTGCTCGGGCACGCCCGTTTCGGGCCACCGCCTGTAGTGGAACTGCGTCAGCGTCCGTTGCTGGCCCCGCCTCCTCCGGGCGGCCTGCCGGAGAAGGCGAGCCGTCAAACGGAGGACGGGCGCCGAGCGCGTCGGCCGGGCGCCGGGCGCGTCGGCCGGACGCCGGGCGCGTCGGCCGGACGCCGGGCGCGTCGGCCGGACGCCGGGCGCGTCGGCCGGACCCCGGGCGCGTCGGCCGCACCCACCTTTGTCGGGCGCAGGTCGCTGACGGCGAAGGTGCGCTCGGTGTGGTGGGCCAGCTCCTGCGCGCTCTTGAGCGTCACCGCCAGGCCGCCGTAGTCCTCGCGCCCGGCGCCGGGCCAGTACTGATCGCACTTCCTCTGAGGACGCCCACAAAACGCGACGATTGAAATCTCCGGTTTCGACCTTCAACCCTTCGTCATCGCAAAGGTCAAATAAGCCAGTAAATCCCAGGTCCCGCCGAGTCTCCGGCGGGTGGGGAAACGGGTCCGTCCCGAGGCCGGAGCCGGGATCCCGGCCTCGGGCGGAGGGTGGGAGCCTTTGCCCCGAGCGCTTCGCCGGCACTCACGCGTCCGTCCTCCAGCGGGTCGCTAATCATGACCACCACGCCCACGTTCTGCTCCCAGATCATGCGCCAGAAGTCGTCCACGCCGGAGCGGAGCGGGCCCCGAGCCGCGATGTAGGCCCGCCGCGTCCCGAAGCCCTGGGGGACGCACTCGACTTGAAAGTGGCCCAAGGGAGCGAAAGCCCACTTGCTAACCGCGCGTCGGCGGCGGCCGACTCGCCGACTAAGCTAACTTGCCGACTCGCCGGATTTTCGACTAGCGAAATGAACTCGCCGCTTGTTGGCAAAGTAAACCAACTCAGCAGCTCAGGCAGGTAAGTGGACAAAAGGTCAATAAGCGGTGGCGCAAGGAACTGATCGACAAGTTGAAAAAACAATTGAAAAGCGTCGGGCGCCTCACGTACGTCCACGAAGTCGGCGTCGATGCCACGGCCGCGCCGTCCGTCCTCGCGGGCACGCGGACGCACTCGGCTGCGATCGACTGAAACGGACAAAGGGGAAACGAATGAAAAGAAAAGCCCTGAAGGATGAGCGCTTGACACGGCGCCCCTTCAAGAAAAGATGGCCAATATTTGAATATTATGATTTGAATTTGGCACGCTTGCTCCGCAACTTCTTTCACTTTCACTTTGCCGGCCTTCGGAAGCGTCAACGGGACGTCCCCGCGATGACGGCGACCCCCGAACCCCCACACCCGCCCCGGCGCCCCGACTGACATGCCGGGATGTCGCCGCAGCGGTTCTCGCTCCCGTTGTCGGGATGGCCGGCCGTCTCGGAGGTCGTGGCCGCGTCCGCCGTGCGCGCCTGCGCCTCCTTGCGCGCGCGCAAACACACAGGAAGCGTTAGAATAAATGAACACGCGCTAGCCCGCGTTTCCTCTTCTAGCATTGCAAAACATTTAGTCGGCAGCAGAACCTTGTTGGAATCATGACAAGAAAGCAGTCAAGCCCGAGAAGAAAAGGGGCACGGTGACCTAACTACAGGACGGGCCGGTCCGCGGATGGCCGATGTTCTTGGAGAAAAAGGTAGTCGCCGCCGTATGAACTGACGACTGACGGTGTTGGACACGTGACTTCAAAACTGTGACGCCGTATTTATGAGTCATTACCGTCAATCCAAAGTCATTTTAATATGAGCGCGTTAGGAATGTAAGGCGGTTACTCTCGGCAAGTCTCTAGTCTTTTCTTTTTTTTGTGAGCCGCCGTATGGCTTAAAGCAATCTTTTCCAAACACCGTGCGGTTGTAGGGCCGCTCGCCGCGTCAATCTGAGCGCTTCTTCGTTGGCATTTTCAAAACAAAGACCAGAAACATCAAACGGATGACAGCGGCGGACGGCTGTCCTCTTACCTGGTAACAGTCTTGGAGCAGCTAGGCGGGACCGGGTAGGAGACCGCGAGCGAGACCAGATGGAGGGAGGGGAGGGGTGTTTGGGGGGGGGGGCGTTTCCATGACGACGACGTTGACCAGATGATCGAGGACAACACAAACAGGCGTGAGCGTGACTGGACCTCACGCGACCTTCTTTGAAAGATGCCATTCATATCCTACTAATAGATACTTAAAATAATATATACTGTATATTTGAACAGATGTCATCTGAGGGAAAATTGACACAGTAGTATATAGTTTTCACTTAAAAACACGCAGGGTGTATGGAAATACAGTATACGAGAATTTTTGGAGGGGATTTACAACTTGCGACAAGGATTAGGTCTCAGAAAATGAGAAAAATTCATACGCGGCCAAAGAAAAAAGGTGGCGGTCGACTTCTAAGCAAGGTCCACTTGACGAATACTGTACGCCGGTTCCTTAGCGACGGCTAGCCAATGAGGGTAGCTCAAAATGGAGAAGCTTTGAGCCATTCGAAGCTTGCGATCCCAAGTTTGGAGAAAAGCTCTGGAAGGTTTACGTTTGGAACCTTTTTGCCTTCTAGGAAAGCCGCTTTTGCTCCAAAGTGGACCTATCTGTCAAAACCTTTCCACCCATATCTCCAAACTGACATTTTTTCACATGGCGCACATTGGTTTTTTTTTCTTCAAAACTCTTCCCCCCCCTTGTCAGCATGCAGAAAAGGCACCTCAAAGTTGCGGCGAAAGCCGGCGGTCCGGCGGAGCTCGGCCACGTGGCGGACAAAGTCTGGGACGGGAACGCCGGCTTCCGCGCCTGCGGGGCAAAGCGCCACGGAGAGCTCGCGCTTCGGGTTTTGGGCTCGGGTTCGGGGCTTGGCCACTACCGGGGGTGAAGGCCTCGGCGCCGGCGCCGGCGCCGGCCAGGCAGGGGGAGGCGCTCTCGTCCGCGTAGTAGTGCGCCGTCCGGAAGCACATCCTGCGCGGGGACGGAGGGCGAAGGCGAGAGGTCAGCGCGAGCGCCGCCTCCCTCGCGGCTTCCGCAAAACCAGTTCATTCATTCGTGGGCGCGCGGTCCAAAATTGGACGGCGGGCATCAGCGGGAGCGACATGACCTTTGGGGTCACCCGCTCAAACTTCCACGGAAAGCCTTTTCCCCCCAAATAGACGGAAATGTGATTCTTGATTGATTTGAATTTGTCATCTTTTATCCAAACAAGGTGCGCCCGCTAAGTGGAGTTTTCTTGGCTGTTTGTTTAGCGTCCGAGTTTCAGGAATTGCGATTGGAGAGGAAACCGAGGCGGCTCGCCGTCGCCCGGCGCCAATCTGTTGCTCCCATCTTGTCAAAAGCACAATGGCGCCGGGCGCTTGGCGGGCGGGCGGGATTAGCGGCAAGGACTGTGTCCCTTATGTCCCTCCTAATCGGGACCGTGTCCTCCCCGTGATTAATCCCCGCATGATTAGCATGCAGACGCGCGTCCCGCCGAGAAGCCTAACAAGTTGCCGCCGGCCAAAAACATGTCGCGCGCGATTGGGTCGTGCGTGACGCTTGTTTTTTTTTCACGTCGCTTGCATTTATTTGCATTTTTTTTCATTGATTACGTTTTCAGGCTGGAGGTCTCCTTGCCAATCGCGCTTCCCCGATCTCATTTTGGACACGTTTCTTTTCCTTATTTCCTTTTCTTGCGAGGCCCTGCTCAAATGGACAATTTGCTGACAATCCAACCGGATTAGAAAACGTGTTTTCAAATTTAACAAGTCGTGTTTGTTGAGTCTGATCGGCTTACGTGGCTTTAATCCACACGGGCTTCGCGTTTGCACATTTGTCAGCGGCCGCGTTGGCTCCCCGCCCCGCGCCCGCACACAACCGCAGGGGCCAAAATACGCTCCGTTTTACCGCCGGGAAAATCTCAAGGACTTGGAGGGGCCCCGGGATGACCTCGGAACCGCCAACAGAAAGCCAAAAACCCGCCGCGCCTTCTCGGGCACGGCGTCTTGACGCGCCTTCGCTCGATAGGCGAAATCTCGCGCCGCCCCCCGCAAAAATGTCCTTTTCCGGAGCGCTCAAGGTCACAAGAGGTCATTGGGGTTCGCCAGACGTCGCTCGTGTCACGCGAACGTTTTCGGCGTGACCTTCAACGAATCCCGGAGGAGATCAAAGAGCTGCTAGCTTTGCCGACGCCCGCCAAAATCGGACAAAGTAAAACATCGTGCCGATCGTATCGTAAATTACAAGAGCCGTGTGCTGGGAGCAATTTGAAACTCCCGCAGCCAGGACGAGAGCACCGCGCGGCGGCGCGGACGTGCAATTACACTTTACGCGGCAAAGGCAAAGTCCGCTTCCGGATGGCTCAAGTCGAGCAGAGGAACGACAGGAGGTCGGCGGGGAGCTTACCTCCAGTAGAGCAGGATGGCGGCGAGGACCAGGAGGCCCAGGGCCGTCAGCGTGGAGATGACCACCAGCGGGACCAGCGCCTTCCTCTCGCTCAGGACGGAGCCCACGCGGGACTCGCGGCTGCTGTCGCCGGCGTCTGCGCGCGCACACACACACGCGCAACAAGCGCTGCAAGGACGCGTCGCAGCACCGCCGTCGGGACGCAAAAGACGGGGACGCAGACAGGACAGGTTCGAATGAGGCGATCGAGACGTGAATGAAATGAAACGGGCGGGATGAGGGCCCGCGGAAACGTTTGGCGAAGCTTTCAACCTGAGTTTTACCTTGAGATTGACAAACCTGACGAAGATCGATGCGAGACACATCTGTGCTTTGCTTGTCCAGAGCCCACCGTCCTGATCGCAAAACGGTGGCAATCGCGTGCCTTTCGGCCGATCGGTATGGACTGGAAACGATGGGTTTTTTTTTTGCTTTCTTCATGGTTTCTAAAGTCAACTTTCTTCATCTCAACCGCTGGAGATGTACAGCCGTTTAAAATGGTCTGATTTTGCTATACTTTTAGTCAAAACTAAAGAAATGGAGCTTTCCTTTCCTTCATCTTCACTCGGTATGCACTTGAATGCGAAATCAGAAACAAATACATAAAATAATGGGAACGTTCCTAATTTTGAGCGCCTGGCTCAACGGGGGAAATTGGAGGGCAGATGCTTTGCTGCCCTCTGGTGGCCGCAACGACAACCCTCGCTGGTCTTTTTCTCTCAGCGTCCGAACGTTTTCTTTCAACTTTGGTGCTTTTGTACGATTCGTTAGCTATCGGATGTAGTTTACAGGTTTTTGGTTATGTAACCAGAATTTATATATAACCGATTTTGAATTTTGCAATCTTTTTTTTTGGCGTGATCTGAATGTGCACCTATCAAAAACTTCCTGTACTACTCTACTCCAGTGTGGTCAACCATCTTTCCGAAAGCATGCAGGTGAAGGCTGATGACGGCGATGATGAAGAGTTGCCCAAAGTCCCTCCGGAACGGTTTAGCTGTCACATGCATGAAGTCTCCGATCGGCGGGCGTCACGGCGACGTCGCTCGCCTCGGGTTACCTGCCGCGGGTTCCTCCCCTTTTTCCGACTCCAGCCGGCTTGGCTCCGGAATGCTGAAGTCCGAGGAGGCGTCGTTATCGTAGAGGCCGTCCGCCGGACCCGAGCCGCTCTCCTCGGGGCGGGCGGGCGACGGGGCCGGGGGGTCGCCCGGCGGCTCGGCGCCCGCTCGCCCGGATCCGCCAGAGCTCCCGCTCTCGCTGTCGAAATAGAACGCCGAGGAGCGATCGTCCAAATCCCCGGACGTCTGGCCGGACCGCAAAGTGGCGGAAGGGGGAAGGACGCTCCGACCCCAGCCCGACACCCGCGCGCCGTCCCGCTCCCGATCCGCCTCGGACCCCGAGGCGCCGGCGGCGGCGGGGTCCGCGGAGCCGGGCGCCGCGGGGAAGGAAGGCGGACGCGGCGACGCCGCCGGCTCGAATGTGGCGGCCGGAACCCAGAAGGGGGTCGGCGCAGCGTGAGTGGCCGGCGGGAAGGGGGGCGCCGACGAGGTGGGCGTGAACGGAGCCGCCGAAAAAGAAGTCGCGAGGACACCCGGGGAACCCGCGGGCAGATCTGCACCAAGGAGCGAAGTCGAGGCCCCGGGGGCCACGCGGGGCCAAGCCGCCGAAGGCTCCGGGGAGCACCCGCACATGGCGTCCGAGAACCCGCCGTCGCCCGACTCGGGCGGGAAGGAGTCGGCCGCGCTTCCCGCGCCGTAAGCCGAAAGCTCGACCCGGTCGGAGAACGACGGCGTCGGACCCGGAGCGGCGGCGGAAAGCGGGAAGTCGCCGGGGAGGAGAAAGGACGGCCGCAAGGTGGGGCCGAGGGACAGCGACGCCCCCCATCCCGACCCCTCGGCGGGCTCGCCCGAAGAAAAAGGCGCCAGGTCATCGGCGAAAGCCAAAGCGGGATGAGAAGCGGCTTCTTGACGAGGCGGCGGGGTGCCGACGGCACGCCGCCCGCCGCCCGGGTCGGAGCTGAGGGACGGCGAGACCTCCGGGAGCGGGACCCCCGTTTCAGGCGTCTGCGCGCGGTCTCCCCAAGACAAAGACGCCGAGTCGCCGGCGACGAAAGGGGGGGCGGGATGAAGAGGGGAAGTGGGAGAAGCGGGGATGCGGCCCGAGCGCGGCGCCGAGGAAGGGCTGAGCTCGCGCCAGCGGGCCGAGGGGACGGGCCGGCCGCTGGGCCGCAGGGGCTCCGTCGCGAGGGAGGAGTGGGAGGAAGAAAGCGGGAGGGCAAAGAGGGGCTCACCCTTGGAGAGCGACGGCACCCAAGTCTTTGCGCTTGGAAAATGAAGCACGCTGGGAGTTGCGGGCCCTCGCTGGCCCTGGCCCCGCGCCCCCTCGTCGCCGGGGACTTCCTTTCCGTCGTCCGTTTCGGGCGCGGTCGGGTCTCCGTCCGGTTCCCGGATGTGGACGGACGACGGCGAGGCCATAAGGTCGTGGCGGTGGATTGCGGTCTCGTTTTCCGGTCCGGCCGCGGCGGCGGTTTCGTTCGCGGGATGGTCGACCGTCGAGATTTTGCGCGCGCCGGAAAAACGAGGGACGCCGGGAGTCGCGGGCTCTCCGTCCCGGACCTGCGCCCGATCGCCGTCGGGAAGCCCGTTTCCATCGTCGGTTTCGGGCGGCGTCCGGCTTCCATGCGGCTCGATGCCGAGACGGGTCGGGGTCCGGCCGGTTTCCCCGCTTGTGCTCGCGCTTGCCGTCTCGTTCTTCGGTCCGGTCACGGTGGCGGTTTCGTTCACCGGACGGTTGGAAGTCGTGACATTTTGCGCGGTGGGAAAAGGAGGCACGCTGGGAGACGCGGTCTCTCGCGGAGAGACCCGCGCCCCATCATCACCGCGGAGCCCGCTTCCACCGTCCGTTTCGGTTTGGTCGGCGTAAGGCTCCGCGTGGACGGATGACGGCGCGGCGATCCCGTCGCCGAGACGGGTCAGGTTCCGGCTCACGTTTGAGGTCCCGTTCTCCGGGCCGGCCGCGGTCGCGGTTTTGTCCACGGGCCGCTTGGAAGCCGCGGTCCGGTCTGCGCTCGAGTTTGAAGTCACTACCGCCGTCACAGCGGCGGTCGCCGTCTTGTTCCCGGCCTTGGTCACGGGCCCGCTTAAGGTGGCGGTTTTGTTCGCCGGCGGGGTCGGGGTCAGGTTTGCGCCGGGCTTTTTCGTCATCGTCGTCGTCGCGCCCGCGGTTGTCTTGGTCGCGTTTGTCGGCGGTGTTTTGCTCTGGTTCATGCCCTTTGGCCACGCGGTGGACGGCGTGAGGCCGGCGTTTGCGGTGGCGGACGACGGTCGGGTCGCAATTGCGGTCGCTGCGGTCGCGGTACTTTGTTCGGACGAAGGCGTTTCCGCGCTTGCGTTCGAGATCTCGTTCATTGCGCGGGACGCGCTCCTCGTGTCGTTTGCGCTCCGAGCCGCGGTCTTCATTGCGGTTGCGGTGATCGGTCTGGACGTGGTCTTGTTCGCGGATGAAGTCGGGGCGGTGCCGTTCCAGGGTACGCCCTCCGTCGGCGCGGCCGTACCGACCAAGACCCGCGCCGGCCCGCCGGAGAAAGTACGCTGGGACCGGGTGGAGGCGACGGCGCTCGCCTCCGTTGCGCCGGCCTCGGCGCCGCGATGCGGCGGGCGCCGAGCCGGCCCTTGAGTCCAAGAGAAGGCGGCGGGCGGTTTTGTGGGAACCGAAGCTCGAACGTAATCTTCCGTTTGCAGGGATTCATTCAACCATGGATCCGGAGGGTAGTTCTCCCCCTAGTGGCGACAAATCATAATGAATAGCCGCTCGGGTAAAATGCTTTTTATTCGGAGCGGACCTTTCTTACCTCGTAATCAAATTCATCGGGGTCTGGGATCGGGCTACCTCCTGCAAGAAGAGCACACTTGGTGACAAAGTGAGCGGAAATAAAGAAACAAAGCCAAAATACACCCCGTTTATTCACGATAGCAAAGGAATGTGAGACGGGAAGGACAAACTGATAAGGACATTGCGGAGAAGAAAGGGAAAGGCTAAAAAACGCAATCCACAAGGATCTCATTTTGGCAACTGGACTTTTTTGAAGACGTTTGGTTGACGCTCGGCAAGTTTTGCGCTGGCGTTCCAAAACGGAGCATATGCGCTGAAAACCTTCCAAGGGAGAAGCTCTCAAAAAAGTCCAGTTGCCTCGACTCAACTTTTGCGGGTGATCCAACCCTGGAAAATCATCCTTCAACTTCCGCGTGACTGTCAACGAATGAAGCGAGAGCAGGAAAAGGACGCGGGAAAGTTTTCAGCGAGCTAAAGCCGCGCGCTAGCTAGCTCGCTCGCTCATGCCAGCGTATTTGCAGGGGACTCTTTTGCGCTCGGCCCTCCCCGGGGGGAGGGGGGGGGGGCAAAAGAGGCCTCTCCGGCAAAGGCGCGCGCTGGGTGCAAGGGGGCGGAGCTTGCTTCTTACCTTTCACGCCTGAAACTGCTTTGTGAAGCATGAAGTCAAGTGTTACAAGTTTAGCAAATTGCCCGTTTGGGGATGCAGAAATTGACAAAGCGATACCATACGGCTCAGTGTCGGTGGACAGTAATAATATTAGCAAGAAAACAGATGTCATCATTTCTTGACTTTTAGTTATGAATTTGTGGTGACGGAACATTTTCTGTTGGGGGTTACACTGTGCTAGTTATGTTTATTTGATGAAAAATCCTAAAAACCAAAAAAACAAACAAACAAACAAAAAAACATTTATGTAAAGTCCCTAATAGCCTTTGTTTTCTTCTCTTTATAAAAGTACAATTGTTTCGCCCGGTTCAAAAGGTAAGACAAAATGTATGCTATTATTTTTCAACTATTTTCAAGTCAGTATAGATTTCTGGATAATAATCACAATGCGGCAAAGTCTGTTTTTGATTTGGTTTGTAAAATGCATCCAACCGCTTTGGTACTGACTGTGTATATTGCCCCCTGTTGGCCCGGGGTGTGAAATTCCTGTTCCGTACAGTGCCTCCCAGAGCTTCTTGCTAATTTGACGTCGGGTGGAGAAGGAAGGTTAAGCGCTGCGGCCGGCCCCCCCGATCCGATTCAAACGGATTTCCGGAGAGCAGGGGCGGCCACTTCTTGCTGTCGCGTACCGGATTCGGGCTCGGGGTCGGACCGGAACTCCCAGGCCTACTCGGACTAAGACCGGATCGGCCGAGGGGCCCGACGCGGTCCGGGGGTGTCCAACGCACGGCCCGCGAGATGAACGCGTAAGGCAAAGCGGGGGTTGTCAAACTTTCCCAGGACCCTCATCGGGAATACCTATTCTTCTACAAACAATTTGAGGGCGCGGATATTTGTTACTTTTCGGCTATCCCGAAGTTTAGAAAGTAAAAATGGCAAATCGCGCGCCTCCTTAACAAAGCGGGTCCATGTGCAACGATTGAGTCCAACGCGGCACATGGAACGAAATGCCGCATTAGCTTCGCCGGCAAGTCAAGGCGGCGGCGCGCGGGTTACATAGTCAGCGGAGGTTTGGAGGCGGCGCCGGCCGGCACTCATCGGGCGGTCCGTCGGACGGGGGGCTCGGCGCCGGCTCTTACCGGGCTGCTCGGCGGGCACGGTGAAGGCCAGGGGGGCGCTGGGGCGTCCGTAGAGGCCGTTGGCGCACACGGCCGCCACCCGCACCACGTAGCTGCCGTTGGCCGCCAGCCGGTCCAGGAGGGCGCCCTGCGGGTCCGAAAGCCAAGCGCGCTCAACGGCGGCGCGCTCTACTCTTTGCCTTTGCGCTAGTTCGACTGGTCGTACCGAAGTAATCAATACCTTTGTTTAGTTCAAGTGCTTTAGCGCTTAATGACCTACGGAAGTACCTCAAGTAATTGATTCATGTATAAAGTAAGCAATTACTTTAAGCACTGATGCTTTTAGTGCGCGATTCATCTTGCGTGAATGATTCCTAATTCATTGCTCATTAAAAGTCCATTTTTTCAACCCTATTTTCCTTGGCTGACCTTATCGGATGCGTTTTTGCGGCGCTCACCACGTCCTGGTCTCCGTCGGTCAGATACTCGACGGGCGCGTCCGAGTCCGGGTCCGGGTCAGGGTCCGGCTCCGGGTTCGGGTCCGGGCGGGCGGTCCTGCGGCTGACCGAGTACCTCTCGATGGGCGGGTCGTAGACGGCCCGCGGGCGCTCCCAGGTCACCAGCATGCTGCTCAGGTTGTAGGCGACGGCCTCCACCCTCTCCGGCTCCGAACTGCACGCTGACGCGCATGACGAGACGACTTGATACTTGGACACTCACGTCTGTCTCGTTTCGCTCCCGGGCCATCTACGCTTAACATCGTGCAGCTGTGCGTACGCATACAACCGCTAGAGGGCGGAATAACGCAAGTCTTGAATCGCTCCGGATTGGACGCAGTGGCCCCAACACTTTGGGGGGAAAAAAGTCTTTGGAAAATAAAAGGAATTCAAATCTAACCCTAACCCTAACCCTAACCCTAACCCTAAGTAAAATCAAATCAAATCGAATCCGAAACAAATAATACATTCAAACTAAAATGTGAAAACAAGTACAAACGCTGAGACGTACTTGGGTCCAAAAGGCAAAAAGTAAAAATGCACAAGATGCTTTTCCGCCGAGACGAACCGATGACCGCTTGCACTGAGACCACGTCTCGAGAAAAGTCTCTTCGAACGCAAGAAGGTAAAAGGCAGTACTCGAGTACGCACGGGCAGGAGTAACTCGAGTACTCGTATTCGCTGGCGCAAACCACATCGATCGGGCTCTCGTGTTCAGGTGGATCAATGGCGTTAATTAGGAGTCATCGAGCCGAACCGGCAGGGAACGTCAATGTTCGGTCGCGCCACTCCCCGCTTCCGTCCCCTCTGCATTCGGGTCGCGCGGCTTCCGTTTGGGTCGCTTCTGTTTTAAACGTCGGAAACGTTCGGCGGGGGTTTCCTTTTGCTTCGCGGGGGCGAGGCGCGCGACGCCCCGCTGGCCGGCCCAAGCGCGCGAGCGCTTCGGGAAAGCGCTTCCGCGCCAAAGGGTAGGAGCGCCGTTTCAAGTTCTAATTTAAACAGTGGTGAACAAACTATCCTCACGGCACTATTTTGTTCATCCGCACAAGCACCTTCACGCCGTTTTTATTATTAGGCTATATGGGATCCTGTCGCGGCTCGCCGCACGTACCTGGCGCCAGGAGCTCCTCGGTGCCAGTGTAGGAGGAGAAGACCTGGCCCATGAAGTTGCGCTGCCGCTCCCGGTAGTTGTTCTGCAGGTAGTCCATCAGCATGACGTAACCCGCCTGCTGCATGGTCATCACCTCGCAGAACACCTCCAGCTGGACAAGGACACAGCATGCGGCGTCGGTACGGCGCAGCGCCGGCCGGCGGGGGCCGGCGGAGGCTCCCCGTCTCGGCCGTCCGCCGAAGACCACGTCGCACTTGCTCGGGTGACAACCGATCGCGGCGCGCCCCTTTCCTGGGTTTGGTCACGTGATGAGGGTGAGCCCCCGGCGCCGTGTCATTTTGCGTCAATAACAAGGGGCAATACACATGAAAGCCAGATTTCCGATGACCGGACGGGGATATGGACGCCTCCAATCCGAGCGTTTCCTCCGCCTTCCCTTTGCGGCTAGCTAGTTAGCTTAGCTCACCTGCGCCGGCGAGATGGACACGGCGTTCTTGAAGACGATCCACTCCACCGTCTCGCTGCACGGCGGCGTGGTCAGCGAGCCGTTGTAGATGAAGTACTTGTCCGTGGAGTCGGGCAGGAGCGCCCGCGGCGCGAAGGCCGCCACCTGGCCGCTCTTACCTGCGCCACACCGGGATGAGACCGGCAGGTAGGCCGAGCGCGCGGGGCGCCGGCCGGCCGGCCGCGCTACCGTATCTGCTGACGCGGGCGACGGCGTCCGCGATGGCCGAAAAGTTGCCGTTGTCCTCCTCCGAGCCGGCCTGCCGACAAACACGTCATGGAAAATGAGGCGCCGGTTTCCTTTCAAAAGACCCTTTGGCTCAACGTGGGAGAGTGAGATGGCCCCCGCACGCAACTACATAACTCCCTTCTTGTAAATCCACAGCGCTCTGCAGACTGATAAGCATGCTGAACGGAGGACCGTCTCTTTGTGCGTTTAGGTCCGCCTTTCATCTTTAGGAGTCTTCTTTCTCCCTCGTCCTTCGCACCTCTCACACGGCAGCGCGCGGCTCTGTTAAGGCTTGCGTCTTAGACGCTTCACACACAAAAGACAAGCCGTTTTGCGGCCTTTCGCTTGCTCGAAGACGTACGGTCTTTGCAAAATCCCGAGACGACCCCGATCGTTCGAATGGGGGCGACGCCAAAGGCCGGTTGGATGGCGACGGAAGCTTAAACACGGAGAGGTAGCGTTGGCTTCCTGTCGGCAGCCGCTCGCGTGGCCCCGGGCCACCTCGGCGCCACGCCCGCGCGCTCAACGCCGCCGCCCGCGCGCTTTTGTGACTCGCGGCCGACGGACGAGGAGCGCAAGCCTGGACACGCGGCCTCAAAGCTTGGGAGGACGGGCGGCTTTTTCTCAAGCGCTTTGAGCTCTCCCATTTGGACGGGCGCTACAAGTAGAGACAACCGATTTTGCTTTTGTGATCGTCGCGGTAAAAGGTGGGAGGTGCGCAAAATCACGCAAAGGCATTCCTTTGATTGGGAGCTTGGCGTGGGTGTGCGGCTCGCTTTTTTCAACCCTTTCGCTCCCGTTGGGACAATGCGGCGCCGCCATTTCGAAAAGGTGCCGGCGGGTGCTAGCGATAAGATGGGCATGACGCATTGGTACTGCACGAACGTCATATTGCAACACGCGTATTGTGTCACGTTGTATGGCAATATATCCATATATAGATATTACTGCCCTAGCTATTATTATTAATATTATTATTTGTAGACCATCAACTTTGACGTCTGTGACACATATAGGAAAGAATGACCTTTTTTTTCCCCCGAGAGTAACAACAACTTGAAATAACGCTCCGGGTACTCTCCCATTTCAATAAAAACAAACGAAAAGGTATCAATATCAGCATTTTGAAGCATGGTACAAACATTCATTTCGGATCCTTTTTTTTCCTTGTAAAATTTGATCTTTGAATGCGCCGCATCATTCTTTTTTTCACTTTTTCCCGACCGATAACAGAGCGAAAGCAGCTTCTCCAACTGAAAGTTTTGAACCCGAGCCGAGTAAGTGAACTCGCCGCCCGATGTGTTTGTAGTGGCCGCTTCGGTCCACCGGTGGCGCTAAAGTGCCAGAAAAGTCCATCCGTTCCCCAATTTTAAGACCGAGCGGCCTCGCAAAATGCGGCACGCGTCCAACGGGCGCCAAAGCTCCACGTCGAGACTGCGGCGCACAAACGAGAGTCCCCGGTGCGCAGATGCTCATTTGCGTATCAATGGCGCACATTGTGCTCTAGCTCACACGGGGAAAGCCGTCGCTCGCTCGCTCACTCACACCAGTTATTGTTCATGACAACTAAACCAACGCTCACGAAAAAAAAAAACCCCAAAAAAGCCTGAAACCCTAAGATAGCGGGCGCGTCACATCCCCTAGACTAAAACACTCCCAGAATGACGTGAAAGAAAATGACCCCAAAATGATGGAAAAACTGCACAAGGGTTGTAAAAAAAACCCCGACAACTAATGCAAAAACAAAGGAAAAGAAAGCAAAAAAGCTAGTAAAAGCGCTGACCTGAATGAGCACAGCCAGCGCGGTGAGGCGTCCGCCGGCCTTGACGCTTTGCTGGAAAGAGTGGAAGCGCCGCGCCTCAAAGCAGTAAATCTGCATCTGAGGGCCCAGAAAAAGAAAGCGCCGGGCAGTGACGGCGCCGTGGCCGCCGGGCCGCCCGCCCGCCCTCTCGCTCACCTCCAGGGGGTATTTGACGCCGTCCAGGCTGTGCTCCGAGCCCTCGGAGGAGGCGTTGCAGCGACCCCAGTGGAAGGTGACGCGCCCCGCCTTCATCTTGGAAGCCAGGCCGCCGCCGCTCACGTAGAAGTCGCCGTCCAAGTCCAGCGCCACTTCGGGGCAAAATGGCGCCCGCGCACGGAAGCGGGTTAGGACTCGCTCGTCGCCACTTGATCGCCCTCAACATATTAGGACGTGCGTTCCGCGCGCGCCTTTGATGTAGTTGTCCTTCGTGCCGTAGGGGGCGACGGTCACCGTTCCGACCGTTCGCTATACCTTTGGAATACCTTAGCGCTACCGCGTTAGTTGCGGTTTGTGATGCGTTTTTACCATTTGTTCATTTCTGGCTTGCCCGCAAACGAGACTTTTCGCACCGGTGTTTACTGTGGTCTTGCATACGACGACATGATGCACGATGATTTTTTCTTCTGAAACGCGGCGCCCCGCCTTGGAAAGAGCGAGGGGGGGCTTCAAAATCGCGTTGAAACTAAGTGACGGCCGCCGCGCCAGACGGGACCGGACCGGACCGGACCGGACCGGACCGGACCGGCCGGCCGGCCGGCCGGCTTTTCGCTTAACAGTCGGCCTTACCGTGTTTGGCGCCACTTAAAGAGAGAGGAAGCACAAAAGCTACGGTTTGCGCTCAATGGACCTGAAAGTTAATCCTCAAACAAAGGACGGGAAGAACAAGAACAAGCGTCGGAGGGAAACGCGAGAGCGGCAGCTCGGAAAAAAGAGAGAAAGACCAGCCTTGCTCCCGTTCAGCTCCGGGCCAGTTTGGCCTCGCCGGTCGCCTAGCGGAAAGCCGCTGACTTCTTGCGCGGGTTAGGCTGCACCACCTTCCTCATTTACTCCACGACAGCGTTGGGCAAGCGACTTCCAAACAGCCGCGCGCCCTTTATGACTTATGATTCGTATTGATGACGTAAGGCGTTACAACTACCATTGCATTACTTTGACGCGACTCTCGGCAACAAAAGCGCAAATATGGATTTGCCATTCCAAATGGAACTCATTACGCTCGTTACACACGGTAGAAATCGCTAACGTGGACTCCAAACACACCGCGTGGGCCATACGTAAGGGTATCGGCGTTTTGTCGTTCTTCAGATGCGGCCTAATAATGCCCGATGATACCTCAGGATATGCGCACGGCCGAACCGAAATAAAGGCCCAGTTCACCGATGCGCTCTCTTGGCCGAGCCCCCCGGCGGCGCTCAAAAGAATTCCGGCAGCAACGTACGGCCGGAAAAACCGACGCACAGGGCGGCGGCGCAGATCCTTGCCAACGGTCGAGCGCCGCGTGGCGTGACGACGCGGCGAGCAAGCAGGAAGGACGTTTACCCATCCGCGCCCGCGGCCAACACTTGACCCGAAAACCTAAAAGCTGAAGAAATCCCAGCGAGCGTCGGCGCACGGCCTCCGGCGCAAAGGCGGCCGGCCCCGAGACGAAAAGGAGGGTTACCGGTCTTGCCGTCGTTCTTGATGGTGGTGCGCCGGCCCGTGGAGTTCTCCCAGCCCTCCAGACGCAGGTTCCGGTACCGCAGCTTGACCTGGGCCAGGTTCTCCTCCACGTCGATGGGCGACTGCTTGGCGCTGCTGCACGACGGAAACTTCTTGGCCCAGTTGTTCTGGTTTAACGTTCCTGGACAGGGGGGGCAAGTCAGCGGCCGTTGCTCCAGACAAAAAGAGATTGCGTTCAAGTCTTTCGTTTCTTTGTTAGTTTCCGCAAATATGTGCGACGGAGGTCCTTGGAAAATGTTCTTTCTGAAAGGGTTTTTTTGGAGAACCCCTGACTTAGCGCGCCCCCTGCAGGCGTTAGAGCCTTGGACCCGATCCGGTCGGCGCAAATTAGCAGCGGCGGGCCGCCATCGTTTCAACATGTGCTCTTCATCAAGGCGGCTCGCGCAAGCGTCCGCGTCGAGCTGAAACATTTACCTGCCTTGAAATTGCGGCTGGCGTGCCAAGCCCTTTTCTCAAGTAGACGTTATTGTCCAAACTTGTTTTAACGTCGATAGCTAAATAGCTAGATTACGTGCTGTAAGTACACGGAGAATTCAAAACCGATGAAGTCATGGAAATAATAGGCCGCTCTAATCCCGCGTCACCTGCGGGCCGTCAAGACGGCGACGGCCTCAACAAATGGGAGCGCGCTCGTAAATTCTTCGGCGGGGTCAAAGGCTTAAGGTGACGCGGGAGACCGCCGACGGCGTCTTACTGGAAGATGGGCTGCCGTTACCCCTACCAAAACTAGCAGAGTTGAAATATGACGAGGAAAAAAAAAAGAAAATACTAGAACCGTTCTACAAGAGGGAGGGAAAAAAAAGAAATTCATTTCACTAATATGATGTCATTTTACATGAATGGAGTCACAATATTAAAAGAAAGATCTTGTACCCCAAAAAGTAGAGAAGCCATGTCATCGTTTCATTCAAAGGCATTGCCAATAAGGGACGAAAACGTGACAAATGCTTTTTGACCGACGTGTCAATTCGTCAACAAAATGAAGGGGCGATGAAAGTAAATGTTGGTCGCAGCCCTACATGATGGCATCGGTCATGTCGCGTTTTGCCCGGCAGCCCGCTTACCGGCGTAGGACCAGTCCATGTCCTCGCTGAACTTGCGCTGGTTCCGGTAAGTGTAACCTCCGACTGCAAGACACAAATGCAAAGTCAAGCAGCACACTTGCACAGACACGCGTGCAAGTTAGCGGCGTTAAGCCGCAGCCGGGCTGAGCGCGCAGGAAACGAGGCGTCCCGCTGCGGCCGCTCGTGGGCCGACAGCGCCGTAATCCGGGATGACGCCGTTGACGATGCCCCTTTGCTGACCTGCCGCCAAAGGGATGTTGCTCCTCAGCCGCAATAAATTTGTCAATTCTCTAAACACGCGCATGCCTTGAAATCTGTGGTAACGACATAGGTCTACGCGGCACGTGCAAAGTTTTTTCCAGGCTTATGCTACGGCCCCCGTCGGGGACACGGTCTGAGTCTTGCTTTTTTCTTCCTCGTTTTTTTCCTTCCTTGGTCTAAGATCTCAGGGGGCTTCTTAATGAGTTCCGTCCTGTCTTGTATTTCATGTTTCTTATATGCGCGCTCCCCTCCATCACCCCGCAAAAACCCGGTTTAGTTTATTTTTGGATTTTAGTTTGAGAAGCACCGCTGTAACCTGTAATGGTAGTCAACAGTTTTTTTTAAAGTTTAAAATGCTTTTTTCTTTCGTTAACGTTTAAAAGTTTACAGTTGAGGTATACTTGTTCAATTTCCATTGCCGAGAATCTGATTTACAGTCTGCGTGGCCGCAAAAGGTTTTCCCTTTCCCAAAATCTAATGGAGAAGCAGTGGACGGAAGCCATGTGTTTGCGACTTCCACGGCAAGAGTAGCGCGACACTGAAAGTCTCTCTGAGAGCAGAGCGGCCTTGTAAAAGATGAGAAAGGCGCGGCTGGCCCGACTCCTCGCATTTACTTGAGCACGACGTTTTTATTTAATGGTGATTGCGAGCCGCCGTCCCGCTGACGCTTTCCGTCCACCCCGAGTAGAAAAAGGCTCCGGCCCTCACCCCGCCGGCGTTTGGGATCCCGTGGCGCCGTTGTGCTCATAAACTCGCTAAACCAGGGGGCTAGTCACAATTTGGATCACACTTATTTTGGCGTGCGCAACTTGACCACCTGCGGGCAGTACCCCCAAATATACAGTAAGATGCAATGTTATCCCCCGAAAACGGAGGCCAAAAGTATTTTTATATCAGCCGTATCGTTACTTGCGATAATTAGCGTAATGGGACGAGCTCGGGGGGGCGTCTGTTGGCTGTTAGCATCAAGCGCCCGCAGCAGCTACAGTAACAGCGGCTGGTGTTAGCTGAGGTTGCTGCTGGGTTATTTTCAAGAAAAGAAGCGGGCAAGCTGAACCGACGTCCGAGTCCATCCTCGTTCACGCACAGGAATATTACGAAAACAGAGAGGAAAATGTCATAATCTCCCCATCTGATTCAATTAAGAGTGCACTGATTTAATTTAGAGAACGCAGAAAGGTATTCCATTTGACTCATTTATTCATTTAGGTCTTTTTGGCATATACATTTTGAATTGATTGCATTGTTGCCAAAGTGTTGGCGCGTCTACAAGCTAACATAGAAAATAGCAGAATTTGACCCCAAAATGAACCTTCTATTTGAGGGTATTAGGCAGAGAGACTATTCAAGAGAGAAGCTTCAAGTCCTCTCATGTCGTCAGTACGGCAATAATATAAGTCAAAGTATTAGGCCTGTGTGCGTTGTTTCCTTCTGCGCGAGTACTGCCACGCGGATGCTAATTGTTAGCCTGGTATCTCTCATTCTACATTGCGCATGCTTGCTTGAACTACACTCAGTCTAATTGGCTTTGTTTTACGTTTAGTTTGACAGTAAACCTGAGTATAATACTGCAAGGTTTTGCCCATGATGTCATTGGGCTTTGCGGACCCCTTGCCACGCTGACAACATTCGGATCGGGGTCGGGGCCTGGGAGTGGGCTAATCCTCTTATTCCCGCGGGAGGGAAGGGGGGGGCCTCCGCGGGCCGGCCGCACTCACGCGGTCACGTTCGGGAGGCCGGACGCCGTCGCGCCCTTCTTCCGGCACGGACGGGCCCCAAAACCCGCGGCCCCCCCCCAGGCGAAGAAAAGGGATCTGCGCCCGACCGACTCGCGTCACGATGTCAAAACACTGGAGGCGCGCCCCAAACGCTACCTTGCGATCGCAGCGGACGAGCGAAAGGCAGCGACGCCCCGCTAACATGGCGGGCCTCATCCTTTTTGGGGAATTCCTGCCAATCGCAAACAGACCGGCTTACGTCGAGCGGCCGGGGGTCCGGTCGAGGCCTCCGCCGCGGGACGCAAACGGGAAGAATGCGACCAGGCCGAAACAATAGAAGAAAAGCCCAAGTCTTAAACGCTGCGACCGAGCCGCCCTGGCAAAGAACGAGTAGAGCGCATGAAATTCCTGCTCGAATTCAAGTCCCTTGAGTCAAGTCATAACTTGAGCGAACTGGTTTGTTTACGGGCAAATTATGGATCAAAGTAGGTTGAGGCGGGAGGCGAGGAGCGCTCGGAGGCCATATTTTTCACCATCTCCCCAAAACGCCGCGTACACACCAATAGGCGTGCAAGCAATGTGTTTTGATATAACGTTCCTTCTTACTGTATATACAGACTAAAGAAGAAGACTGTGCTATTTTATACACTTCACCCCAAAATATGATCCTGACGTAAGAGCGCCAGGGTTAGCGAGTAGCAACATAGAACGGGCGCACGGATGGCATTGGCTGGAAACGGGACAGCACGAGCTCGTGTTGGCAACGTTGATTTTTTTGCAAATTCACCCCGCTGCTTTGGCCATCAAGAAATACAAGGGAGCCACTTCCGCCATTTGACGGAACCCCGGCAAGCCGAGCGGCGCGGCCGGTGAATTTCCGGCCGTTAGTTGCGATCAACGAGGTGTTTGCAAAGGCGGGTTTCCAGCTTAGAGCGCGGCGTCCGCGTTTGTTCATTTTTGCCCCGCTAACGTCAAAACGGTTTGGGATTGAGCCTCGAGGCTTCGGAGCGACTCCGACGAGGAAACCCATGCTGCGTGTTCAAGCGTATATTTCTTGTTGCCTTTCCGGTCGATAGTTGACCCGCAAAGCGTCCAGGTCCGGATAGACTGCCGGTTGTCCCGGAGCCAAAACTCGTGATTCACCGCCGCGTTTGCGCAGCTCAAAGCTGCCGGCGCCCATCCCTCGTCTCTTCTCTATAAATGGACGGGAAGAGCGGCGCCGCGGAGGAGGATTTCACCAGGAATGTTCTGGCCACTCAGGAAAAGGCAACCGAAACAAAAAATAACAAGAACGGACACTCGAGGGGATGAAGTGCAAGTTGGTCTGTGAAATCCTTTGGCTTATGAATAAATAAAGACAAATATCTGCGCTAACGTCATTTTAGTCTCTACTAAATTGTGAAAGTATTCAGAAGAAGGGGGGGGGTGTCAGTAGGGGATGGCTGAGGAAAAGGTAGGAAAGAAAAAAGGAGTGGGGAGGAGGAAAAAAAGGAGGGATGGGAGAGGGATGGCGTGGGGAAGGAAAGAAGAAGATGGAATAAGAAGGAAGGAAGGAAGGAAGGAAGGAAGGAAGGAAGGAAGGAAGGAAGGAAGGAAGGAAGGAAGACGGAAAGAAAGACGTAAAGAAAGAAAGAAAGAAAGACGGAAAGAAAGAAAGAAAGAAAGAAAGAAAGAAAGACAGAAAGAAAGACAGAAAGAAAGAAAGACAGAAAGAAAGACAGAAAGAAAGAAAGAAAGAAAGAAAGAAAGAAAGAAAGAAAGAAAGAAAGAAAGAAAGAAAGAAAGAAAGAAAGAAAGAAAGAAAGAAAGGAAGGACAGTATGTATCAATGAAGGAAAAGGAGGACAGATTTGTTTTTTTCCTCGTCAAAATTTGCGGAGGGCGCCTCAGGCAAGCGGCAAATGATTTTAAGCTAATTGAAGAGCGCAGCGGGGAGCAAAAGACGAGCGAGCGGGCGAGCGAGCGCGCCCGCCGCTTCGCCCTTCTTTGACCTTGACACGGTCGCAAATGAAGGCCCGCCTTCCCTTGTCACCTTTCTCATCTCAATCCATTTTTTCATTTTTGAGGCCTGCTTGATTTTCACCTGCATGAACTATTTCTTCACTTTTTCAGTTAACCTTCAAAGAGATGTCATTGTTGCTTCAACAACAAAACGTATCGAAAGGAAGATACGCGAAACGATGAGCCTGGCAGCTCTCGTTGACTTTTTACAACAAAGACAGCGGTCGTCAAAGCGGGCGGTCCGCGAAATCAATTGGCTTTTTCATTTCAAGAAAGCAATCAATTCAAGCAGTTTAACATACTTTTGAAAATGTGTCAAAATGCATTTGGTGTCTTGCTACGGAGGCTAAAGCGGCATTTAATTGGATGAGGCTGTTTTGGACTGAATAACTGGCAGCGACCCGTTTGAGGGAAATCCACCCGGCTGCTTAGAAGGAGGCGCGGGATTTGCAACTTTTATTTTCTCAACTTCGGCTGAAAAGTGACAAATATACTTGTTGTCAAATCTGTTCCTTAACATGATTTTTTCCGTTTGGTTTCTGCAAACATTTGCAAAGGGGTTGTCCCTTGGAAATGTTGCTTTCTAAAAGGGGTCTGCGATGCCAGTATGTGCGTATATGTCGTGAGATATGAAAACGCCACGCTGTCACCGATTCTCTATCAGGCCCGAGTTTTAGTCCGGTGGCCGCTGTTTCAGTCGGAGTTGTGACCCCCCCCAAAAAAAAGGCCACCCGCATGAGAGGATGAGCGCGGCGGCTGGAGTGTAAAACGGCTAAGGGTCGACGGCTGCTTTTGTCCGGCCCGGCGTCTCGCCTGCCTGCCGCCGCCGCCTCCGCACGCGCGCGTGCGCGTCGGGAGTCGTTGCGTTCAGCTTTTGGAGCACGGCGGGCCCCTCGCAGGGCCCAGCCGCCGCCGCCGCACACCCAAAAGTGGACGACAACTGGAACGGCTCTCCGCCACCTTCATGGATCCCTCATCCCATCCCAGGCCCCCAGCTGACAAAGAGGAAGCGCTTGCCGCCTTGCTCTTTTCCAACGGGAAGCGAGGGCAAGGCGCCGGCCGAAGAAAGAGATGGCGAAGGCGGACCGACCAATTCGTCGCAGGGCCGGGCCTTCCGCCCCCGAGCGACTCCGCCTCCTCCTGACGCCTTTCTTTTTTTTTGGCCTTCTCGGGACAAACGCCGGCGCCGTCATGCCTAAATGCTTAAATGGCCGTCGCCCGCCCTCCCGTCTTGCTCGCCCCCTCCGCGTGAAACTCTGCCCATCTTTCCCGGGGGACTCCCCGCGCAAAGCCCCCCCCCCCCCCTTCCGCAACAAAACGCCCGCTGTCACGGCGTCATTTCGGGGCCCGAGGACAGGACGCGTGTATCATAAGTCGGGAGTCTCACACTCATGGCTATTGTCACGTAGCAGGCATGTGCTCATTTTTCACCCGCATGCACACACATACTGTAGAAGGACAAATACACTGGGTTCCGCTCATGAATTGTTCTCGCGGGATGCACCTTTAGCCCATTTAGGGCCGGACCCTTCATCCGCTTTGAGACACTAACCAATATCTGAACAATAAAACAGTAATAACGATGTCTCCTTAGGTATCGGAAGGATCGTGTCAAAGTTATGATGCGCCGGTTAGAAAAGACAGAAAGCTATTCCGTTTGACTCATTTATTGAGTATTAACTCGGCGGAAACTCTGGCAAAGCGAAGTCGAGCCGCGTCGCGAGGGAAAGGAGAGACAAGCGCTTGGAGAGCATTCAAAGTTACACCGGCGCGGTGTTCATGGATGGCTCAAAAGCTGGGAAATGTGAAACACATAACTCTCCGCGCAACAAATATACAGTGTGACCTACGGATATGAGCACAAGAAATGATGAAGTAGGACTTACTATACTATTTTGTTACCAACTTTTAATATGTAAATCCGATTTTGATGTTTTTACCTGGGGTTTTGTCCGCCATTTACCGTGGGTTTCTATTGCCCCCCGTACGATGATTTCGCCTCACCATCCCAACCCCGGAATGGATTCATTTCGTATAGCGGGGGTCCACTGAATTTTGCACCGTCGTCCTCATGTATATAGTTTCTTCCACTCCATCTTCGCCATCATATGCTCATAATGCGAGTCCATTCCTTTATTAACGCTTCCTTATCCCCGCCCTTATTGCTCTATCTGTTCTTATTGCCTACTATTGTCTACTTTATATTTGCTCTATTACTGTTCTTATCGCCTACTACGCTCTACTTTATATTTGTGTGGAATGCAAGTCTGCTCAGGGACGCGAACGCAATGAGGGTTTCATTGTGTAGTCGTACTACGCATACGCCAATAAAACACTTGGATCTTGAAGTCAAGCTCAAGGGCGCCCAACTATGCTGAAGCCGCCGGCGCTACTGGCGCCCCGACAAAAGCCGCTTCTTCACTCGCCCGCCAAGTCCTCGCCTAATCTTAGGAAAAAAGGGAAGCGGCCCGGCCAGACCCCCGCTACCTCCTCCCCGCGTCTCACCCCTTTTCAAAAGCGCAATATTGGGGAGGATGAACGACAAAGGCGCGCGCGGGCGCTCAAGGGACATTCGTCTGCGCGCACTTGGCCTGTGTGAAAATAAAAATGAGGTCTTGCTAATTACAATAAATTCCCGCTCGGGTATTTCGCTAAAGATTGGGTTCGGTGGTTACGACCGCTTCAGTCAAAAACGACCGCGGGGCAAAAAAACCATGGACACCATACGAACGGTTAGGACAAGAATGTCGGAGCCGTTAAACCGGGCAAATGTTTTTCGAAATGATCCGGACCCCAGAGCACTTTTGCAAGCGCTCCAGAACCACGAGCCTTTGCAAGAGAATCGCTAGAATCGCACCATTGGGACTAGAAGCACTTTTACAAACCACTGAGCACGAGCGCCAGAGAGCAAGGGGAGCAAGGGGAGCAGCGGAACAGAAGCGCTCTCGCGAGACTCTCTTAAACACACACACACACACACTTTGGATCAGACGCGCTTCGACTGCACCAAAACACTTCAGGAACAATTAGCAGCAGAACCACAAGCACTTCGATTAAAAGACCTCGGACAAAGGACGGACGGCGACAACAATTCAGAAAGCGCTCGCTTTTGGAAGTGCGCCAGAACCACTTTCTTCAGCCAATACAACTGGGACGAGACGCGGTTAGAAGGGACTTTGTTTTGGCTATGCTTTGTTTTCGCGAGTTGAATTCCGGGCACGCGGGCGCCTTTCCACCACTTGATGAAGAAAAAAGAAGAAGCGAACGACCGAACCTTGCGGGAGCGTCAAGAAGATGAGCAGCGAGGCCCGCACCCCGCAGGCCCCTTTGGGCTCCATGTCCGAGAGGGGGGGGGGCTCGGGGACTCCGGCGGACTTCCCGGCAAAAGCCCGGCGACTCTCACAGGGCGTCCATGACCCGGTGCGCTCCCTCGTCCTTGTCCTCCTTTCCTTTCCTTTCCTTTTCCTTTTCTTTCCTTTCCTTTTCTTTTCTTTTCTTCCGTTTCGGCCGTCCCGCCAGCACGCGAGCGAGCTGCCTCGTCCCGTCTCTCGTCTGCCTTTCTGTCAATGAGTCCGCGGACGCGCGCCCCGCCCCCTTTACGCGCGCGCGCGCACCGCACCGCACGCAGCTCGCACGAGCAGCTTGTTTCGCTCTCGCCTGACATCTTGCGCGTCTCTAGCCCGTTTTCGGGGGGAGCGCCCTTTAACATTTGAGAGGATACAGGGGTTTTTTCAAGTACTGGAAGTCTTTTTTAAACAAGGTAGACAGGCGTGTTAGCAAAGTTACTTTGGTGATTTTTTTTTTTTAACAAAAAAAAGTATATATATATATATATATATATATATATATATATATATATATATATATATACATACACACACACACACACACACACACACACACACACACACACACACACACACACATTATTTATTTATTTTTACAGTATGGATCAATCATCAGCAGTCGTTGTACCAAACGGAAACATTGTGACATTGTGACATGGTCTGAACATTTCCCAGCATGCACTGCTGTGAATGGTGATGATGGGATGGAATTGGAATGGTGCCCGTCAATTGAGTGAAAGTCAAATGACATCCACATTAAAGCGCATGCCTTCTGTTTTCGTGCACGGACAACAAACTGGTGTGTGTGTGCGTGCATGTGTGTGTTTGAGAGAGAGCTTTGACCCCCCCCCCCCCCCCCACCTCACCCTGAAATGAGACTAAAACAGCAGCAGTGACCCAGAAATCATAATTCACTCAACTCCGCGTGTGTGTGCGTGCGTGCGTGAGTTTTGTAATGTACTCGTAATATACAGTAATGCATTTTTTTGTGTATTTGTTCAACGTGTGCGTTGATGATTTTGTGATACCGTTTTAGTTGAAGACGTTTATTTGCGTATTATGTTTGTTGAAGTGAAAATAAAAAATCATTCATTCATTCATTCATTTCAAGAGGTTTCACGTATTTCTTGAAGTATTTATTTTGGGTTGGAGCAGCAAAACTTTTTCCTCTTTGAGTGTGCAAAGATATTCCAAGTTTAAAGCAGCGAATACATTTGCATAATTTACACTGGATTATCTCTAATTTATGCAAAAACTTCTTTCCACTTGTTAGCGTCAATGTTCACAAGGTTGGTGGGAGTGCTGGGGGGGGGGGGGGCAGATAAACGCTGTGCCCCCTCCCCAATCAGAAGCGAAGACCCAATTTGAGGAGACGTGGACGTCATCCGCTTTCACTTTTGAAAAATGCGATCGGCTCAATCGCTTATGAGCTGCCGGACAGTTACCGCGGTGATGCAAGGAAGCGGTTTCCGCGGCGACGCCTCCACAAAACAAAAGATTACCCATGACAGTCGATTAGCAAATTTAGCCTGGCCGAGAACACGGGGTTTGAAACCGCTGAAATTTTAGAAGCGCTGCGCCGGCCGAAGCCCTGCCGGTGACGGTGAACTTTGGTGACAAATATTGCCAGAACGTTACTTCCAAAAGCGCAGATGCGTGCAGTCCTACCACTCCGCACGGCCGTTTTTGTTTGTGCTCGCGGCCAGCTGGCCTCCGTCTCCCAAAGAAAGAGGCGCGGTCCGCTAGCGGATGAAGTTACGTGGGAAGTGGTGACTGCCATTGTAGGTGACGGAAGCGCAAATCCCATTACAACACCTGTGTGTGCGTGCGCATTTGTTTTCACTGCGTGGCGGTGAACAAATTCCAGGTTTTGCTGCCTTCGTGGGGACCTCTTGCACTTGTGCCGAGCGTTTTGCTGGCCCTCCTCTTCAGACCTTTTTAGATGACTTGTTACACCAAGGGACGTCCCCGTTAGAAACCCTGCCGAGTGTGTGTGTGTGTATGTGCGTGTACTTACTGTAGATGAACGTTCCTTTCTTCATTTTGGTGCACCTGAGTTTGGACTGGCTGCTTGCTTCTCGCCATCAGAGTTGTGCTGTCAAGCTGACGCATAAAACAAAAGAGAATCTCACATTGTTTATTTCAACACCGGGCCACAAATGATAAAAGTCTGCTACCTTAATGCTAACATATAAATGCCTTAGACAGGCTCCCGGAAAACAGCATGGAAACGCTCATTCTAAAACGCGGAACAACTTCGAGTGTGTATGTGTGCGCGCGTGGCCGTGGAGCGTATAATAATCCCTCCAACATCAATACATGGATTGAGGTAACCAGGTCACACACACAGAAGAGCCCGGGGTGTCATTAAACAACTCCCCCTGATAATCCGCCACATTACTCTATGATAGCCCCCTCCCATCCGCAAAGAGGTCAGAGGTCGGACGGGAGCCGGTCCGTCCAAGATTTCATAACAAGGCCGCGTGCTATTGTTACCGTGTGATGATTTACCTCGCAAAAACCAACATCCGCTACGTCTTGTCTTTTTTTAACACAAGTGCCAGTCAACAATACGTACGGTATAGTGCACTATATGGAATAATCCTTCGCAGTGACTAGAAAGTGCCCGATTACTCGTATCAGCTCATAAAACAACTCCAGTCTATTGCTCACTTTATGGGAATTTGAAAGCGATTCGAAGGCATTTGTCGGTGCCCCGGCAGCGTTGTTGTACGTTTTAGAGGATGGCAACGGTTTTGAAGCCGGGCCCTCATCGTGGGGTGGGGAGGGGAGGGGAGGGGAGGGGAGGGGAGTGGGAGTGGGGGGAGGGGGAGGGAGCCGGCCCGCCCGCTTCTTTGTGGCCCGGAGAAGACCGAGCATCGCTAACGACGACTCTCAGCATTCCAGGCACCCAGAAGGACGCTTCACATTCTTCCGGGGCTCCACAAGCGCAAACGCTTCCGGCGTACACGCCTCCATCCCATCCAGCCAGTAAGCTTAGGGTCACTGCTGCGCTGGAAAGTAGAATTTGGAAATAAATAATGTGTTTTTCATCAGGTTCAGGCAACCCAGAAGGTTTTTACTCGCAAGGGGAGCGGACGGGGACCGGGACCTTCTTAGAGCTCCTTCCGGTCTAACTGCACAGCTCGTCCGCTACTCGTTTATTCATTTGGGTCGGCCCTAGTTACGAAGCCATTGTTGCCCTTAAGGAGGGGAAGTGGTAAAATAAATAAAAACAATTCGTAAAATAAATACTAGATTATCGATGTTTACGATTAGGACATTTTAAAAATTGCACCAATAATGACTTTATTGCCAAGATTTTGAACAAATAATGATCGTGAAATACCAAATTTGCCGAAAGTATTTTTTAGCTCATTTATGCAGGACGAGATCGCCGCGGCCGATTCCGAATGAAAGATGCCCGCACCCCCACCCCCACCCCCACCCCCACCCCCGGTTGTTGCGGCGTCTCCGAGCAACATTTTGACTTTTTCTTCCACTCTGCTTTTATTCGAACACGCCGAAGCAAAGTTTGCGCTGAAAAGAACTTTTCTTTTTTTTTTCTCCCGGCCGGCCAACTTCGGCATTGGCCGGTGTAATCTGTGGCCCGCCTCCCCAAAGGCCGAGGACAAAAGCTTCCAATGCATAATTCATAAAGTCCTGGCAAACTTTGAAGTGTGGCGCGCCTTCAAAGTTGCCCCCGAGGCTCTTTGGGGCTTTTCAGTGCGCGGCGCCCGCCCTTTTCTCAGGGTGTGTGCGTGGCTCCCACAATGCACTTCATCCTCCTGCACGGCTGCGCACAAACACAAATCTATTTGTGACTAAGAGTGTTAAATAGCCCTTCTGGAACATTCCCCGGTACCTCTGGCGAAATTCCAACAGCGAGCCTTCAAGCCCACGTTTAAACTCAAAGAAATGATAGCAAGCAAGTGGCAAGCCTTGACGGCCCGACGCTTGGATTTTGCCACTCCCCTCCCCTCCCCTCCCGTCCCCTGATCGGTTCGGGGACGGTGGTTTCGACCCAAAAGGCCAAGTTGTATTTCGAAAAACAAAGACGAGAAACGACATTATTGTTTTTCTTTTTTTCCGTCTATACAAAACAAGGCGGTAAGACCAGATGCGAACTTCTTCCTACTTTGAACATAAAACTGAACTTACAATAATTAACATGCATTGGTCCATTCTTTCGGTTGCGCTTACTGTATATGTTCAATGAATCGATCAAAAAAAGAATATCGGATTCTTAAAGTTTCCTTTTTTTGTTTTTGTCCGTGTGCATCTCTCGCGGAGTTTTTGCAGAGACGGTGCCATGCGGGTAAACCCGCAGCAAAGCCCTAGTCCCGTTTGCAGCTACTGTCAACCCCAGCCCATCGCACACTGACATCTAGCGATGCGCCGGTGTAGCACGGAAGCGTGTGATTTGGAGGGCGCGTAGGCGTCTCTAACCCCACTTTATGAGTGCGTGATGCACGCGCAGGTGTGGTCGGCGCTTTCGAACACTCGGGCGTCGCAAAAACATACCGGAAGGTCTGGTGCCACTTACCGACGGTGGTTTGCCGCAATGCAAGCACGTGAGCGCAGAGTCGAATGCGAGTGGCGCGCCACTCGCTTTTTGTCCGCAAAATGAAAAGGAGCGCAGGAGCAAGGCGTTGCCGAAGACTCTCCGAGGCTGGAAACTGGAGCGATGGTCACAACAACAGTTTCTCCGCCCCGCCCGGTGTGGGCGTTTGATAAACATTGCCATCGGAGTCACAGGTTCAACTATTTTTGCTTGTTCATACAACAGCCAATGGCGCAAGACGTGTTTCAATGAGATGGTTGAAAAAGTGACGGGGGGGTAAGTTCGTGAGCGTCAAGTACTGTACTCATATTCACACAGCACACACATTTTATCGCCCGGTTCAAATCGACCGCTCTTCCACTTCCGGACTTTCCAGGAAATGGATGTTTACTGACGTCATATCGGTGCGCCAGACTGCCAGGAGTCCTTGGCTGCTTGCGCTGGGCCTTCTGGAGGTGAAGCCGCTTACCTTTGACGCGAGGGCACGCAGACAAAATGCACAGTTGGACGCAGTTATATCGAACTCTCGCAACGGTGAGAAGCCTTCTCGGCTCGCCGAACAATTACAGTCGTCGTCGAATTGTGTTTTTCTTTCCCTTTCCCTCCTGTCGCCGCACGGCTAGCTAGTGGGCTAACAACATCAAACTCGCATAGGAAATTGTGTCGTGTAGTTGATCGCGGTTTATTCTTTAGCAAATGAAAACATCACCGTGAATATACCTAAACGTTTATTCTCTTATTGATTGGTCCAGCCGCAATAGGCCTACGCAGATGTCAACCAATGTTTTATACGTATGCTAAATGTTGACGTGAGCTTGTAGGACTGTAATAAGTGTCCCAAGAAGTCAATGAAAAGCAGTCGTTATCTGACCGTACTTTGTCTTCATCGCTTAACTAACATTTAGCATGTTTTGACAATGTGTCACGAGAAGTCGTAAATAATAACTGACACGTAACAAAGGCGAGTAGGTGTAGCCTCGCAAAGGTTCCCAAATGTGTCGCGTTGTAACGTCGCTGGCTGCTTGGCTTGAAGCTCGCTTTGGTCGCCTTTCTACGGACATTGTTACTATGTACTTTGCTTCAATAGTGTCAACGTGACTGCCAAAAAGCACACGGAATTGAACCTCAAAAGCTACTGCTATAGTTGTGTTAATTTTCACAATGAGTGCTCCCTTCACTGTGAACGTATGTTTACTCAAAGTAATTTCCGCGATGGCAGAAATATCATTGGAGGTAATATTTATAGAACTCTACTATTAATTGAATTGACCACACAAATAAAACGATAATTATGAGTGACTTCAATAATGACCGGCTTGCTCATGTTCCCTAGACCGTAAGCGCATTGGCAGGGCTAATTGTGCATAACATAAGCCACAGAACCAATCCTTTTCATAGGACGAATGTCTGCTGGATTGGAATCTTGTTACCTATCCTGACCAAATTCAAAATTGTGCTTTACTTCCAGATTGCTTCAGGCTTTAGAAGAAATGTATTTGTTACAATATCGGTCTCACCAAATTAAGCTGGTTCTCAATCTGCTCAGAATTCTATGTCTGTATATATTGCTCGGGGAGGGCCGGGGCGAATGAGTGCAGAGGTGTGTTGACAATGCGGTAACGGCAGCACATTTACAATATATAATGTTAGCTTTAGCTTTAATAGGTTTGATTCAACCGGCACTCTTAACTTGTGTTGTTGTTCCACAACAGCGAAGTCCACTCCCGTGCAAACTCCATGGAGCGTCCGCGTTGTCGGTCCGATCGTACGCTGACAAAGCAGCAAGTAAGATAAGGTCGTCGCTCTCTTCTGCGCGGGACAGAATGCGTCCCGAGCGATTCCCCCTGTGATGATGTTTTTCTGTCCTGTTGCGGCCCATGTCGCAGTCGATGCAGACGTCACAGTGGTGGGTTCTGGTCCGGGCGGTTACGTCGCCGCCATCAAAGCCGCACAGCTGGGCTTCAAGGTACAAAAATGTCTCTCTTTTCAGTTTTTCCTGTAAGAGGTAAAAACACACAAAGGTGCTTCTTAGGGCCTGTTAACTCCCAGGCACCGAACCCATGCTTTTTCCTGGTGACTTAACAATTTGCGCACTTTGCGATATAAATATAATATATGAATATAAATATACATTCCTACATGACACATTGTATTTCCATGACACTAGCTTCATGTTAGCTCGCGATGACAACATCTAATAACCTTTTTTTTTTTATTATTGACGACAGTGTAACTTTGAATTGTGTTGTTGCTTTGGAGCAGTTAAATAAAAGATGCTTTTCCTCTTATTCCAATCCGCTGAAAGTGATTTATCTGGGCCTGATTTCCAATAACGCAACATTCAGGACATTCCTGATTAAAACCTTACCGTTGTTTTCCAGTAAATGGCGGCTTGCGTATTTCATTTTCCTGTGGTGCTCAGTTGACATTTTTTTTCTACTTTTTGTCTTGTTTTTAGAATTTGGAGTTATTTTATCATCCGTTTTAGGGCTTGCGTTAATGAGATCTTCGTGTCTCGACAGACAGTTTGCGTGGAGAAGAACGCCACACTGGGCGGAACCTGCCTGAACGTTGGTTGCATCCCCTCCAAAGTAAGACGCTTGCTCGTATTTTCCAAATATATCTGTCTTGGGCAAGCGTGCGCAAGAAGGCTGGATGTCCACCTCTGTCTTTCAGGCTCTTCTCAACAACTCGTACTTGTATCACCTGGCCCACGGCAAAGACTTTGAGAGCAGAGGCATCGAAAGTAAGACGGAAGGACCTATTTTGCAAAGTGCTGCTCCAGCACGTTCCCATTCAAAGAACGTCCGCCTACTTCCCTCGTTTCCTTTTTTTTTTTAAGTTTCCGGCATCTCTCTGAACTTGGAGAAGATGATGGCGCAGAAAAGCGGGGCGGTCAAAGCGCTTACCGGGGGCATCGCACATCTCTTCAAACAGAACAAAGTGAGACCCCCTTCCCTCGTCCCCCTCCGTCCGTGTCAGCCCGGGCGACGTGGCGTAACTCTCCCGTCAGGTGACCCACGTCAACGGCTTTGGCAAGGTGACGGGAAAAAACCAGGTGACGGCCGTCACGGCCGACGGCGGCCATCAAGTCATCAACACCAAAAACATCCTCATCGCCACCGGCTCTGAGGTCACGCCTTTCCCGGGAATTCAGGTACTCGCACCCCTGTCGCTTACTTACCCAACGTCACTGAGCGGCCCCTGCCTTTTATTGGCTCGCCGCCACGGAATTGGGGATCCGTTCTGGCCTGTGACGGAAGTTTTTTTTTGTTTTTTGTTTTCCCTAAATCTTGACAAAGATCCCTTGTGTTTTACTGGATTTTTTTGCCCCGCTTTGCATATACTAAGAAGTGACGAGGAAGCTAAAGGTTGGCGGAAAACCCACACGAGCCCTCCAGCAAGCGCGCACGCTCGATAGAAAAAGGCCAGGTTCCTAAAACGTTTTTTCATTTGTTTTGTTTTTCTCGGGCAGATCGACGAGGAGACGGTGGTGTCGTCCACGGGCGCGCTGTCCCTTAAGAAAGTCCCGGAGGAGCTGATCGTGATCGGCGCCGGCGTCATCGGGGTGGAGCTGGTAGGCCTCGCCCCCGCCGTCGCGTCGCGTCCCCTCGGCCAACGGGGTACCGCTGAGCCGCCGCTCTCCTGGTCTCGCCGCAGGGGTCTGTGTGGCAGCGTCTGGGCGCCAAGGTGACAGCGGTGGAGTTCCTGGGCCACGTGGGCGGCATGGGCATTGACATGGAGATCTCCAAGAACTTCCAGCGCATCCTGCAGAAGCAGGGTCTCAAGTTCAAGCTGGGCACCAAAGTACTGGGTGCTACCCGGAGGCCCGACGGGAAAATGGATGTGGCGTGAGTTGCGCCCCCCTTCTCGCTCTCGTCCCCTCATTCGCACGCCGCGTGGTGCTACTGCCTCGAGATACAAGTGACCTGACTTTTGGCCCATTCGCAGGCTGACTTCTTTATCCTCTGCAAAGAACAACCTATAATATTCTTCTAACTGAGCAGCCTTTTTTCTATTTTATTGTCTCGGAGCGTTGGAACTTGCATTTTGCACTGAAAAATGACAACGGCTTGTTTGTCGAAAAACACCGAAATCAAAAGATGTAGATTAATGACATAGATAATGATGATCAGACCGCGAGGAGCTGACAGGTCTCCTCCGTGTATGTCCGTAGGTTGAATTGAAGCACAAGGATGTGGTGGAAACGCCGAATATGCAAAATTAATAAGGTGCAAAAATAGATTTTTCTCATTAAAATGCAATCCAACAGTTTCTGTTGTTTGAGAGTGGAACCAATTTATGGCATTTGTGGAATGAATTTCACTTGTATCTCAAGGCACCGTCAATACTGAACTTGTGTCGGAGCGATGACTTTGCAATGATGAGAAAAGGCAAATTCTTTTTATTCCCTGAAAATATTAGGTGGTGGGCGTTACTCGAGAAAGTGCATTCTCTCCCGCTTCAGTAAAAAAACGTCGTTTATTCAAAACACGTGGGCGTTTGGCTTCCTGCGGTTTCAGCGTGGAGGCGGCGGCCGGCGGCAAGAACGAGACGCTGACTTGCGACGTGCTGCTGGTGTGCATCGGTCGGCGGCCGTTCACTCAGGACTTGGGCCTGGAGGCGGCGGGCATCCAGCTGGACAACCGCGGGCGCATCCCCGTCAACGGCCGCTTCCAGACCAGCGTGCCCAGGTACGCCGTCCTCACGCAGCGGCGCTCGCCGGAATGAGGACGCGACTCGCGTTTGCGGCGGCAGCATCTACGCCATCGGCGACGTGGTGGCGGGGCCCATGCTGGCGCACAAGGCGGAGGACGAGGGCATCATCTGCGTGGAGGGCATGGCGGGCGGCGCCGTGCACATCGACTACAACTGCGTGCCCTCCGTCATCTACACGCACCCCGAGGTGGCCTGGGTGGGCAAGACCGAGGAGCAGCTCAAGGAAGAGGTCGGCCTGCCCGCAAACGCTGCCCGCAAACGCTGGTTTTGGAGCCCGTTTTCAGCTGTGAAATTGTCACCCGCCGGTCAGGGCCTTCCCTATAAAGTGGGCAAGTTCCCCTTCGCCGCCAACAGCCGCGCCAAAACCAACGCCGACACGGACGGCCTGGTCAAGATCCTCAGCCACAAGGAGACGGACAGGATGCTGGGCGCGCACATCCTCGGAAGCGTAAGACCTCGGCTCGGGCGCGCCGCCTTCGTTGGCATCTGACGCCGCTCCGTGCTTGTGGCCTGTAGGGGGCGGGAGAGATGATCAACGAGGCGGCCCTCGCCATGGAGTACGGCGCGTCGTGCGAGGACGTCGCCAGGGTCTGCCACGCCCACCCGGTAGGTCTCGCCTCGCGTCCGCTGTCGATCGAAGGCCGAACTTGATCCGAGACGGGCTCGCCCGTTCGGACGGGAAAAAAATCTGCGCTCCGTTAACGGGTCCTCCGAGGAGTCCGGCCGTTCGGTATCGATTTCGTACTTAGGTATGGATTTGATACTTGAGTATCTGGGATTTAATGGCCGGACTCGTGAAAAAACATGAAAATACGTCCCCGGTATTGAATGAGTTCATATATTTTTTTCAAACCGAAAGCGTGATTTGGTGGCTTTCCTCTTGGTGTTCCAGACGGTGTCGGAGGCTTTCAGAGAAGCTAACCTGGCCGCCTCCTTTGGCAAAGCTATTAACTTCTGATGGCCTTGGTCGTCGTCGTCGCCCGTGCGAAGGGGAAGCAGTCCCACGTTCAAACTCTACTCCAGAAGCGTGCCCGTCTTCTTCTACTCTTATTTCCAGTGTACCCGGTTACATATTCAATAGAACTGTCACGAGAGGGGTTTTTTTTTTGGTCATTATTTACAGTTGAAGGCAGAAAGTCGGCTTTGTGATCAAGCAGAAATAACCTTCAAAGGTTTTCGGCGCATTATTTAGGAACGCTCGGAACTCCATTAAGAACAGCGCCGCATTTTATTTATCTCTACTTCCTGTACATACGACGTCGGGCGTGGCGTTAGCCAGCCTTCCGCTGGCCCCTGAGGACACTTGTTCCATTCACCAAAATCAGTAAATAAAGACATCATGTGGTCAACAGCCTCGCCTGATGTGTTTTTGTTGACTTAATGCCGATGGTTTTTGTTCGCTTAATGATGTCACGCGCTGAAGACCGTTTGGGCTCGATGAAAAAGAGGGACGATCACCTCCGCATGCGGAAGCATGTTTTGGTGGCTCGTCAGTGAGATTTTTCAGGAGGTAATTGGACTAACGCCTGATTTTCAAAGTCTGCAAGCTCATATGCAAAGGCACCTCTACCTGCCTCGCGAGTTCGCTTCCTGGTTCGACGGCGGACAACAACGCTCCTCTGTTTGAGTAAGGCGTGTGTGCTGAGCAGGCGCGGCGCCTATAAAAGCCGAGGCGGAGGGGAAGGCAAACTACGAACCGGAGCCGAAAGCCAAGAAGGATAGAAAGTGGACGCGATGCCTTCAGGTACCCCCCCCCCTTCAATTATTTACGTGTTATTCCTATCGGGTCTGGTGTTGCTTTCGATTTGAGTTTTGTTGATTTTTTTATTTTTTGTCTTTTCCCCCCCAGCAAAAAAAAAAAAGTCGTCTTTGAGCGTCTTCGAGCGTCCATTAAACGCCTGAGGGGCAAAGTCAGCAGCTCAGGGCACATTTGTCTTTTTTGCCAAAACATCTTGGGGGAATCCGTTTGCCAGAGCTTGCACGTTTCAATTGGGTTTGAGTTTTCCAGGGCCGCTTTACTTGCACGCTTATTAGGCCTCAATAAGCCTGGTTTAGCGCCTACAAGTTGTTGGGACTAAAATCTCCCTATTAGAAAGACAAATCTAAAACTAACGTAGCTTCGGTTAGCCTACTTTGACTAGATTCTTTAACCTACGACATAAACCTCGTTGGTTAGACTCCATCCTGACCTCGACCTCCAACCGAGTGAAGGGTCAGGCAATGTAACTCCATCCTCCGCCAATGAACTGAAATCGGACCGTGACGTTGGTTGACCAGATCTAAATTGTATGAAGTCAGGATTGAAAATGGGCTAGAAAATACATCAAGTTTATAGATTAGTCCTTTGCCTTTCCCTGCCTTCCTTCGGTCGCCGCGTGCGAAGGCCTCTCCCGGCGCACGCGCGGCCGCGACATCCGCGAGTGACTTCCATGTTGACTTTGTACCGTTGAAATGAGCAAATGCGCGTGGGAGCGAGCGCGGGAACACGTTGGTCCGGTTGGAAACGTCACACGTCTCGGGGGTCTGCCAGACGCTCCAGTTTTCTCATCTTCAAACGAAAAGGCCTTTTCTTCTTTACGCTCGAGTCGAACCAATTGCTCACGAGTCGCATCAGAAATATCACCCGGTTGCGTGGGTTAACTAGTCTCTTGACCAGGGGAGGGAAACTGTCAGATGAATGACTCTTTGTTTCATAACTTAAGCGCGTTTGGCTCTTACACAGTGGAGTTAGAATAGAAAGTTATTCATTTACTCCTTGAACTGTCTGTTATGGGATGACAATTTTATTTGAATAATTGTATGTAGGTTATCCCATATTTGTTTCTGCAACATGTGTATAGGTAGACATGGATATGTTCTGTCGGAGTTGTCACGTCTCCTGCAGCTGTAATCGATCACAGGCACGATGACTTGAACACAGAATGGAACAGTGCGGACGGCTGTCGCCTTGTTCCCGGGAAAGAAGATATCAGTGCTTTCATGGACTTGCACCAACATCCCCCACTATCATAAAGTGCTTGCTGCCATAATGTCCCCCCTAACCTTTCAGGGCAGCAGGTGGTTTTGTAACCAGGGCCAACCCTAACGAATAACAGAGGGGCGGACAGAAAGGGTAACCAAAACAGTAGAAGATCTATAAAGGCTTTGTCCGTCCGTCTCGTGAGTAAAAGTTTGTTGTCTTCCTTCCGGTTTGCTGTTTATTAAATGTTCAAGGTCGCCTGAACCTGACATGTTTCTTTATTCCAGAACATTGCATTCAGCAACGGTTGTTTGGAAGTGTGTACCCTAAGTTCTACTCTTGACCTAGATTCTGGTGTAACTAGATAAACAGGTTTGGGTGCTAGGCTAGTCCACTAGTGCCTAGGGATTAGGGCTAACATGGGATGCGCTGTGATGTGATGTTCTTGTGTCGCCTCCAGATCCATCGTCTTCATCATCGTCGTCATCGCTGTGACGTCGTCGCGGCCTTCGATGGAGTCTTCGCGGCCTTCGATGGAGTCTTCGTGGCCTTCGATGGAGTCTTCGTGGTTCTCCGACATCTTGGACACCAACGCGTCAGCCACCGACGTCGTGAACGAACTCATCGAGAATGTTCCATGTGAGTAACGCGCATAAGCCTGACTACAACCTAGGCAAAAAATGAAAATGACCTGGCTTAGTGCACAAACTCAGCAAGACTAGTACTTGGCGCCATGTAGGAAGCGCCGGTTTTGTCAGGCCAAGCGGGCCGCCCTTGTTTTGAAGACGAGAAGCTAAACCTTGTTACTCTGTGGTCATTTTCAAGGGCGTACCCTTGGTTTTCAGCCAAGTAGCCCCTAACCAACGCGATCCATAAGTTGCTTCACATTTCAATTAATTGGCTCTTAAAAAAGTCTCGCGTTCCTCCCACCATTCTATTCTTAACCTACTCGCATTTGCTCGTCAAACTTCCGCATAGTTAGATAAGAACCAGTTACGGCTTAGACGACACAGAGGTCCCCCAACCGCCGGTCCGCGGCCCGGTACCGGTCCGTGGATCAACCGGTACCGGGCCGCGCCCCCAATAATGAGCTATAGTACTTCCGTATTCTGGATTATCTGAGTCAGAAAGCTGTTTGTTATGAAAACCGGACGGATTCTCTTTAGGTCACTCGAGCGCCCAGATTTCACTCACAAATAAGTCAAATGAGTTCGAAACGGACGTCTTTGGGAAGGGGAAAAGGCCCAGCCGGGAGAAGCTTTTAACAGGAGTCCTACTTGAAACGCTTGCGCTAAAGACATTGAGCGCCACGTCGCCCAAACAGGACCCGCAAACGGACAAGGACCGGATTCTTTACCTTTCGGTCACCGAACCGGACGAGCTCGCAAATGGCGGCAGCCTCAAGAGTGAGTTTGAGACTCCCGGCATCCTGAGTTCAGATTTCGTTTGCGCTTTATATTCGTCGTTCGCCCCGCCGAGGACCAAAAGGTCAAGCGTTGATCTTTCCGCACCCCCCCCCCGCAAATGGCCGCAGCCTGAAAAACCTGCCGGAGCATGTCGTCGCCCAACAAGAAGGCCGTCGTGCGACCAGAAGTCAAAAGCCATGTAGTGTTGGAGGTGCGAGCGGCGTAGCTGCCAAGGGCCAATGAGCAAAGGAGCCCGGCGCCTACGTGCAACTTTGCGTGTGGGCAGTGCCCGAGTGGGCCGTGTACGCGCTGTCCACGTTGGGCGCCGCGGCGCTCCTGCTGGCGCTGTGTTGCGCGTGCGCGTGCTGCTGCTGCCGCCCAAGCCGAAGGAGGAAACGACGGCGGAAGACGCCGGACGCCCCGGCCGAGCCGCGGCCCGGCGGCCCGCGTGCCGGCGGCGAGCCGGTGAGAAGAAGATGAGGGCGGCGGCCGCGCGCTTTTGCCGGCGCCCTAACGTCGGCCGCCGCCATCAGGTCGGAGCCGGCGCGGCCGGTCTCGGCTCTGCTGTTGCCAAACAGCCGCGAGGGAAGCTGCTGTACTCGCTGGAGTTCAACGCCGCGCTCTCCGAGGTGAGCTGGCTATTTTGCTGCAGTCGGGCCCCTGGAAACTGACGGGGCGGGGTGACGCGCAGCTGCTGGTGGGCGTCAAGCAAGCCGGCGGCCTGAAGGCCATGGACCTGGGAGGATCCTCCGACCCCTACGTCAAGGTTTACATCCTACCCGATAGGACCAAGACCTGCGAGACCAGAGTCCTGAAGAACACGCTCCATCCCACCTTCGACGAGACCTTCAACTTCCAGGTAGCGAGGGCTTAAAAACACGGTGAATTAAGGATGCCGCATCTTACGTCAACTTTAGCGCCACCTGGCAGTGGAGGCGTACGATCAGTTTGGCGAATGAATCGGATTCATTCAATTCACGACTTGATTCCTTTGTAGTTGCTCCCTTTCTTGGTCCTGGTTTCATGACCCAAAACGCATACTGTACATACGGTATCTTGCCAACCAAAAGTTAAAAGTAACGTTTAGATTTACGCGGTATGAGATTTCTTTGTATGTTATTTTGCTTTTTATATGTTTTGCATGAAGAAATGGCTTGCTGATAAGCGCGTTCTGGGTTGCCTTTCCACCGCAGGGATATCACTCTTTCAAGTAACCAATGGGCACAGAGCTAATTTGCATGCTTTCTTCTACAAAAACATTCCAGCTTAGCAATATTTTGTTTGACTTGTAGTGTGTGCGACAGATCAAATTTGGACAAACGTGAGGGAAAACCGTTTGCCGGGCAGTCACGGGTAACTAAGAACCGACATCCGGCGTTTGGAAGCGTGATATCGCCATCCAGTGGACGCACTCTCGTCCCACCCGCAGCCGCTCGGACGCGGGTGGACCGACATGACGATGCGATATAGCGTCGCGGAGGCTAACGGTTGAATATTCCGCGGTCAGATCTCCAAGGCGGCTTTGGTGAAGTCGACGGCCGTGCTCCAGGTTTTTGACTTTGATCGCTTCTCCAAACACGATATCATCGGCGAGCTGCGCCTACAGCTGGGGCAAGTGGATTGGAATCACACCATCGAGGAGTGGCGGGAGCTCCGGGAGCCGGCCGACACGGAGGTGACGCCCAAACCCGACCCGAGACCTAGTTAGACTACGACCCGAATGCGGTTAGGCTCCGGGCATCGACCGGACCCTAAACGTTCAGCGAGACTAAAGACTAGACTACGGCCTTGACCGCAGCGTAGTCCTGTTTAGAGACCGGGCCTCGGCCTTGTCTGGCCAGCGCGTACGATCAGTTCGACTACGGCGGAAGCTACGTTCAGTAGGTTAGGAACTACGTTTAGTGAGACCACATTGTTGGACAAGAATTTAAACCCTGTCGGACTCCCGTAATTTGACCGGGACCTAAAAATACCGGTGAGGGTGCCGGGCCTCGGCCTAGGCCAGACAAAGCTGTTTGTTTCGGTTTCGCTGAAATCGGTCTGGAGCGGCGGTGTCAAACATACGGCCCGCGGGCCGGGTGATTTTGAAATCTGACATATCAAAATGAGCTGATTGTTTTCAGGAAATGAAAAAATGATGTACTGTTTTGGCCACTATCAATATTACTAAAAGAAGAATACATTTGAAGTTGATTTATAGTTATGTAAATATATGCCGTGATTTTATTGGCCCGGCCCACTTGCGGCCCGCAAGCTTAAACGAGGTTGACAGCCCTGATCTAGAACCCGGGCCTAGTCGGTCCTTTTTTTTTTTTTGTTTTTCCTACCGAATCCAGGAGGAGAACCTCGGCGACATCTGCCTCTCTCTGCGTTACGTTCCCACATCCGGCAAACTGACGGTGGTCATCCTGGAGGCCAAAAACCTCAAGAGCCTGGACCCGGACGGAAGCTCAGGTTGGCGCTTCGGCCAGTCGTCTCGGGGGGCAAGCAGGCGTAACGTGACGTCGGCGGGGCGGGGATGCCGCCGGCCGGCCGGACAAGAGGAAGGCGCGTTTCTTGTTCTTGTCGTGGAGATCCCTACGTGAAGGTGCAGCTGGCTCTGGACAAGCGCAAGTGGAAGAAGAAGAAGACGTCCGTCAAGAAGAACACGCTCAACCCGTACTACAACGAGGCTTTCGTCTTCAAAGTCACCATGGAGCAGATTCAGGTAGGGGGCGCCAAAGCCCGCGCCTCGGTCCCGCTCCGGCCGGCCCGCATCGGCGGACCCCGTTTGCGCCCGACCAGCGCGTGGCCCTGGTGATCTCGGTGTGGGACCGCGACCCGGTGACGCCCGACGACCCCACGGGCAAGATCTTCCTGGGCTGCCGCGCCTCGGGCAACCAGCTGCGCCACTGGGCCGACATGCTGGGCAACCCGCGCCGCCCCCTGGCGCAGTGGCACGCGCTGCTCTCGCCGCAGCAGGTCAACGCCGCCCTGACCCTCAAGAAAAAGAGGCCGCTCGCCGCCGACTCGCCCTTCTGAGCCCGCGGGTACGAGACGCACCGGAACTCCCGCGGCAAAAAGCGCATTCCTCCTTTTCTCGCCTTTATTTCTTCAAGAGGAAAAAAAAAAGGGAACGGCATTAGCTAAATAACTCAATAAAGGCGTGAAAGTCAATCCTAACAACGATGCTAAATGCTGTCCTCCTGCACCGACTGGCCCCCATTGGGCCGTGTAACTCTTCTGTCCTTTTTGTAGCGCTTCGTTGCTGTTGCGTTCCCAGGGAGCCCTCCAAGCAATCAGGCCGAGCTGCTGATTCGGCGCTTTTGGTTTGTTTTGTTGTTTTTTTTTTCCCTCTGTGCTGCTTCAAGTCTCTTGATAGCGCCTTCACGCTAATCACCTTGGTGCGACGACGCCAATGACCTGCAGGAGGCGTCAAAGTCACTTTCCGGACCCACTTCAACACATTTTCATGGACAAATCACAAAACAAAACAAAGTTCCCCTGTCGACTGTGAAATTCAAATTCACCTGGACTCGCTTTTGCTCTTTTCCCAAGGACAACATTTCCAACTCAACAAATGGAATTCCACTCAACATTCTTTAGATGGGGAAAATGACACTACGTGTGTATTGTGATTATGTTTTTGATACGCTTTCTTTTTCGAAAATGATAGACTTAAGAAAACAAGAAATAAATACTTAGTAGTGAATGTTTGTGTTTGTGGCAGTAATATGAAATTTCCCCTTGAAACGAGAGGAATGCAAGGTGAAAATAGACATGCACTCGGGCAGATTGGAAACATGGCGACAGAGTGAAGGCCAAACCAATGTTTTGGTTTTCAAGTTTTGTTTCGGAGCAAACGGCGAGGACTAACGAGAAGCTGTTGTGTTGACGTGGATGCTGCCTTGCAACTTGACAATGGGCACTTGAAAAGGATGAGCTGTGACATCAGGTTACCAGGCTACCGCTCGGCCAATGACACGGCCCGCAAGAGATAGAAGGGAGAAAAAAACACAAAGCAGCAAAATCTCAAATGAGCTGGCGCTATGCTTCAGTCAGTCAGTCAGGCAGGCAGGCAGTCCTTGGACGCTGCGACCAGCCGCAAACAAAACACAGTGCTTGCGACGCCATCCTTCTTTGAATCCTACTTACATCTTTCACCTGCCCTTCTCATCTCTATCGCTCGAATGCTTTTCTTCCATCCGTCTCTCATTTTAAAGAAGTGAATGTTTTTCATTTTCCATCACTTGAGCAGCCAACGCAATCAAGCTGCAATCTGCGTGCAGCCTGCGGGGGGCAGCACTCGCTCGCAGCCTTCTATCTGGGAACAAAGAAGAACGGTTAGGACCATTTAAATGATTTCGCGCCAGCGCGACAAAGTTGAATAGGTGAGTATTTCATCTTCTCGGTTTATTGTTGCTGTGTGTGAATATGTTCTAATTTTGCTCGCGGAAACCTTTGCAAATACTATGAACTGCAAGCCCTCGCCAATCTGCAGGGTAAACACTGTCACAATGAATTTGTTGCGGGAGAAATTGCCTAAAGGATTATTCTTACAAATGAATTGCTTTCCACGTTTGCGTTAACATCCTTTTTCTAAATGATAATGTAAAAAAATGGGTTCTAGGGGTTATCGACAAGGTTAAGGCCCTCCACTAAATTACACGCTATCCGCGTTTACGCTCGATTCTCGTCACCGACGCTTATTTGATCACGAAGCTGAACCCTCTCCAGCCAGTGGGGGGCGCGGCATCGTTACCGCGCACGCTCTTCCGGAAGACGACAGAAGAAGAAGAGGAAGAGGAAGCGGGACGCGCTTCCGGGTTGGCTCGCTGCTCGGCTGGCGGAGCGAGAGCCTCGCTAGCTGGCCGGCTAGCACGCCTTCCCTCCCTTCCCCTCCCCTCCCCTCCCCTCCCCGCGAAGATAATCGGCCGACTCGTTTGATCGCAACTCGTCGAAAAGACGTCAATCGCGGCCAAACGCGGGGTCGGTCCCGGCGGCCGTCAAGAAGCGACGCCGGCGGCGTATGAAATGCTTAGCGCCCGCTAGCGCGTTAGCGTGGCGACGCCGTTGAACGTTTGAGCGCTCGCGCGAGCCGAGCTTCAGCTTCGGCCCATGGAGGCGACGCCTCGGCCGGCTCCGCCGACAAGATGACGCGCCCCCTGAGCCGGCGGTCGTCCGTGTGCGCAGGAGGCCCGGCATGGACGCCCGCTCGGAGCGCCGCATCCGGGATGCTGAAAAGGGGCCGAGTCGACTGCGCGATGGACGCCGTGGCGACGGCGGTGAGTCGCCCCGGCTCGCCGTCTCGACGCCGGCCAAGCTCCTGACACGCCTCGCTTCTTCTTGTCTCCAGAGGGACTCGTGAGCGCTCTTCACAAGATCTTCGCCAATCAAAACACTCTCCGCATTCAGACCGTCGGCCGCCCGGAATGCGCCGGTAGCCTTTCGCCTCCTGTTCCAATCGATCGTTGGTTGACTGCCAAACATTGCTGCCAAACGAAGCTTCGCGAAGCTTTGCGGCCTCCCGTCGCTAACGCTAAAAATACAACGCTCGATTTGACCTTCGCCTTCAACAAAACGAAAACTCCCATTTCAAATGCAACGGGCAAAAAAAATGACATCTAATTCCAGGTTCCTGTCCCAATCTGATGATGAGTAGGAAGGATGCGGCGGACGCGCCGCCGCCGCCCCCCGCCGCGTCCACCCCTCAGCTGCCCCACCGGGCCCAGCACCACCACCGGCCCCTCTGCGCGTCGGTGTCGTCGGACAGCAGCGGGCGCTTCAAAGCTCTCGCCGCGCAGGAGTGGAAGAACAACCTCAAAGCTCAGGTGCGCAAGCGCGATAAGTCCGGAAGTCCTTTCCGCCAAGCGCTATCCGGGTCACCGTTTTGCAGCACGGACATTTTTTGCTGGGGTCGGGGACCCCCCACCCCCCCGACCTCTTTGTCGCCACGGGCCGGCAAAGACGGACTTTACCGGGCACGCGTTTTTCTATTTTCGCGTCCCAAACCGGTGAGAATTTTCAGGATTTGAGGGAAATTCTGAGGCGCGTTGAGAGATTATACGAAAAGCTATCGCGGACGCTCCTGGCCGCCGAGCCCGTTTAGTCCTTCGCTGTGCCCGGCGAAGGGTTGGTTCGGGCATATCCGCACAATCCTAAAGTCGGTGCAACACGGATGCCGCTCGACTTTGGGCTACGACAAGAATTGTCTTTTGCTTTAGCTTGGACACGTATAGAAGATAGCAGAATTAGGCTGCGTCCTTTCCGCAGCTACCTTCATTACGGTGGTCGGTTTCGCCGCCTTCTGCCGCGCTCGCCTTTCGGGCACTTGGCGGCGAATCGACGGGACGGATTGAATTGGCGGAAGGGATTGGCCCCGCCCCGTTACCGGCGAACGGGCGAGTCGCGTGCCACGCGCCTTCTCCGGATTGAGCTCGGGCGGGTCGCCTTCCGTGTCCTCATCAGATGGAGCGGGCCCACGGCGCCGGCGCCGCCAACAGCACGGGTTCCCTGGAGCGGGCCTCCCTCTTCTGCGCCCCGTCCAAGGCCGCCGCCCGCTTCTCGCTCTTCTCGTCGCCGTGGAACGTCAGCTCCGAGTCGGACTCGGAGCCGCCGTCCCGCCCGGGCTCCAGGAAGCCGCGCGGGCGGCGGGCGGCCGCCGGGCCGGAGGAGGCGGCGGCGGCGGCGGGCGGGGGCGCGCCGCAGCACTTTGAGCCGGTCATCTCCCAGGTGACGGACTACATCTACGTGGGCAACCTGAACGCGGCCTACAACGGGCGGGCGCTGTGCCGCAACAACATCGACAGCATCATCGACGTGAGCGGCGCCCCGGGCCGGGAGGCGCCGCCCCTCAGCCTCATCCCCTGCACCTGCTCGCGCGGCGCCCGCCACAGCTGGTCCCGCCTCAAGGTGGACATCGGCGACGCGCGCCAGCGCTGCTTCGAGGACATCAACGAGTGCATCCACGCCTCGGCCGGCAAGCGCAAGCGGGTCCTGGTCCACTGCGGCGACGGCTTCTCGCTGGCGCCCACCTGCGTCATCCAGTACCTGATGCTCAAGCGCAACATGAGGCTGATGGCCGCCTACGAGCTGCTGCGGGCCCGCTACCCCGTCAACATCCGCGAGTGCCACCGCAACCTGCTGGTCAGCCTGGAGCGGACGCTCCGGCCCGGCGACGCCGACCCCGAGAGCTTCCGGCGGGCCATCTCCAGGAAGGTGGCCTGGACCTGACCCCCCTCCCCCTCCGACGCCCGCGTCTCCGCTTTGTGAGCGGCCCCTCCCGGAGGATTTGATTTTTCCCCTCTTCGGATCCGTCCCGGCCGAGCGGGGGACGGGCCGCGGCGCGGCGCCGATGGGCCCCCGCTCCGCCCGTCTCCTCGAGACTCGCATTTTTTTTTGAAGCTCCATCCCCACGCGTGAAACCTGGCGGCGCGCCTCTTCTACCAGGCGCTAGCTCCCAACTATTTGCGCTTGATCTTTGAGTTGACTTTGGCTTTCTTCACGCTATCCCGGCAAATGCCGGAGACCCGCTTCTGCTCCCCAAATGTGCCGCCAGCTGCTCTTTCCTCCCAGAATTGAGCTTTTTTCCCGCCCCGGCTGTCTTGTGGGAAGAAAGTCGGTGGCGTAGCATCTCCAGAGACGCGCGCGCGACTCGCCCGCCTATAGCTCCGGAGATGCGCTTCTGGTACCGGGTGATCTTTTGTGATCCTATAGTAGATGTTTGTGTAGAGGTATTTATTAGTTTTGATGTCCCTCACAACATCTCAGGAGATGCGCGACCGAACGGGACCAGAACCCGCGGGCCGGCCTCTCCTGAGGTCCTTTTGGTTTTTATCTTCCCGGCGAGATGTTTGTGTGGATGTTGCGGCGCCGGCTCGCGAGCCCGCCGGCCGGGCTGTCCTCCGTGAGGAAGAGCCCTCGCTCGCGGCCCTCCGGTCGTTTCCGCGCCGTCGCCTGTCAGCATTGTTTTGTGCTCATTCGCAAGAAGCGCGCCGTAGAGGGAAGCTCTCGCCGTGGACTGCGGCAAAAAGCTGGATTCAGCTCGCAAAAGAGGACTTTTCAGGACATCAAAAAGAAAAGGCAAAAAAGCCAAATGCGAAAGGGGGGGGGGGGGGGGGGGGCATAAGAAAAAGTCTTCATTTTAAAACAAAGCATCAGATTCCCACAACATGAAGCACAGCTCCATTTTTTCCTGGTCATTCCACAACTTTCTTGTATAACGGGTGTCCAACTTTATTTTTCGTCGCCAGCCATATCGCAGCTCCGACTTCAAGTCCGTTTGAACTCATCCAAGTATTCACAGCGTACGCAACAAGTTGACGGCTCGGTCGTTTCGAAACCGGATTTGAGGCGTAACGGATTGCTAATTTATTGTTGACCTAACTGTAACAAAAGAAACCCCCAAATATTGCAAAAACATATTGGTGATGCGTGACAAGTGAAAATTTGGGAACCTGGTTCAGCAAGGGTCACCATTCGCCTTCGCCTGCGCGCTGGGCCGCATTTGGGCCTCGGCTTTGACGCCTGCGGATTATATTTGTGGAACTTCAAATACTTTCTTTCTGATATTGGCCTGAATTCTATCCTCCTTCCATTTTCATTTGAAAACATTGACATCATTTCTTTAAGGAAGCCCTCCCACCGCTGACAAAAAAGCTGCAATGTATTTGGGCTCTTCCGTCTTTGGTTTTTCTGCGTCGCGCCCAAAAATGGGCGAACTTGCTTTTGGGCGACGTTCTCAGGCGAACGGCCCGACCACATTTGTATTCTGGGCTCAATAAACCCTCACATGCGCGACAACGCTTTGCGCCTGTCTGATCTCTGCGGAGGAAACGGAAACGCCGCGCCATCGTTGGGATCTCCAATTTTTAGTTGAAAAAAGCAATTTGTCACAATGGAAAGATTGGGCATTTCGGGGAACGGGCGGTCACGCCAACGTCTCCGAGAAATAAGCGCGGAGCCGCTTCACCGTCTCGGTCCCAAAGCGCGTTCGAGCGTGGTCTTAAAAGTTGGGAGGATTTGATCACCCATCTCCTTTGGCAAATTTCAAATATTTGGATCTCCAACTTTCTTTTTTTACGCCCCGCGGCGGCGGATCGGCCGTTGGGGCCGCTTCCTGAAGAAGTCACGGGCGGCGCGGCGTTCGCCCTTGGCGCGCGCGCGTTCCCTTGTATTCCGCCGTAAGACAAGCCAAACGGTCCGCCCGGCGGGCGGGGATCTGGCCTCAGGACAAAGAGCGGCGCGACGTCCCGGACTGGCGCGCGGACACCGAGGACAATTCGGCCAATGTTCCGGGGCGACGCCCCCGATCGCCGGTCGCGCGGCACTTCATCGCCTCGGCCTTCATGGTCGCCGCTTCACCCGGGTTAAGTTCCTCGTCTCGCTTCCGCGTGGGCATCGCTTGCCAAGTGAGACGACGCATGGAGCGTGCCGGTCGAGAGTCCGGCCGCATCGTCTGAACGAGCGCGGTAAATGCGCCAATCTTCTTGACAAACGAATGAATAACGTAAGAAATAAGAAGCTGGGATGGAATGCTTCAGACCCCTAAAGGAAACGTCCGCCGGGGATCCAACCTTCCGGCCCTTGGTCCGGCCTCCTCCCGCCGATCTTGGCGCGGCCCCGTCCTCGGGTTCCCCGTCGGCGGTTCCATCTCCACGCGTCGCCGTCGAGATCCAACGAGTTCGTTGACCTTCCGCCCCTTCTCCTGATCTTCTTCAGGTTGCCGCGTCCTCAGCCGTAGGTTCCGCGTCACGCGCCTCTCCGACCAGCGCTTCATGTCGTCGCCACGCCCACTTCCTGGCCCATGCATTGTTCACGCTCATCTCGTCGTCATCATCCCGACAAGCTGAAGAAGAGCATCTTAAAGGTCACTGGGTTATTTATACGAGCGAGTGGGAGCCGGCCGCGCGCGCCGCCGAGCGAGCGCGCGCGCGCAATTGGCCCGCCGGCTAATCCGCTTCCCTAAAGAGGAGACGGCGCATTCCCGGCGGCCGGCCATTTAAAGCTCATCTGTCGCCCCGAGCGCGAGAGCCGCCGGCAGCCCCGCAGGTGAGCCTCCTCCTCGCCTCCTTCCTCGCCTCCGATGCCTCCTCCTCGCCTCCGATGCATGCGCGGGCTTTTGCCCGGTGTCGCTTCCGATGCACGCGCGGGCTTTTGCGGGTTTTGCGCGGCTTCCGCGTGGCACGTAAACCGCATCCTTCTGTCGTGATTCGCGTCGCGTCACTTTCCCGTGGCGGACGGCCCCAACTCTAAACTTCGTTTCTATCCAGACATTCAAAAAGACGAGAGTCAAAATAGAGAAAAGGTCTCGTGCGACACCATGTCCTGTATGGCAGCCATCCGCGGGGCGCTGCCCCCTTTTCAGAAAAAAGTCAATCACTTGGGGGGGAAAAAAAAACCCCAACGACGATCGAGCTGAAGTCAGTCATTTGCAGGCGAAAAAATGGCATCAAACGGTCACTTGACTCTTGTCAGTCGGCGCATGGCAAAACATCAAAAACCGCCTTGGAGAAATGCAATGTTTTATTGAGTGTTTAAAAAACCAAAACACAGGCCAACTATCATCAATAATGGGAGTGCCGAACACTATGTCATCAATGATGAATTTACAAAAAGAAAAAAGAACACGGTGGCTTCAATAAAAGAAAATCTAATCTTTGCTTTTTTAATACGGTAAATTCATATCTGTTAAAAGTATACATATATAAATTTGATTTAAACGTGCACTTGGAGCAGGAAGCGCTCGATCGCGACCTTTCGGTTTGGAGCAAAGAAAATGTTGAAAAGGAAGAAAAAAGTCCAAGATGGCGGGCAGCAGCTGACTTCTATTTTTTTGCGTGTGCGCTCATGCGAAAGGCGCTCGGGGCGCGTGTTGGGTTACGGACAATCCCGTCCGCAAATCCCGTCCGCACATGGCATCACGTCTCCCAAAATACTTTGGAAAGAGAAGAAACGGAAAGGAAAGGAAAGGCGCGGCGCGGCGCCCATGACGGCCGCTTGTTGGCGCTCGCCACAGCGTCTTTCCTTTGAAGAAGAGCGCTCGTCACTTTTTCCTCCTGGGCGACAGCTGAGTGTCCGCAAATAGCCCCCCCCCCCCGTTTTGCAAATCGCTTCGTGGACTTTTGGGATAATTGGGGGCGAGCGGGTCTTTGGCGGCCTTATTTCCAAGTATCCCGGAGTGCAAAATGTTCTTTGGCAATAATCTGTCCCCACTACTCCAACGGTGGTAGTCGGAGCATTATTATAACCTCGGCGGAACAACAATATCAATAGATCGACAGAGCGCTTTTCATTCTTTTCCCATCGGCTGAAACGGAGCGCCCTCGGCTCAGGGGAACATTCGGGACTCGGATTACAACGGCGGGTTCCTCGCCCGAAAATAGCCCCGGTCGATAGCGGCCGCGAGGATGCGGCCCGTTGACCCGCGGCATGCCGAGATCGCCGTGCGGCCATTGCTAACGTGGCTGCTAATAACCCGCGCGGTTGGTCTCGCGCCGGATGGAAACGTCAAGTAGTTCCGTATTTGATCGGCGAAGGATTAGTCGGCGAACTCCGCGGAAGGCGTCGAGCCCGGCCGACGACTCGGAAACCTTTGAGATGGTTACACCTTGCTGGAAAGGAGGACCGTCGGTTGTTGACCGCCGGCGAAACAACGGCCTCCGCAACGGCCTCCGCCACGGCCTCCGCAACGGCCTCCGCAACGGCCTCCGCAACGGCCTCCGCAGACGTTTGGTCACCGCGTCACTAGCGGCTAGCTTGTAGCACGCGGGGCACGGCGCGGCGCTAACGCGAGCTCGCCGGCCGCCGAAACGTTTGCCCGCCGGCCGGGCTCTTCTGGACGCGTTTCAACGAGAGGCTCGTCGCTCTAAAATTAAATGTGGACATCCCATCCGCGCCGATGACTCGAGACATCTTCGTATCCCAAAATAACCATGGAAAAGACGCGCCGAGGAACGGCTAACGCGCTTGACTTTTTCACTGCCTTCACAAGCACAAATAAGCAAGCTTTCCACAAATATTCTTTTTGTTTTTAACCTACGTGATTGTTTTGATTGGAGAACTGTGACGTGAACCGTTTTGTTTTCTTCCATGCCAGGCCACGTCAACGACCTTTTCCTATTTTTGCCTTGCAGCTAAAGGTCTACATCGACAAGCCGCCATGGCCACCGAGTGAGTCGACTCACCTTCGCCGCATTTGCGTGGCGACGTTGCGCCGAGCTAACGTTAGCTAACATGGCAACGGTCGGTCGGTGAACACATAGTACGGCAAGATAGCCAGCCAGAAAGGTGGAAAACTCACGGGTCTCGACACGATGCTAAAATGTGTGTTAACGTCAGCTAACACGCTAGCGCTCGCCGAACACATAGTACGGTCGTAAAAAAAGCTCGAGAGCCCCATGAGAAATTTTTAGAACGTGTGTTCGCGTTAACGCGTTAGCCGGTAACGATTTGCCTGTGATGCAGGAAACGACTTTCCGCCAGACGCAAGCACACTCTGAAGGTAGGTGTTCCGCAGCGGCGCGTTTCGGAGGCGTTTGCGTGATTTGCGAGTCGTTGGCGAGCCCGCGTGGTGTGGTGTGGCGTCGCCTCCTTCCCCGCCCCGCCCACTCCCAGAGTTGCATGCTGGTGGTGGCCAACAACCTCCTGGAGGCCGAGGCGACGGAGAAGGCCAGCGAGCGACAGAAGTTCCTGGCGGACAAATGCCCCAACATGGACATCCCCTACTCGGGCGACGAGCTGCGGGTGAGCCGGCCTTTTTGCCGCCGCCGGCTCGGTGGCTGACGCCAGCTCAGGTCGCCGGCGTGTCCTCCCCAGGAGCTCTGCAAGAATCTCCGCCAGCAGCTTGACGTCAGCGAGGAGGAGCGCTACAGCATCGAGTTCAAGCTCAACATGGTGGAGAACGAGGTGAGAAGACCGCTGGACGGAGCCGCCCGTAAGAGGGAGCCGCGGCTAAAGAACCCCGACCGAGTCGGGGCGACCCATCTTCCGCGGGGGAAGTCTAAGCCCCGCCCCCGAAAGGGAACTCGGCCCCGTTTGCGAATAAGCCGGTTCCATATCCCGGGGCCCCGCGCCGCAAAGTCTCCATTCCAAACAAATACCTCCTCGAACAAGGTAACCGTCTAAAGTCGGAACCCGTAGGCGTTGAAGTCCAGTCCCCGAGGGCCGGCGTCCCGCACGTTGGCGGATTTCTTTCCACAACGCGCCCGATTCGAACGCTTACCTCTTTCGGAAGCTCTGCGGGAGCTTGAAGAGGATCCCGATCATTCGATCATTTGTACCGGGGGGGGGGGGGGGGTGTTTGGGGGACAGGGTTTGCAAGCATGCGGGGTAGCGGCCCTCGAGGACCGGAGTTCCGCACCAGAGGTCTAAATCGAGCTCGGCTCATTCGTCGACGAAACGTCCTTCCTTCCACTCAAAGGGGAAGATGGGGCGCGTCCTTTTGCCCTCCCCGGGGTCGGCGCCGGCGCCGGCGCGTTGTTTCTTGTCCTCTGCTGCCCCCTGATGGCCGAACGCTCCACCTGGAATATTCTTGCCAACAATTCATACCTGTAGGTGTGGAACTACAGCGGTTCCACGCGGCTGGCTTTTCCCTTGCACGTGCCCAGGGAAAAGACGGCAGAGGACAATTTCTCGTCCTCGTTTGAAGGAGCACGAGATTTTAGCAGGCGGGCTAAAAACGCCCGCGTGCCGGGAGTGGCTCCGGCCAGACGTTTGAGGCCCCCGCCGTGTCCCGCAGGTGCGAGACCTGAACATCAAAATCGTGGACCTGAGGGGCAAATTCAAGAGACCCCGCCTGAAGAAGGTGCGCATGTCGGCCGACGCCATGCTGAAAGCTCTGCTGGGCTCCAAGCACACCGTCAACATGGACCTCAGGGCCAACCTCAAGCAGGTCAAGAAGGAGGTCAAGGAGGAGGTGAGCGCCCGGGTGTTTGCGGGTGGTTCCGAGGTGTCCCGCCGAGTCGCGGGAGGTGCCCGCGAGCTTTGCGAGATGTTAGCGAGACCGATGTCTCCCGGCGCTCGGTCGCGGATGTCCGCCGCGCACCCGGGGAAATCGCCGTCGGGCGGTCGCTGAGGCGTCCGCCCGCTTTGGGGGCTCTCTGTGTTTTCAGGACAAGCAGCTCCGCGACGTGGGCGACTGGCGTAAGAACATCGAGGACAAGTCGGACAGGAAGAAGATGTTCGACAGCTAAACGCCGCGCTCCGGCTTCCGCTCTTCTCGCCCGACCTCCGGAGCTTTAGCCCAAAAGGTTCGGCCCGAAGACCTTCGGGGGCGAAAGGTTCGGCCCCAAGACCTTCGGGGGAACTTCTCCGTCGGTGCGCGGCAACGTCGGGATGGAAGACAGGAAGTCGACACAAACGACGCTGTTGCGTTTTGGCCGTTTGTTAGCCGCCGTGCTAGCGAGCTAGCATGCGTTCTTTTCTTTGGAATAAAGCTCTCGTGCGTCAGCCCCTTTGCTTCTTTTCCTGCTAATCCTTCTCGGGCGAGAAGAGTAGTCGTGTGCTTGATTTTGAAAGGGGTTTACTGTCGCCCGAATGCCCGGCTGGCACTCTGCGCTCACGGGAAGGCTTGAACTCGGCTCGCGCTCTCGCGCGGCGGCTCAAAGCGAAAGAGCTACGTTCGCTGCCGAGACTGGCGCTCGTTGGTGTGGGCGACGCCGACGGCGGCGTGACGTGAAAGGAGAAGGCCGGCTCGAGACTCCGGCCGCGACCTCCGAAGCCACCGAAGCGTCCGGCCGTCGGGGGAGCTCGGCGTCGGCGTGTCGCGTATCATCGGCTCGGAGCATCGTAAACGGCGAAAGCGCGCCGCTCCCGCTCATTAAGTCCTATTAATAAGGACAGGCTGGCGTCTCGGGGACGTCATTAAACACGACTTGCTCGGGTTACTTGGAGACGGACGGCTCGGAGCGGCAACGGAGGACGCGTTGAGCATATCGAAAAAGGCGGTTTCCATTTCCAGCACCTCGAAGACGTTCCCCGAACACGCTCAGCGTTTCCGAAGAAAGCCCGAAAGCTCTTCGGCTGAGCGTGGGATAAATCTTCTCTGAAACCCGGCTCAGCGTCTTCAGAGAACACGCTGACCTGCTAACGATGATCAACGACCGCGCCGATAATGCGTGGACAAGATAACCGTGTTTGAAAAACACGCTGACGATCTTCGAGAACACGTGGTTGAAGACCTCGGGTACTTGCGCATCCTCGGACGGCCACTGGACGTCCCTCCAATCTAACGCCTATCATGCGCGCAGTACCTCGGATGGCCACGGGGTGTTCCGCCGAGCCGAAACAAACAAAGAAAAAAAAGCGTCAGCGTCAGGCCACCGCTGACTGTTTTGTTAGCGTAAGGCGACACGGAGGCTCGGGAACATTCCCGAGTCTTGGGCCGCGCAAATGGAAAACATTTGCTGGTCAGCCCGTGAACTCTGACCCCGTGTGCGAGGTCGCCACCGTTTTCGCGAATGATTTTGCCGAAACGGTCGGCGGCGGTGTCGGGTTGGAGTCCGGGCTGAAGTCCACATTTGAACCGAGCCGCTCCCAAGCGCGAGGCGGTTTTTCTAAGCCCGGGGCCGCCCCGCTATGCGGAGCGCGCGCGCGCCGAAAATATCCGCATCCCTCCATGCAAGCGGAGCTCGGGGCAATTAAGCAGGAAATGTAATCCAGGTGGAAAGTCCGGCGCAAATCTGCCGCCTCCGACTTTTTATAGCGCCCGCGCGCTACTTCCACGGCGCGTTTTGTTTTCCTATTCCCCCTTTCTTTCCCTGCTCTTATTGCCGAGGGGCCCCGCGGGGCTCTACGCTAAAGGAAATATTTATAGCCGGCGGCGGCAGAGCGTAAATCGCCGCGGGCGCCGTTCTCTCTTTGTGCGCCTCGGGCTTTAAACACCTTCGCGAGCGGCTAGTTGCTAAAGGGGCGAAACGCCGGCGGAAGCTAACATGCTAACGCTCTCGCCCGCCGCCCGGAGGCTGTTGGCGTTTACTTCCGCCCGACGGCTCTTGAAACGCCCCGGCGGCTCGTTGCGGCCGGGGCGACGAAAGGCCGATTCGGCGCCGGCGCGCCAAAGGTCCGGCGAATCCCGCAGACCTTCTTTACGTTCTTTGAACTCCTGGCTGACAGATTTCACGGCCGGGTTAGTTGCCGGTACCGGTTACTTTGTTTTGACTCCTACCTAAGGTAGATTTAGTCCTTCATTTGTTTGCGGCGACGCATTCGGCCGCTAAGAATGACGTCCCTGACCGTCATCGGCGGCGAACGGGTGAAATGTTACCTTGCCGCCACGTGTCAGCGAGGGGCAGGACCCAAGGAATAAAAGAGGGGCGGACAGGATGTGCGCTCGGAACGGTCGAAGATGCGTGAAGGCGCACGTCTCTGCCCGAGTAAAAAGAGTTCCGGTCCCTTGTCTTCCTTCTTCGTGTTTTGTTTATGAAACGCTCCCGATCGACTCAAGCGGCCCAAAACGAGAGTGCGAAATGCGAATAAAGTTTACACTTGCACGGGCGGTAGGGGGGCGCTACGAGGGCCTTCCCGCTCAGTGCGGCTTTGGCAAAAAGAACAAAGTCCCTTCATCGGCAGGGCGCGGCTCCAAATGCATCATTGAACAAAATAGGGCGCGGGGCCATCTAGGCTAACAGAGAGAAGCTCCCGAAAGCTCCGTGAGAGGGGCCCCGCGGCGCGAGGGCTGGCTTTTGGGGGAGAGCGTGAAATTTGCGCGGACGGACGGACGGACGGACGGACGGACGGACGGACGTCAGCCCTTCCTCCGCCTCGCGCTCCTTTTGTAGTCGGGGAAGGCCCGGACTTGAAATGGGATCGCGGGCGGGCGGCGGACGCGCGGGCGGGCGGCGGACGCGCGGGCGGGCCTTTCCCAAAAGAGGAGGCGCGCTCCCAATATGTCAAAGTCGCGGCGTATAAATTGGCGGGCGGGCGGCGGCGCGGCGCGCTGTCTCTGCCGCTGCTCGTCTTCTTGTTCTTCCTGATCCCGGGCACAGGTGAGCGGGCTCCCCCCTCCATCCCTTGCCCCCCGGGCGCCCCTCCTTCTCCTTTGACCGCCGGGCACTAACGCTTGAAATCCGCCGCCGATGATGTTGACGTGAAATCATTGGGATTTTCCGCGATAATTTGAAGATGTTTTTTTTTGGTTTTTAATCCGCAGTGACTTTGACGCAAATATTTTGGGGTTTGCTGGCATCTCAGCAGTCCTTCCTTTCAATAAAACATCTAATACATTAGAGCGCTGCCGGATTGGCCTCGTGTTCAGAGGAGGGCTGGCTGGCCACCTGTGTCACGAGCCATTCGTTGAAAAAAAAATTGCATTTTTCACCACGAAAATTCTCGTCCGCGGCACCGACAGAGTTCACGTTTCCATTTACTTTTCTATGTCATTTTGAAGGCGTGGAGCGTTTTTTTTTTTCAAGACGAAAATGTAAACGCTTCCTAGATTTTGAAGCCTTTCGATGACGATTCCGAATATTTGAGCTGTATTTTTTTGCGGGCTTTTGGAACGGGCTCGGCTCTGCTTCGGCCCGGCTGGCAAAAGCCGGCGACAGCTGCGACGGCGGCTATCCGATCTTAGTCAGCTCGGGGATGAGAAAAGCCCGGGAGACGGACGGCGAGGATGATGAAGATGACGTCGAAGCCGGCCGGTATTTTTAGTGGCGGCGTTTGGCGTTTTTGCCGGCCAAATTCTTCTCCGCGACGGGGGTCGGCGCCGTTTGGATTCCCCCGACAGATTTGATTTCCCGCCGGCGACATTTGACCCCCGACCGGCGGCTATAAAGTCCAAAGTTGGCAAACGGGACGTCCCTCCTCCCTCCGTTCCTTCTAATTGCTCTTCTTCTTCTTCTTGCGCTCGGCAGCTCGCCGCCCCCAACGCCAGCAAACATGTCTGAGTAAGTCGCCACTTGACAATTTCATCGGGGGACTTTGCAGTACTTGTCATTGATTTGGGATTTTTTCTTCCTCCAATCGTCTAGGAAAAAGATGTCTTCCAGCCGCCGGCATCACTTGAAGGTGCGTAAAAGACAACCCTCGCTTAGCGAGCGGTTACGAAAGGAAAACAGAGGAATTGCCCAAATTGCCGGGTGTGTCGGTTAGGCGCGAGGCCTCCCGAAAGTCACGTGACGCGCCAGCGGAACATCAGCCCCGCTGTCGTGCGGGACTCCTTACCGCGGCGTTACGGCGATCGCGCGACTTTTGTCAGTGCGGAGGAGGCGCCGGCTTGGACGAGGCTCTTCGCCGGGTGACCTTGACGCCGCCTCTTCGCAGAGTTTGATCCTGTCCATCGGCGCCAAGTGGATCCAGCAGGAGAAGGCCGACATCGAGGCGGCCAAGCAGACCTACATGGCCGAGACCTGCACCAGGCCCAGCCTCAGCGGAGACCAGGCCGCGCTCATGGTCAGCTCACCTCCGCGCCCCCCCCCCCCCCCCCCCCCTCCTCCAAAAAAAACCCCGCTCAATTAGGACGGGAGCCAACTTTCCGGCCCGTTTTGTACAAAAGCGGTAAAAGGTCGGCGTGAGAACGACCTCGCTCAATGGCGACGTCACGCGCCACGCGGCAATACCTGGAGGGGGGGGGGGGGGGGGGGGGGGCACCTACCGGGGCACACGCCCTGGGCGACGCTAACCTCCCGCGTCCCGCTCTGCTCAGGACACGTGCCGGAAGCTGAACGCGCTCATCGAGAAAGTGGACGAGGAGAGGTACGACCTGTCCGTCAAAGTGGGCAAGGCCGACAAAGAGGTGAGCGCGCCTCGGCGTCCTTCCGCGCGCGGCGGCCACCAAGGAAGCTAAGCCGACGCCCGCGCGGCGCAGATCGAGGACCTGAAGATCAAAATCATCGACCTGGCGGGCGTGAAGAAGCCGGCGCTGAAGAAGGTGCGCATGTCGGCCGACGCCATGCTCAAAGCGCTGCTGGGCTCCAAGCACACCGTCAACATGGAGCTCCGCGCCAACCTCAAGCCCGTCAACAAGGAGGTCAAGGAGGAGGTACGTATATACGCGCGTCGGGCCGTCGGTCTCATCTGCTTCGGGAGCAAAAAGCAGCGCGCGAGAAGTCCTTGTTTCGAGTTTCACACTCGCTGTTTGGCGCTCTCCGACCTAAACGGGCCGCTTTTCAAAATTGCGGCTTTCCCTCACGCGCAAATCGTGGAGTTCAATCATTTCGCGCCGCTGCCGGTTGAACCTCTTTTCAAACGTCCGACCCGCGGGCCCGTTGTGGCCCGCGAACAACGGCGCGAAATGTTTTATCCGTTCGGTAATAGTGATGTTCATATTTTACGATTAAAAGCGATGCCGTTCTTGATTTATTTTGGACGCTATGAAAAAATACATTGGAAGTTGTTCCCGCGATTTGGGAATAGTTTTCTTCCACGCCGCCCGCACACTTGAGCGAGTTTGACACCCCTGAATTGTACACGGAGGACCACGGTTCACCCTGCATGTCTGTGTGTGTGTGTGTGTGCGCGCGTGTGTGTGTGTGTGTGTGTGTGCGTGTGCGCATGCGCAGCCGGCGGAGGCGGTGGGCGACTGGCGTAAGAACATTGAGGACAAAGCAGACAGGAAGAAGATGTTTGAGTCATCCTAAATCCTGGTTTGGGATTTTTTTTTTTTTTGGGGGGGGGGGGGGGGGGGTTGTTCCATTAAATGTTTAAAAGTCAATTTGGACATGTGTCACTTTGTACAAACGCTGCCGACCCATTCGACTCCCACATTTTTTGGATTTGATGAATTTGTCGTTTGGGGGCAGTTGTAAATCGTCGTTGACAACCTCAAACACGCCGTTTGACATGTCTTTGAATTTGGCGCAACCCTCCTCATAGGAACATCGAAAAGAAAAACGAGCCAAAACGTGCGCTTACGTTTAAACAATGCAACATTTCATGATGTATGTCCGGATCCAAATGTTGCCTTTCATTCTGAAAACTATCCTAGAAGTCCTAACTTTGTTTCAAATGTTATTTTTACATTTATTTTAAAATTTGCGTCTAATATTTGAAGCCCTTAGTGTGCTGATGCACGAGCCGATATTGTGCGTACGTCATTTTGTAAGTCAACCGGTGCCGTTTTCATCGTGTCCCGCAAGAGGGCGCCAGAGCACTTCAGGCGAACGTGTCAGCCAAGGAGTCGTTTAAAAAGCGGCTTCGGGTCGAGTTCACGTGAACTTTCAATCTGCGGCGGAATTCGGAATGAAATGTTAGTATTGCTTTCCAAAGCAGAAATGTGATACATCCCACTCATATGTTCTCAAATACAATAGGCAAAATAAACCGAATAAATACTGTAGTGTGGCGAGGCGAAGAAAGCACACGTTGCTGCGCTAGTGGAGATCTTTACTCTTCGCATGCCATCACAAAACTGATACGACAAAGTCCAAAACAGCAGAGACAAAGCCAACAGGTTCAAAGCATCAAAGGATCATAGAGACATGCCTACTGGGTGAGAGACATGGTCCTAGTGTCCGCCACAGTCGCGGCATTTGTCGGATCGCAAGAACACTTTTTGAGGTAAGTCATTCGCTTCTAGTAAACAAACGAAGCGTTTTGGAGTAAAAGGGTTTGCTTTCAACGTGCCGCGTTTGTACTTGCAGAACTCGCGGCTGCTGAGATGCAAAATGAAAGCCAGGTAGGTCCCGTTCCTTTTTAGTCTTCCAACACGCATTTCATCTTCATATTTCGTTGTTCGATTTTTCACGTGTCGTGTCGCGCGCACGCTCTTGCTAACGCTTCCCGGTGCGACCGGATTGCTCGCAGATGGCCCTTTTGCCGGCGAGGAGATGGGACAGAGAAGCGCGCGGTCGCGGTTGTCCATCCGGGCCTCTTTGAGTCCAAAGCCGGACATCCGGCAGCAACGTAACAGCGGAGGCCGCGGCGGAGTCCCTCGGCGCCAGCCCTTACGCCGCGGGTCCGCGCCATCGCCGCCACCTTCTTTCCCGGGAAGGCGACAGCCTCGGAAAGCGATCGTTACCTTGCCGCCAAAATGTCTTCGCTAACCTTCCGGGACGAATAGGGCCGACCCCAATGGACGGGCGCGTCTTTGTCCGCCCTCCTCGCGAGTAAAAGTCTATCGTCTTCTTTCCGATTAAGCGGACTTGCGGCCGTCGCGGTCCACACGGGCGGGGCCCCTGTCAAACGACGCGTCGGGAGTCTTCGGCGTGAGGAATCCACATTGGAAGGTGCTTGAAAGCTCCCCAAAGTTGACTTTTCGTATTACAAAGGAGCCTTTCCCGGTCCAAACGTTCAGCAATTGCGTCATCGCCGTGCGCGTCCAATGACGCGCCATACACGATGTTTGTGATTTTACTTTGGAGCTTGGCAGGAACAATGATGAAGGTTTGCCGTTCATACAAACGCACTTTTGGAGGGGGGGTGGCTATTTTGGGAGCCGCGCGAGGTGGGCATTCTCAAACGGCCGTCGTCGGGAAGGTGGGGAAGGTCGGCGAGGAGGCCCCGCCCGTTACCGACGCCGGCGCTGCTGACTTTGCCCAGTTGGCTGTCCGGCTTCCTTTTCCCGCGCCTGGAGGCGCCGGCCGAACGCTCGCGGCCTCGCGGCCTCGCGGCTCGCGGCCTCGCGGCTCGCCTGCGCCCATGGATTTTTCTTTGTTTTGGACTTGAAGCCTCGGCTTCACCAACGACGGTCGCCCACGGCGGGGTTTTCTTTTGAAGCGGAGCGCTGGGCTCTTTGGGGCGGGATGTTTCCGCGCGCGCCGGCGCGTGTGAAAGCGACCTTTTTTGGCGGGCGTTAACGGCCGCGGCGCGGGCCGGCTGTCCCGGTGGCCTTTGGCGCCCCGAATTAGCCGTATTGCGATCGCAGGTGCGGGTGGTGTGAAAGTGGGCGCGGCTAACCTTTCCCACAGCAAGCGACGCTCGCCTTTACCTTTTCGTCAGTGGACGCTCAACGACAAGAGCAGCCGACATGTCTGAGTGAGTCCTCCTCCTTTTTATTAATTTTACATGTTTTTTTTTTTGAAAGAGTCATTTGAAAGATGTCAGACTTTGTGTTTGAGTTTGAACTTTTTCTGAACATTCTATTGAGCATTTGTCCTGCTAGCGTTTTGCAGTCTTTTGAATTGCTCGGTCGCTTCCGACTAACTTTCGTCGTTCACCCTTTTTGAAAATAGCCTTTTCATATAGTTTGTGAATATTCCGCGTGAGCTTTCTACCTTTCCGGAGCCTGTTATAGCATCCTTAAAGCAAATATGACTTTTAAAAGAACCGAGTTGGACTTTTTTCATTTTTCACGGCTTACCCGCGTCGCAAAGTTGATGACCGTCAAATGCCGAAGCTCAGTTTTAGCGATGCTAAAAGCTGAGGGGTTTCCAATTGCTTGGAAAGCCTCGGAAAGGTTTCTTTTTCCCGGGAAAAAGAAACCAAAAAAAAGCGGCGTAGATTCGGCTCGGCTAACCCTCGGCTAACGCCTCCCCCGCAGCGCAAAGAAGCTGACGTCCAGTCGCCGGCATCATCTGAAGGTGAGCCGGCAGCGGGGCGCGCGGGACGCACACGGCGCTAACGGGAGCGACGAACGGGCCGGCCGCAGAGTCTGATGCTTCAGATCGCCGCCAACTGGATGGAGCAGGAGAAGAAGGACCTGGAGGCGGCCAAGGAGGCCCACATGGCCGAGACCTGCCCCAAACCGGACCTGGGCGGCGACGTGGCCGGCCTGCTGGTGAGATAAGCTCCGCCTCGCGGCAAAATAGCCTTTCCGCGGCGCGTCTTTTTTCAAGGCGCCAAACGTCACCGACGCCAGCGTGCAAAAACGTTTTTTTTTTTTTTTGCAAACGTTGCAAAATGCCGCTGAAGACGCGGGCGAGCAAAATTGCAAAGTTTCTCTGGGCCTTTGCTCCCGGCGTTCCCTAGAAGAGCGCTTTTCCCTCCGAAAGCCAGCCGTCCGCCGTTTGCCAGCCGTTGTCGTTCTCCCCGCAGGAAATCTGCAAGAAGCTCCATTCGACCATCGACAAGATCGACGACGCTCGCTACGACGTGGAAGCCAAAGTGCAAAAGATGGACATTGAGGTGATCGCTGTTGTTTCGGAGCCCGGCGGGGGTGTGAAACGTACGGCCGGGGGGCCGCTTCCTGTCGGCAGGCGGCTAGGGCCGGCCCGCGACTCCGTCGTTTGACTAAAGCGTTCGTTTTTCAGTACGTGAAAAAACTTTTTAAATGGACTCGCTCCATCCCAAAGGCTCCTTTATAGCCCTTTTTTGAACGCTTTCAATGGCAAAGGTGTTTTTATATAATTGGCTCATTTCCATCCTTCTGCGCAAATATTAGGGCAAAGAGGCTCTCGCAACAGAGTGAGCAATCGCGACCTTGCACTTTCGGACGGTATCAAAACAAGGAATGAGCAGTCGTTTGGGCCGGCCCGCCGGGGAGAAGGTTTTGCTCTGTGCGGCCCGCGGGCTAAAATCAAACCGGGGCGCGGTCCGCCACAAAACGCTCGGGCTCCGGGCTCAGATCCAGGACCTGAAGCTGAAGGTGGTGGAGCTGGCGGGCGTGAAGAAGCCGGCGCTGAAGAAGGTGCGCATGTCGGCCGACGCCATGCTGCAGGCGCTGCTGGGCGGCAAGCACAAGACCACCATCGACCTGCGCTCCAACCTCAAGCAGGTCAAGAAGGAGATCAAGGAGGAGGTGAGTCCGCCGGCGCCGGCTCCCTTTCGGATGCGGCCCCGTCGGGCGGGAGCCGGTTCGCTTCCGGCTCCGCGTTTGGCTCGCTCGGATCCCGTTTTCAACGGCTCGGCTTCCGTCCGAACGGCTCCCGATTCCCTTTAACCTAATATATGATTCCCTTCACGCCCTTACCCTAACCCTGACCCTGACCCTGACCCTTACCCTTACCCTTACCCTTACCCTTACCCTGACCCTTACCCTTACCCTTACGCTTACCCTTACCCTGACCCTAACCCTGACCCTTACCCCTACCCTTACCCTTACCCTTACCCTTACTCTTACCCTAACCCTAACCCTAACCCTAACCCTAACCCTAACCCTCTCAATACGGCGGTGCGCAACGTCAACTCAGACCTTTCAAATACGCCGAGGTTAGCCCGCTCATGCTGACGCTAACCCGGGCGCGGCGCGGTTGTCCGCTTCAGCCCACAGAGGCGGTGGGCGACTGGCGCAAGAACATCGAGGACAAGGCCGACCGGAAGAAGATGTTCGAGACCTCCTAAAAACAAAGGCAATAAATAGTCTTTATCGTCACGCTCCCTCAAACATTTCTTCCGGGTCAAACGTACGAAAACCATCCGGACGGTTATATTTGTGCTTATTTCGCTTCCTTTCCCGCTTCCAACACCATCGTAACGGATGAGAAAAAGAAGCGCGATTAAAATACGAAAAATGAATTGTTTACGCTCATTCGGAGACTTTGTATTTGATTTGAAAACCGTCCAGACGGGACAGTCCAAAACAGTTTGAGATGTCAAAAATATCACCGGATAATCATAATGAATTTGTAATCGAAATAAAGTAAATGAGTACGGCGTATTCATTGAAATTAAAATTCATTAATATTTAAATACAAGTTCAAAATGCAATTAAAACTGAAAATAGATTTCAATCCAAACAGCAAGCTAAAAATGTCAAATTTAGAATTCTCATGTGACATATAATAGTCATGCGTTTTAAAAAGTGATCGTTTCAACAAAATAAATAAATTATTATTATTATTACTATGCTATTTTGTTAGTTTTGTTGCTCCATAAACGATTGGCTTTTTGAGGGCCTAAACATGCGCGAAAAGTTCCCACATTTCCCACAAAGTTCCCACAGTTCTCCAGGCGAAAATGTCCAGCCAATCCCGGCAGGTTAGACCTACAAGTAAGAACGTTTGCGGGCGGCGCCACCAAAAAAGTCAAGGGCGCAGGCACGCGAGGAGAACGAGGCATTTTTGAAGGTGCGATTCGGGCCCATCCTCCGACTTGAAATGGAGATGCGCCGGAGCCCAAGAAGTTGGCGTCCCCTTTCCCCTGAGGGAGGGGCCGGGCCGGGCCGGGCCGGGCCGGGGGCAAGAATGCGCTTCCATAAGGAGGACGGCCGACGCGTATAAGAGGCGCCCCGGCCCCCGCCCGACGCCCACTCGGCTCCTCGCACCCCCGGACCGTCCTGCCAGGTGAGCCGCGACCTTCGCCGATGCCCGAAATCGTCCGTGTTTTTCCGAGTTTACGGTTGTGTGTTTAAAGGCCAGAAAAACACAATTAATAAACCGGTCCATTGGAATACCTTTCCACGTTCGCTAACCGGCGCCGCTTTTTTTTTTTTTTTTGGCATATTCCCGCGCGCGAACGAGGACGGACTCGGGCGGCGGTTCGGCCCGCTCGCTCCTTTTATTGAAAATGATGCCAATGTAAGAAGCTCAGCCAATTGAAAATGATGCCAATGTAAGAAGCACAGCCAAGCGCCAAGCGACCCCCCGGCCCCCCCCCCACCGCGAGCCGGTCCGGTTACGCTAATTATTGGAAGTAAGAATAAGGCCGATTTCAAACCACGCAGCTTATGCGGCTGACCGATGGACGGATGGATGGATATTCCTCAAATGGTGTCGAATTAAACAGAAAAAACATTTATAGGACGCACCCACACTTCTGGCTTTGAGTTTTGGCAAGTGCGTCATATAGTCGGGGAATTACTCGTTTGAAATGTTCTTTTAAAAAAGAAAAGTGCCAGTTGGGGAAGGTCGAGCGTCCTCTTAACTTTTGCAATTTTGCCGTCCGGCCCGGCGTCCGGCGAGTCGGCCGGCCGGCCGGCCGAATTTTCAAAGCGGAAGTCCAAACGGGACCTTTTTGCCATCCGCTCGAATCGAGCCCGGATGAAGCCGTCCGAATCGGCCAGGGCGAAAAAAACAAGTGGAAGAGCCGGCGGCAATTTGTCAAATTTGATGACGGGAGCGCGGCCGGCGTCCCAGTTTAGCGCGCGGGCGGCGGCTCGCGTTACCTTGGCGTCCGTCGATAGGCCCGCCTCGTGTTTCAGCCTTCGTGTTTTTTGCCTTTTTCTTTTTTTCAGCATCGCAGCTGCTGGGACGCAAGACGGCAACATGTCAGAGTGAGTGAGGGCCGCGCCGCGAGCCGCGCCGCGGGCCGAGCCGCGGGCCGCGCCCGTCGCCGTTCCGCGCCAGCTCTGCTCACTGCTCAAATTTCTCTGTTGGCAGAAAAAAAATGAGCTCCAGCCGCAGGCATCACCTCAAGGTTCGCGTGAGACTTTTGTGTACTTTTCATCTTTTGGGCGTGGTTACGGCACGGGTGTAGTGGGGGCGGGGGCTGGCGACTTTGGCGGGTCCACAGGATCCCCTGCCCCCATCTTTGGCATTTTGATGCACTCGGCTATTTTTATTTAGTTTTTCAGTTTCAGACCTCTGCAAAAACGTCAGCGGTTGTTGCGAGTTGATTTAGATTGCTTCCGACGACGTTAAAAGGACACTTACTTATTTCCCGGAGTGCGAGTCAATGAAGACAGCTTGACAAAAATACCGGCAAAAATCTAACCCCGACCTTGACGCATCTCTCGGCATGTCGCGCGCTATTAAAAAGGTGAAATGGCACCACTTTTCCAGGCGTATGGAATAATCTGCCGTCGGGGTTTTGGGGGGCGAAAACCAGACAAGCGCGAGGCGAAGTAAACTTAGATGTAAAAATCCACGCTCTCTTCCTCCGGCAAAGTCGCCGCGGCCGTCCGAACGGCGCCCCGTCCATCGTCCCGGCCGCCCTTCCGCGGGCGGTCTCGGGAGGGTCCGGCGACGGCCCCACCCGGGACCTTGTTTAGCCAAGCGAGCGCGGACGGAATCGCGGCGAGGAAAGGATGGCCGCCCGCCGACGGAGCGGGAAGCGGGCGAGATGACGCAGCGCGCTAACGCGTGCGCTTGCGGCGCAGAGTGTGATCCTGCAGATCGCTTTCAGCTGGCTGGAAGATGAGAAGAAAAGCTTGGCCGAGCAGAAGGAAGCTCACATGGCGGAACGTTGCCCCGCCCCCGGCCTGAGCGGCGACCAGGCCGCGCTCATGGTGAGGCCTTCCGGGAAAGCTTAGCCCCGGGTCCCCGGGTGGGGGTGGGGGGGGCGAGCTAAGCTTAGCGTTTGCGGCCTTCAGGAGACGTGCAGGAAACTCCACGCCGCCATCGACAAGATCGACGAGGAACGCTACGACGCCGAGGCCAAAGTCAACAAGGCCGACAAGGAGGTACGGAGAGGGAGGGGGGGAGGGAAGGAAGGCGCCCGGCCGACGCCCTCCCGCGCTTTCCTCCGCCCCAGATCGAGGACCTGAAGATCAAGGTCATCGACCTGGCGGGCGTGAAGAAGCCGGCGCTGAAGAAGGTGCGCATGTCGGCCGACTCCATGCTCAAAGCGCTGCTGGGCTCCAAGCACACCGTCAACATGGAGCTGCGGGCCAACCTCAAGCAGGTCAAGAAGGAGGTCAAGGAGGAGGTCGGTACCCGCCCGGGCTCCCCGCCCGGGCTCCCCGCCCGGGCTCTCCGCCCGTCCCCCCGTCCCTCCCGCCCCGCCCCGCCTCGCTCCCGTCCGCCGTTTCCCTCCGCGAGCCCGATCCGGCGCGTCAAGGGCGCTCCGCGCCGCGCTTTGTGTCAGCCCACAGAGGCGGTGGGCGACTGGCGGAAGAACATCGAGGACAAAGCCGACAGGAAGAAGATGTTTGAGTCGTCCTGAACCCCTTCTTTGCCGGGCGTGCTTGGGGTCTGGGGTTTTTTTGTTTTTTTGCTTCCGGATGAAAACCGCTTCAGCGCCTCACAATAAAACTTTCCACGTCAGCTTCATTTGTATCTTTTTTTTCCCCCCCAACGTATTGACGATAAGATCGTTGTAAAATAGCCCCTCCCACCTGACACCAACTCATTCCAAATGCAAAGTTCTTCAAATATCATGGAAAGGATAACAAGTTTATTCACTCCAATATATATATATATATATATATATATATATATATATATATATATATATATATATATATATATATATATATATATATATATATATATATATATATATATATATGTGTGTGTGTGTGTGTGTGTGTGTGTGTGTGTGTAAGAAAAAATAAATATATATACATATATATTTACATAGATGGCTATAGATGGATATAGGGCGGCTTGGCAGCACAGTGCTCAGCACATCGGCCTCACAGTTCCGGAAGCAGAGTTCAAATTCAGCCGGCTCCAGTTTCCTGCGCGGTTTGCATTTTGTCCCCGAGCCGGTATATTCGTACTAAGGACGGCCGGCGGCGGCAGGGGAGGGCCGCGAAGCCACTTCTAACTCATCCCGAGAAACGGAGCGATTCGGTCGTCGATGCGCTTTTTCTCAATCCAATTTGCGTCTCTGTTGCACCAAGTGAGAAGGTTGGAGAATGCCACGGAGCGCTCCATGCGCGGATGGAAGAAGTGCGCGCGAAGCATTCCGCCAGCGTAAAATGTCCTTACACGGAAGCGCGGCGCCGGGGCTCCGAGCTTCTTAGGTTTCCGGCGCAATCTAACTTTAACCTCGCGCTCGGCCGGCCGGGGGAGGTCGGGAGACACCTGCGGCTTATTTTTGGCCCTTCGGCCTCCGTCGGCCTCCGTCGGCCTCCGTCGGCACTTTTACGCCGCCGTGACAGCAGCTCCATCTTCAAGTCCAAGCCCAAGCCCTTAATGGAACTTTGTGGCTTTTCCTCTTCTACCCAACCCTTGGTTTCTCCTGCCGCCGACCAAAGAACCTCCAGGACGGCCGAGCGCGCGGCGGAGATGTTGCCGGAGGGTTCCGATATGCTTTGGAGGACCGCCGTGGTCAAGACCCCGAAATCTCATCCCGCCTGATAAAATCTCCACAAAGAAGCCCAGAAACGGTGCCGAAATGTCAAGCAAAGCGGCAGACCCCCTGCGCCTTTCTTTTGTAGGTCCGCTCACGAGTAACGCGGCCGCCAAACGTCTTGGGGACCCGCATCCCCCCCGCAAAGCGGCCGGAAACAAATCGGGGCGCGGCCTCGGCAAGTTTGGATCTCACGGCCCGGCTGCGCATCGGAGAACGCGCTCCCTCCCCCCTAAGGTCAAAGTTCAAATAGGTGCGCTTACGTAAGCGGCGAGCCGGCGAGAGGCCGCCACTTGATGAGGTGAAGCTTGGAGAAAAACGAAATCCTTCAGTAGCGGCGTGAAGGATTCGCCGAAGGTCAGGTGAAGCGCGAGGTGTCGGAGCGCCCCCCGGAGGAGGTTACCGCCGGCCCCCCTCGTTTGCAGCCGTGCGCCGCACTCGGCCAGTAGGGGGCGTCTTGGCCCCGCTAGCCGGAGCGTCCTCTTGCGCCTGTCAAAGCCGCCGGTTCTTCGGACCGAGGTCGGGGGCCGCGCGCGTCCGGGATCACGGCGGGAGAGGAGCTCCCCTGGAACGTCGCCCAGAGAGACGAGGCGGAAAGAAGATAGAAGATGCGCAGGGACGACGGGCGGCGGCGGGGAGGAGGCGTCTCACTCGGGCGCAATGCGACAGGAGGAGATGGGGAAACATCTGAAGACAAATTTGCAAAGAAAGCAAAAGCCAAACGCGTTTGCGCCGCTGCCAAACCTCACGCCGCTTGTCAACGCACAAATAATAATGAGATGCGTGAGAGAGGCCCGCCCGCGTCGCTCGGCCGGACGAAATTCCGGGGAGGGAATTCCCGTCGCGCCGAGGGGTCCGGTCCAGGTGAGGAGTGCGAGGGGGCGGGGCCGGGCCGCCGGAGGAGGAGCGAGAATTTCCACCCCCGAGGAAAGCTTTCACGCAAATTTCTCGATTGTCTTTTTTGTCTTTTGCAATATGTTTCGTTTGCGATGACCGTTTATGTTTCCTTCGGTATTCGTTTTCTACTAAAACATGAGATCAAAAGAAACTAAGCAATATTGTGATGTAAAAAATGCGGGCTAAACTTTGCAGCTAAAAGCGACACAGGAGACTTCCTGCTTTGACCGTGATGTCACTTCCTGTACAGTGACCTGCAAACTTGAGTGGAGTTTCCAGTGTGTGTGCGCGCGTGTGCACGCGGCTGCACTTGAAAGTGAGGCAAAGTGCGACAAACAATTTAACACCACAAAAACAAACTAACGAACGAAACACTTTGTCCGTCCTGACGTCTGCTTTCAATCACAGGCAGATGCAAATATTGGGGTGGCAGGAGTCATCTTTCGCCACATACACACATGCTTCCATACACGCACACACACACACACACACACACACACACACACACACGCACACCAGAAGGATGCTGAGCTGCTTTCAATGGAAACCACATGTAGGACAACAGAGGGGGTGGAGGGCGGTGATAACTAACCCCCCCCCCCCCCCCCCCCCCGTCCCTCCCACCCCCCGACATTCCCCACACGCCGTGCAGGGGAGGAAGGAGCGCGTGTGGCAACAAAAGAGTCAGCAGCAGCGTAGAGGCGACGCAGTCACGCAGGAACCCCGCAGGAACCGTTGAGAACCCTTCAAGAAAAGGGCAGGCAGGAAGAGGCGACGACGCAGGCCAACGTCGGAGAGTCCCTGCCCCCAAAAAGAAGCGGCGGCAACCTCAGGACTGTCGTCTCCGGCGAGCAAGCCCCGAAGAAGCCCGAAGATGTCCAAGGCGCCGCTGAGGAGAAACTCCAGCAAAGAAGGTCTCCAGAACCTCATCAGGTCAGTCCCCACTCCCTCCACTTCATGTCCTCTTTCTTCTGAGGGCCACCCGATTGAACTTTGGCCCACGCTCCCGCTCGGCGGTGGGCGACCGCTCCCCGGAAACGAAGCTTCCATATTAGATGACCCGCTGCGCAGTCGCCAAAGGCCACGGCGTCACGGCCTCACTTGCGGGGGCTTTACGCTCGACAGCAGAAAGCTCGAACCCAAGAGGAACCTTGAAGAGCGGGTCCGAGCGGCTCGCGGGGCTCTCGGTTGGACGCCGCCGGCGTTTCGGGGCTCACGTAGCTTATAGGCTGGTTTGGGATTCAAGGATGGAGGTAGTTGGCCGGACAGGAAGCTTTGGGGGGGAGGTCAAAGGTCACCCGCCGGCGGGGGAGGAACGTTCAAAACCTCATAACCGCAAAAACTAAGTCCTGACAAAAAAAAATTGTCGGCTTTACGCGAACGTCATTCGGACGACGAGTCGCGGTCGTGTCATCTGCCGTTAAAGTAGGAGGCGGGGCCGCCGGTCGCTCGCTCGCTCGCTCGCTCGCTCGCTCATCCCCCTTGCCGCGGCGTCGTCCGTCAAATGCCGAGTTCGGAAGCTTGGTCGGCTTCATTTTGAAACGCCACGCGCCGGGATTTGAGGCGCAAATAAAGGCCCGCGGCTGTGCGTTTACGGCACCGCGGCGATGATGTCATCGCTCGGGAAGGAGAACAGCTGTAAACGGACTGCAACCCCTGACCCATCTGTCACACGCGCCAAGCACACGCACGCACTTACGGCACGGGCGGATAAGCGCCCGAGGAATGTGTTTTTTTCAAAAGGGGGTTATCAGATTGATTGACAGGAGATTGAGCCCCTCCGGCCCCTCCCCCAGCCAGACCGAAGGTAAACACAGAAATGTTCCTCTCGCTTCATTCCCGTTTCCTGCATCCCCCCCCAAAAAATGTGGTCTAAAGGCATTGTCTCACTGTCTCTCTAGCTATCATTAACCAGTGCTTCTGAGGGCTTTTTTTGTGCAAAGAAGGACAAAACATTTTGCGCCCCCGCAACCACACGCCAAACACGATGGTATCTCTACTTACAAATGCCTTCTGTTAGGAAAAATTTGCCCACCAAACGCCTCGGCGGGAAAATAACGTCCCTATCACCAGGGAAAATTCAAGACACAAAAGACATATAGACGCATATGTAACATAGCGCTTTGGGCTGGCACGTCGTTAGCACTTTAGCAATGGCGTCACACAGGAAGCACTTCGCATGAAGTAAACGGAAGTAAACTACAAATACTATAAATAATAAAGTATACTATAAATCATTCGTAAATCACTGTCAAATGGAAAATCGATGTAAACATCCAAAAAAACACAACAGCACCATCTCAAGGCAAACAGGCGAACCGCGTTCATATCGTCAACCGCTACGACTCATCTGCATGTTGTGCGAGATATGCTGTAGTGTCTTTTTGGTGGCGCAACTGCGGCGATGTTTTCCAGACATGAGCCATGTCCTCTTTTTGGGGCATAGCCAGAGACTTGTTTTTGTTTTTGTTTTGTTTTCCTCACCATGCAACCTTATCTCCTCTGAGATCGGACGGTGTAAAGATGAAAGGATTGGACAAAACGCCGCACACGGCTTAACGCGTATGTTTCTAAAACCCTATGACTAAAGTTGCCTTTTCATCGGAAAGGAATGCACGCTAGCCACCCGCGTCCGCTGACAAGCGGCGCCTCGTCACGGTCTCGTCTAAGCCCGCCACCCGCAATTATTCTTTTTATCGCCGTTGCGTCATCCGGCCGATGACGACAGCTTTTCCGGACCATTTTCGCGTCTTTCGTGTCTGCCGAAGCGCAAACGAGCACCGACGCGTCGGCCCGACGGGGCCTTCGAAAAACAAACGCCGCCGCTTCCGAAGCGAGGACTTTGAAAGCGAACGGGAGGCGCTGCCCGCCCGCGCCCCGCGTAAAACCAGGGCGCGCTTGCAGGTTGACGGCTCAGAGGAGCGCGGAGGACGCAGAGGAAGCGCAGCGCCAGCGCCGCAGACGAGCCAGGGAACGCTCGCGCGCCGCCGACGGACACGCGGAGCCGGCCGACGAGCGGCGCGGGTAAGTGCTCCGCCCCGGGCCGGCTGTCGTGACCCAACCGGCCGAGAACGCGCCCGCGCCCCGCCTAACGCACGGACCGGCACGTTCCATTCGGCGGACCGAATGACCGACGCTATTCATTTCGTTACAAGACCTTCATCAGATGCAAACCGGCACTTATAGCAAATGCTAACACCTAGCAAATACCTGCCGCTAACCAAAATGCTAACGAGCGAAACGCTACATAACGCGCAAACATTAGCTAGCGTGACATCCGCTGTCCCGACTTGATCAACAAAACAAACTCGTTTTGGGCACATCATAAATGGACGAGATTCTTACAAAGAAAGAACAACACGTAACTAATGACAAAATAATTGAAATAATGGAACATTTAAATAAACACTGAAAAATGAACAAGTTAATGACACTTTTATTTCATTATTTAGTTCGACGGTTCTCGATGTAATTTCGGCACCTTTGAGCCTCCATACAACAGTCGGGCCCGGAAATAATGGATTATGCCGGAGCGGCGCGCAGGCGGGACTCGGATGCCCGGCCGGCAGGAGGCACAATTCCGTTTGCGGCGCCCCCAGGTGGGACGAGGCGCCGAAGGCCGGCGGCTCGCCGTCGCCGGAGGAGGACGAAGGCTTCGGCGACTGGACGCGGCGCCGGCAGCGGAGGGGACGGGACCGCCAAAGGGAGGCGGACGACCCGGGACCGGACCGGAACCGGGGGGGGCCGGGCCCGGAAGACACCTCGCCGCCCCCGTCCTCTCGCGCCGGCCGGCCGAGACCCGCTCAGGTGACGCCTAATTTGCGAAGGCCTCCAAAGTTCTCACGGGCGTTTGCAGTGAGGTTGTACGTCCGAGCGTTGGGGGGGGGGCATCCCGAGGCATCCCGAGGCATCCCGCCCCGTCCCAGTTGGATTTTCTTTGGTTCCCGCGTCTTTCGTTTTTTGTCTTCCGTGTTGTTCTCGTGCGCCTCCTGTGTTGTTTGTCATTTCGCCGTCTACATCGGAGGTCCCCGACGGTCACGGCGGCCGCGGATGAATCGGTACCGGGCCGCATGGGCCGCACCCAAAATCCTGATGTTTTGGAACCGATTGCTCATGTGTGATTTGTTTTGTTTGCGTGCTCCCGTTGGTGTCGGCGGCGCGTGCGTTTTGCGTGCTTCTGAAGCGCGGTTGTGCCGTTCAGGACGAGGAGCGTCGAGAAGCCCAAGCGTCAAGCGCATCCAAAGTCTTCCTCCTCCAAGACTCCGAGCCGGATGCCGAGGCCGTCCGACGGGAAGCCGCGTCGCGCCCCGCCGACCGATCGCCGAGCGGGTCCGGCAGGTACAGCCCGACAGCCGCCGGCGCGGGGCGTGGGAGAGCATCGGCGTTAGCATCCGCGCGACGCGCTCGAGGTGCGGCGAGCCCGACGAGACGGAGGCCGTCCCGGAGGCGGGGCGTCGCCAGGAGAGCCGGGAGCCGGAGCAGCCGAAGCGCCCACGCGCCCGAGCCGAGCGCGAGCTGGAGGAGCTGAGCGGGAGGAGGGAAGTGAGGAGGCGCCTCAGAAGCCAGGAGCAGCGAGACCGACGACTGCGGCGCGCCGCCCTGGAGGAGGTGAGCCCCGTAGGGTTAGGGTTAGGGTTAGGGTGCCGCGCCACCTCAGCAGGGAGGCGCCCCGCAACTTCCGCGAATGTCTTGGGCGCAATCGTGGAAGGCTGATTGGAAAACAGCTTTCCCGTAACCCCAAGCAAAATCTCGTTGGAAGCCACGCTCCAAAATCACATCCCGGCGCTCAAGAAGAGGTCAGGCCTCGCGGGCTCCCCCGAAACGCTGCCCCCAAGTGCAAGGAAAAGCCAGTATTTAGTCCCCGCCGCGCGGCGAATAGAAAGGGCTCTGGCCGGCGGTTTTTCCATCACGGCGGGGACGTCCCGCCGACCGACGCTTGCCTTGGAATGCCATTGGCCGGAGGAGCGCGGGCGCACGGGGGAGGAGATGGCCAGGAGGAGGACGGACGCGGCCCAGAGGATCAAGGCCTTGGGCGCCGCCGCCGACCGGCCCTTCGGCCCCGTCGAAAGTAAATGCCCAGCAAAGAGCCGGGGCTCCGTCAGGGCTTCGAAAAGTAGGCGCGTTCTTGGCTCCTCATCGCTCGTCTGTCATACGTCAAGTCCAGGCGGAAAAAAGATTGACTGAAGTCCAAGATGAAATAAGAATGACTGAAGTCCAAGGTTTCGGCGCTTCTTAAGGACAAAAACAACAATTTCACTCGCAGCCTCATAACGACACGGTAGGAATTGTGGAAAGCGAGAAAGGGCAAGCCGAGCGCTCGCCGCTGAGCGCTGGACATGCTATCCGATCAGCTGGGATTGACCGATGAGCTGTCTTGTCACTTCACAGCCGAGCGCGGCAGACGCCGCGCCATCGGAAGTTCCCCATGACGCATGTCGCTTCAGTCTCGGTGCGCTCCTCGTTGTTACGCATTTCCTTTGGATTTTTATGCACGCGATCGTGCTTGGGGGTCGGGGAGGGGGGACGGGGCTCACAGACGTCTTCGGGGTGTTCCGTGACGTCACGTGTGAAGATTGCATGACTGGGCATGCTTTTTTTCTTCGACATGTAAAGACGGGTTTTGGTTTGTGCGTGATGGGAAGGGAAGGGAAGGGAAGGGAAGGGAAGGGCACAGGCCATTCATTGGCCCACATTGGCCCTTTATGAACACTTGGGACCTTTTGGATTGTTTTGCACACTAACACTTACAAACCGTCTTTTCACAAAGTAGAAAATCACCCAATTTTTGGCCATTTTTTAAATGTTTTATTTCTCTCTTTCCGATTCTTAATCCGGTTTAAAGTTAGACGAACGCCAATCGGCCGGAGAGCGAGTTTTATTTCCAAAAAGTCGGATCGTTTCTATATTGGTTGTGCTAAGGGACCAAAGCCTTAAGTTCCCGACGTTTGATTTAAAGCCGGGGCGTCCGACCCGTTTCAGCTTAAATCTATTCCCACGTGGGCCGGGCCAATCGAATATTGATGGCACTTCAAACGACTTCGTTGGAAAGTCGTTGGCCAATTAACGGGTTAGAAGTCCACTCGGTGCAAAATTGGGCGGAGCTGCCAAAGCGCGTTTAAATCCACGGACCGAGCCGGCCGTCATTTTTTTCCGCCGGCTTTTCTCATCGAGCCATCCTTTGAAGTTACGAGCCCGAACGCCGCGCGAAACTCGCGGCGAGGGACCTCTGCAAAGCGCGCTCGGCTCCGATCGGCCGCCGGTCCGAAGCGGTCGCGAGAGCTCCCGGTCGCCTCGCGATCAACGACGGACTTTGTCCAAACGTTTAAAAGCTTTCCGCGCGATACCGGCAAAGCTTTAAGACGGCGACGGTTCGAAGCACCCCCGTGATTTTGAAGGCCGTCCGTCACACACCTTTGGATGACGCCGCTCACTCGCCGTCTCGTCTTGCCATTTCCAGACGGGCGAGAGGACGGAGTCCCTCAGCCGCTCGCTGAAGAAAAGGTGAAGGGCCCGCCCGCGGCGCCGACCTCGGCTCGGCTCACGGTTTGTCGCTCTTGTCTTGCGCCGCTCGGTACCAGTTTCGAGAAGACGCCGGCGCCGCCCGTCCTCGTCGGCAACATCGACGACAAGGTGGAGCGGTACGCGCACGCCGTGGAGGTGCGCGCGGGCCAAGCGAAGGTTTGAGTCCGGGAAAAGAATGGGGCTACTAACGCTGCCCTCCCGTGTCCAGAACTCTCGGGAAGCCCGAGGCCCAAAGCCCCCGCCGGCCGACCTTCCCGGATCGCTGGAGGCCCTCACCTCCAAGAAGAACCTGTTTGAGTCCGGCGAGGCGCGGGGCGGCGCCCCCCCCAAGCCCACTTCCTGTCGGGTAAGAGGGCGCCTCATCCCGGGCTTCCTACGGATTTTGACGTGCAAACATACGGCGGCTGATAGCCTTAGCTTTAGGTTTAGGGCCCGTGTGCTCCTCCGGGGGTACAAACAAAACGCGAGCGTTCCAAAGCCCCCGGGACCGCGATGGCGTCATCCCGTTTCCATCCCGTCCATACCGATTGTCAAGGAGGCCATGGTCTTTCTGGAACATGTCTGTTGAACAATCGGAGGTGAGAAGTTTCCGAAGAAGACGTCGACTGTGAGCCCCGAAAGTCCTGCGCTCAAAGGCGTCGGTTGTCCGAGATGTCTGAGCCGTGATCCAAAAGCCGTCGCAGAGTCCGCTCGCCCTGTCCCGCGGTGGACCCGAAAAGAAACTTTTCACCTCAAACGAGACTTTCAAGTTCTTCCCGCTCTTGCCGTGTTTGGGCGTTGACCTTCCTTTTCACATATCCGCCAATCAGGACACCCGTAGCCTGAAGGTGGGCGTGGCCAACCTGATCACCCAATGGGCGAAGGGCCAAGGGGACGGCGGCCGACCTCCGCAGAGCCGAGCGGCGGTGAGTGACGGCGCGGCGAGCGAGACCTCCGGACCAAGTCGGCGCAAGTCGAGCTAACTTTTCGCCTCGTCAGGATGTCAAGTGCGGAGATGTGATGCAGAAGAAGAACATGTGGGAGGGTCTTGGAGATTCAGCGGGGCGCCCCGCCTCAAATACCAAGGTAACACACGCCGACGGCAACATGCGGCGCATGCTAGCCTGACCTTCGTTTGCGCTTCTTTGCGTCGCGGTCGCCAGGGTTTGGCAGCTAACAAGTTCAAGTTTGTGGTGACGGGACACGGCAAGTACCAGAAGATCAGTGTGGATCAGGAACGTGCCACTGACGGAAAGTCTGGTGAGAAAAGGCGCGCGTCGTGAATGAGCGGGAAACTCCAGCTCCGGGGACACTTTGAAGACTTAAAAATCCAAATTTCCAGGTTTTCAGAGGACACCCGCGATGCAAAAGTGTCCCTAAACCCTTGAAACGGGGTCTTCTCTCTGCCCCCGAATAGTTCCATTACCGGAGTTTGAAAAAATACTCGGTGGAGCTGGAACATTTGTAGTCCTCGGGTCAACGTCCATCACAGTTTACGCAAATCAAATGGATGACGTGACCAATTTGAAAAAGGCCAGAGCATCTTGTTGGTCCAAAGTTGGCTAGGAACTCCCTTTTGGGTGCCACTTCCTGCGGTCCCGCCGCACGAGGTGCCCTCGAAAGTGTCAAAGTCCAGTCCTGGAGTGCCGCAAGCCTGCACGTTTTCCCGTTCTCTCTCGCCAAGGTTCACGAGATCAGCTTATTAGCAAGCTTTGCGGGAGCTTGAAAATCAGCATGTGAATCAGGCGTGTTGGAGAGAGCTTCCAAACACATGCACAATAGCCTTCGTGGACAGGAGTTGGACTCGCGCGCTCTCAAGTAGCTGATGTTTGGATCGTTTGGAAATTTAACCTCGAATCCTCAGCTTAGTTTTTCAAAGATTTGACCTAAATGGCAAGAATTGGCAACAAGTGAAAAACTTTGCTCGCTTGGTTTATTTTGGAAGTGAAGCAAGTGAAGTTGTGAATTCACATAAAAAAAAAAAGACGCACGCATGGAAAAAAAAAAACATGCAGAGGAACGGGCGGAGGAACACTGCCAGTTTATCCCACTTTTTGCCTGTCCATCTTTTCTTCTTTCCAACTTTCACGACAATCTTCAAGTTTCTTGACATTTCCTTGACTCTTCTCGAATGGGTTCGATCTACTCCAGAACACATCAAAGTCAGCAAACACGCCAAATCTCGCACGTTTTGACACAATGGAAAAGGTCGAAATGCAAGCAGGAAATTTCAGGACGCGGGCAGCACGGCGGCGGACGTCGCAGAACGCCAAAGGAAAACCCGGAACAAAGGGGAGGCGCGTTCAGGAAGTGAAACATCAAAGCCTTTAATGGTAGGACAAAAACATCTAAAGTCCAAACAAGCTCAAGCGGGACCCGGCGCCTACTCGAGTCCCGGCGTTTACCAAGCAGTCCACACGCTAAGCTTTCCCCAACCATCCCAGCGACGTTCCGGCTCAGTCGGAGGAGCCGAAGCCTCTGGCCGTCCTGTTGAAGTCTTTGGGTTCGTCGTCTTTCGCCTTGCGTCCGATCAGGCCCATCTCAAAAACGGTGGAGAACTTGGTGAGGGGCCTGGACGCCGCCTCCTTCAGCTTCTTGGCGTCAAACTTGGGGCTGAAGAGCAAGATGGGCAGCCGGTACGCAAAGGACGGGATCTCCTCGGCGTCGTCCTTGGTCTCGCCGTCCTTCTCGCCCTCTCTCTTCTTTTGCTGTTCTTCCTGATTTTTCAGCTCAATCTGGTGCATGATGTTCTCCTTGCTCGAGAACATCTGGAAGAGGACGGCGTCCCACATCTTGGTGGCTTTTGGGGGCGCGGCGCCTGCGGCGCTGACCCCTCGGCTCCGGTCCTGGCCGGCTCCCTCCGTTTGCGGAAACGAGGGTTCCTCCTGCTCCACCACCATGTGCTTCTTCAGTCGAGACCAGCCGCTCATTTTGGATTTCGACGCTTTCGGCTTCCGGGCCGGTTCAGGAGGCTCCTCGCCTTTCTTTTGGGGCTCTGCCGCCTTGCTGACCTTGTCTTGACTTTGGGCAGGTTTCGTTTTGAGCTCCGCCGCGGGGGCTCTCGCCGGCTCGTCACCCTTTGCCCCACCTTGGCGGTTGGAGGGCAGGGCCGCGTCTTTGCCGAGAAGCTTTCTGACAGCCTTCAGAGGGTCTTTCTCGGGTGGAGGGGGCGCTTGTTTGGCCGCCGGAGGTTTTGGCGCCTCCGTCTTTCGGCGGACGGGACTTCTGTCGTCAGAGCTCGGAGGTTTCCCGTTCGGCGTTGGCCCGATCTCTTGCCGTTTCTCCGGGAGCGACGGAGGAACCGTCCTCGCTTCCGGTTTGGGTGTCACCGCCGAGGTTTCGTGCGTCTGGGAAACGACGATGGTGGGAATCGACGGGGCGGCGGAGACCTCGTCCTCCGATTCGGGTTGGACTTCCGAGGCTGTCAGTTCGCGGGTCGGTGTTTTACGTCGGGTGCCTGCGTCGGGCGCCTCCTCGCGGCTCGCGTCCTGAGATCCCGCGACCCCGAAGGCCGGCGTGGTCGTTGTGATTCCGCCGAAAGCGGCGTACTCTCCGGGCATCAGTCCCCGGTAGGCAGACTTGGATTTGGGCCCGGCTGGAGTCGGGGTCTTTGATCTCTGGAAGGCCGCGGCCGTCCCGTATGTAGGAGTTCTCGGTCTTTTGAAAGCCGGCGAGGAGCTGAGCAGCCGGGACGCCTCGTAGGTTGGGGTCCGAGGCCTCTGATACCCAAAAGACGTCGCGGCGGACGTCGGCCCGGCCGCCGGAGTCCGGATAGTCGGATCGGATTCCGACTTGCACTTGGTCATGGTCTGCGGAAGGCTTGCCTGGACCTCCGCGTTCAAAACATTGATCTCTGGGGTCTTGGCTCTCATTTTAGGGGTTCTGGACCTCTCCGGCTCCATCATCACCGGCGACACCGCGAACAAGAGAGGGTTGGGTTTGGAAATCTCAAACGCCGGCGTCGCCGCCCGCTTTGCCGGGGTTCTCGGACGCCCGGTGAGGCACTTGGGCGATTGCGTTTCCCGGGTAGGGGTTTCGGATCCGGTTTCGGAAGCGGGCGTGGCTGTCCTTATCTCGACGCTCGGCGCTACCGCGACGCCGAGCTCGCCGTTCGCCGCTTCCTTTCTGAGGTCGGCGGTCGGCGCTTTGGGTCGTCGTTCCGAGACGGCTAACGGGCCGAGGGAGCTCCCGGCTTCCAACCCCGCACCGGTTTCCCGGTCGCTTTCGGCGGTGACGGTGCCGCCGATGGCGGTTAGGGCGACCGTGTCGTACACGGGCGGCGTCCTGGACGTCTCGTAGTAGGACGTGCTTGCCGTGTACAAGCGGATTTGGGGCACCTCAAACATGGACTTTGGCGATTTGGAGGGTTCGGTGGCTTTGAATGTCGGACGAGGACTTTTGGGCTTGACGAACTGAGTGAGCACGGTGAGGGGCCTGGTCAAAGCCTGAGCTCCCGATGCCGGGCGGGAGCTCGGATTGGGGCTCGCCGGTTTGGGCTTGGTCGGCGGGGCTACGGCCAGTCCGGGAGTTCCCGGAAAGGGACTCGCGCCCGCGGGAGGGGGAGCCCCCGGCCGGGGCGCGGGAGAGGAAGCTCGCCGAGGGGTTAGGGGGGGCGTGGACCGGAGGGGCCCCGGCGGCTGAGGCGAGAACCCGCCCGCCGGAGAGAAGGCCGCGCGCCGCGGGTACGGCGAGGCCACGTGCTGATAAAGGGGCCGGGCGGCGAAGCGGGACGAGCGGCGGGCGGCGTAGAAGGCGTACGCCGCCTCGGGGGTCTTGGGCGGCGTGGAGCGCTCGCTGCGCTCCAGGTCGGGGCTGGCCTCGTCCACGGGGGAGAGGCTGGAGCGGAAAGGGCCGGCCGACTGCGAGGCCTGCGGGGAGCTCTTCTTCTTGGCGTTGCGCTTCAAGAGCTTCTGGAGGCGGGCGTTGTCTTTCCCGGGCTTGGGGAACAAGGGGGGCGGGTACTGGAGGGCCAAGAATCCCGGCGGGATGGCTGCGCCGTAAGCCGCCGCCATGAGCGCCTCCTGAGGACCAGACCACAGCTCCAGTCAGATCGCCGCTCGCCTGCCGCGCGTCCCGGTAAAATCGAACGAGCTGCCGCGCGCCGGGCACGGCGCACCTTTTTCTAGTTTGAAGTGGTCAACAAACAGGAATTTTCAGGATTTGAGAGAAAATTAGGGCTACGCTAGAATCGAGGCCACGGCTGTCGCGGCCGGTTCGCCCGCTTGGACTTTGGGCCCAAAGCGGCCGCCGCGTCCGCCGAACGCTCAGTTGACCTTTCGGGAAGCGAAAACCTAAACTCCGCCTCCCGTTTCTGCATTTGGGAGCATATTGGACATACGTAGATGTTTTTAAGGTCCCAAATGTCCTACCTACGGCCTTTATTTTTTCCATTTTTCAACATTTTTTATTTTACGAATCAAAACATGAAGAGAAACGTCCTCGTTAGTTTGAACCCTTCTGTTGAATTTCTTTTTTAATCCTGCTATGAGTTGAACCGCGAAAAGCTTCATTATTGTTGTAAATAAATATTAAATAGAAGACCAACATAAATCAAACCAGTGAGGTTCACACAACATTTGAGCCATCTGAAATGTTCTTGTGTCGAAAGTAAGCTATCTTTCCTCCGGTTTAAGTTTTTTCGTTTTTTTTTGTGAGGTTTTAAACCTGGCAATCTTGACGCTTTTGATCCGGTGAAAATGAAATGAACTCTATATAGTGACAATTTTTTTTTTTTCCAGATTTGTGTCAAAATGACTCCTGATGTGGCCTGCTTTTCTCCAGCTCGGAGACCCCCCCACACACACGGCAACACACACACAGACTGACCTCCCCCCGACCCGTTGTTCTGTATCTGCCGTACTTTTGTGTCTGTTGACGTCACGTGACCTGCAGCAAAGCTTCCTGTTTGATGTCGTCTCTTCCCTTGCAGTCACGGAGGCCTTTTGGTTTTCACTGTGCTTGTATAAGTTTGGAATGCCCTTTTTCATGACCATTAAAAATGTTTTTTTTATACTACAACACTCCCTTCCTATGTAGCCCTTCATCTCCAAAAATGCGGTTTTGAGATTGAACTAGTCTCCAAGGCCCGACATACCATCACATACATTGCGTACCCGAGATCCTAAGCGAGAAATGGAAATCGATCTTCCGTACGGCGGCGCCCGCAAAACAGTCGTCCGGCCTTGAAAGATGAGCGAAGGCGCTCAAAATCCTTTTGCCGTAACGCCCGGCACTAAAAAAGCGCAAGATTGCAAAGAATCAGCTGTCACTAAAAGTAGGCCGGCGAGCCCCCGACCCCCCGCCCTTCCGTACCCCGACCCCCCTCCCTCCTTTTAAGGCGCTGCAAGGTCAGCGTCAAAGTGGAAAGAGTAATTATAGCCGCGGCGCTCCACAATGACGGATACGCACCCAAAAGGACCCCCTCCCCCCGCCGCCGTTTTCTTCGCGTCCCGCAAACGGCGGCCCGGGCCGCCCCCGGAGCCGGACGGGTCCGCGCGGGAAGCGGCATCGCGAGCCCGCGCGCCAAGCCGTCGCGGCGGCCCGAGCCTCCCCGGGCGGCGGGCCGGGCCCCCCCCTTCCCCCCGGGCAGGAGAGGAGAAGGAAAGGTGGCGTTACCTGGTCCGGCGGCGCCGGGCGGCCGTCCGTCCGTGCCTCCGTTCGTCCGCGGGGCTGCCGCCTGCCGCTCGCAGCCCGGAGTGTCAAAGCGGCTGCTTTGCTTGGCGCCCCGCTCCGCCCCCCTCCTGCCTCCGAACGCAAGGACCGCGCGCCATGACGGTCCCAAAATAACGCGGGGGGGGGGGGGCTCCCAAACTTAGCTTTCAACCCCCCGAAACTCCCCGGCTCCAGAAGCGGGGGCCCCGGGGGACCCACTCCGACTTATACTCCGCCATAACCTACGTGAAATGAACTTTTGTGCCATATTTAGTCCATTTGATTTTTTACATCAAAGGCTTCTCGTATCAAAGGAAAAGCGTGAAATTTGACCATATACATTTTCTCTCTCTATTCATGTCTTTTTAACTATATATATATATATACACACGCCGTCTTGGACCTTCCTTCATGCATGGGGTTAAGCTCTTCTGCACAGTATTACCATTTTTTTTTTCAGTATTACATGAAGTTTGTTTTTCTTTTGTTCGTACTTGATTTTGGCTCGTGTAGCTTGCCGTCAGAGATGAAAGTTATATTCGCCCCGAGCCAAAAGCGGGAGGGGGCCGGGTGCCCCCCTTCCCGTCGGACTGCGGCGCCCCCAAGTGGAAGACGGGAGCGGGCCCCTTGACATTTTGGCCAACCGAGCCGCGCAATTCCAAACGGATGGGAAGCGACGGCCTCGGAATGATCTGAGGATCGGTCCGACTCATTTGTCTTTTCTTTTCTTTGGCCAGAAGGTTGAGCAAAGTCTCCGGAGGAATCCGCTGACATGAAAACGTCGGCTAAGCTTAGCGAGATCGAACATGCCAAGGGACGAGGCTGGGGGCGGAATGTCGAGGGGTTTTCGGAGGAACTTTCAAGACAGCAAAAAGGAAAACGTTTTGTAGAAGTATGCAAAACTCCTTCAACCCTACTTGCAAATCCAACCCCCCCCCCCCACGGGCTGTTGACTTGCGCATGCACATTCCCTGCGGCACTATATTTATTGACATGCGATCTAAACAATACTGTTTTTTAAGCCTTGCACATATGCGCAAGTCAGCATTCCAATGTTTCTTGAAGGACATTTCCAAGCTATTTGAATGTTTGGACACCGGACTTGATCCAAAGGCCTTGAAAGGCCGAAAGGGCCCGTGTCCGCCACCTTTTCCACCTTCTCTTTGTAACACAGGCGATTTGCCCGTGGGCCAGCTCTGCAGGAAAATTTCAAGTCAAAAATATTGAACACAGGGGAACAAAGGGCTTGGGAAAGTCATAGAAAGAGCAAGAGCAAGAGGCGGGCCCTTTGGACTGGCCCTTTGGACTGGCCCTTTGGACTGGCCCTTTGACACTTTGAAGCCTTAAAGCCGGGCCGGCAAACTCATTTTGATCGCCGGCCACATTTCAGGCTGGTAAAAACTGTTCAAAAGAGAGGCCGGGAGAACAAAAAAAAAGTCTGCGGGTTTGGTGCTTTAGCCAGAAACTTGAAGCGAAAGGGGCATTTGGCGGGCCACCAAGAAGGACGCGGCCCCCGGCCCCGGCCCCGGCCCCGGCCCCCGGCCCCCGGCCCCCGGCTTTGACGCCGCCGCCTCGAAGGCTGGATTCAATTCACCTCGATGGCTTCCCAGCCGCGCTCGCAAACGCCTTTGAAAGTGAAAAGTCCGCGTCGGAGAACGTCGTGAGGCCAACGTCAACAAGGGAGGAGGAGACCGGTGAAGACGGCGAGAAGAAGATGAGGAAGATGAGGAAGATGAGGAAGATGAGGAAGACGGCTTTCGGGGAGAGGACCGGTTTGAAGGGACAAGGCCAGAGGGGACGCGCCGCAAAAGCTTCGGACGTCGAGGGAGCGGCGGTCGGGCCCGGAATCCGGTTCTTCTCGCGTCTTCTTGTTCTTCCTGCAGATTGCGCAATGAGCTCGGTCCCAGAATAGCGGCGGCGCTTGGTTCCTGTCCAAACTTGAGACGCCGTCTCCTCCTCCCCGCCCGGAGGCGCCGGCATCTCCTTATGGAGGCCCGGGAGAAGAAAGGAGGGGTCGCGGGGGCCGGGGACCCGCCTCCGGGCCGCCCGGCGGGCCAATGGGGAGGCCCGGCGGATGGAGTGTCACTATAACAGAAGAACATAATCCGCGCGGCGAGTTCGCAGGACCTGACCTGACGGGCGATCTGGGCCAGCCGGGACCTTCGCGCTTCACACTTCTTCTTTTCTTCAGCTCAGCTCAGGTAAGGTCCAAGTCGCAACGCCCATCTCAATTTCCCATCATTAGTCCGGAAGCGCAAATATCGCCGCCGCCGATCCGGTTGCCCCCGTCCCGACGCCGCGGTCGGGCGGTCCCGCCGCGGAGGCCTTCGCAGCCAGCTTCCGTTTCCGGCCCGGTCGTCCCCTCTCGGTCCGGATCCCGGCCGAAGCGCGGCTCGCGGCCGGGCTCCGGGGCCGTTCAAGTTTGCGGCGTTCGGCGCCGCCTGCCCGTGGTAACCGCTCGTCGGAATTGCCGGGAAAATCAGGTAGCGACCCGGCCGCCGCCGGCCTTTTTCAGGCACGCCGTTACCCGATAGCACGCGAAACCCGGATTCGGTATTCGATATCATCGCCCGTCGATGGCGCGGGATCCGGCAGTACGCGAAACCCGGATTCGATATCATCGCCCGTCGATTGCGCGGAATCCGGCGAGCCCGCCGACGCGTGAAGAATTTCGTGGCGCTGTCTCGAGAAGCGTGTGCGCCGGCGGGTTACGGAGGAGGAGCGGACGGCGGGAGCGGCTATACGCCTCATTCGCGGCGAGCCCGGACGAAGAAAATCGAAGGGAGTTCAAGCGGGACGTCCGGCGTTGTCGTTGTCGCGTGTCGCGGAACTCAACCGAGGCGTTCTAGCGGCGGCCCGCCCGGAGCGTTTCTCGGCTCCCCGGGGGGGGCGGACGGCAGACGGTCCCGACGGCGTCGGGTTTCCGGCTCCGTCGTCACACCGGGGTCGGCGGCGTCTATTTGCGAAAGCGCAAATAGGCGTGGCGCGCGGCCACGGGGCGAAGGGATCAACGCTTTAGCGCCGAGTAGGACGGCGGCGGGGCCCGCGGCCCCCCGCCTTCTGGGGTTACGTCGGAAAGGCCGAGTCAGCGGCGGGCCGCCATTCCGGGAGGCGGCAGGTGGGAGCGCGGGACCTCCTCCAAGGAAGGAAGAGAATCCCGCGAAACCCGAGCCGGCCGGGCCGGGCCGGGCCGGGCCGGGCGCAGCTGGCGCTCGCAAATAGACGCGGGCGGGAAGGCGATAATGGCTGTAATGCGCGCCTGAGCTCATGAGCTCATTGGATCAACTCTTGGCTCCGTCCCTCGCAGCCGACGTCCGGAACGGGCCTCGCTCTCCGCCGGAACTTGCGGGATTGCAGAAACTCGTGGCCACGCCTCCGACTCCGACTTTTGCGCCGAGATTCAAAGTGTTTCTTGTCATGTGCGGGCCGTGGAAACTCATCAAATTCTTTCTTTGCCGTCCACATGAAAAAAAAACCCCACACACATTCATCGCAGGTTGATTTTGACGCCTTTGGCCGTCAGCGGCGGGTTAGGGTTAGGGTTAAGATTTGGGCGAAACGGCAGCTGGCGACTGCGGCCCCGAAGCGCGCCAGACATCTTTAGCAAACGGCCAGGTAGCAAAACCGGGAAATGCGATTCGGATCCTCAATCCCGACGAGAGCGGACGCGCTTCTATAGAAGCCGTTGTCCGTGCGCGGGCGTCATCATCGGGGCATCAGGACCCGAGTCCAGCGGCGGGGATCCCGCGCTCACGCACGCGCACGATATGATATACGTACTGTACCAACTCATGTCATCGGCGTCGGGCGAGTGACGTGGAAACTCATGCGGGATTTGACCGTCGTCGCTTGAATGATCGCTTTGGGCGCAAACGTTTAGGAAAGTAGCAAACTAATGGGTTGGCCTGGCTTGGGGGGTCAAACCCGCGGCCCGCAAACCGGTTTCATTCGGCCGGCGTCAAGTGTGAATCAAACTCCAAACGTCTCACGATAACGTCTTCTGGTTAGGGTTGGGGTTCCCTGGCGTAGCGAGGGCTGGAAACGAGGCGGGCCTTAAAAAGCCAACGGCCAAAAGGAGGGGGCGGGGCTCAAGGGGGTTATTTCCAAGCCGCGGTTTCAATCGGGCCGGCCGGCCGGCGGCTCCGATGTCTCGCGTCCATATAAAGGCTGCCCCCCCCCCCCCCCCCCCCCAAAAAAAAATGCGCAAAAAGAAATGCGTTGTAAGTTTTGCTGTTTGACTTTCAGGTTGTAGCGCCCGTCCGCTTTGAACATGTCTGACAACGAAGAATAGTGAGTGGCGGCGTCCCACGTCTCCTGCCTGCTTTTCTGTCCTTTTCTTGTGTGTCCTTTTTTTTTTTTTGATCATGTCTCTGGGCGCTCATCCGTCCTCCCTGTCCTTTCGTCACCCCTAACCCTACCCTGTGTCATTTTGCATCCATTTTGCATTGACCGCTTCATCTTCTTGTCTTGTCTCGTTGTCACCTCTCCTTTTGTTTGGGAGCGTAAGCTTTCCTCATTTTCTAGAATCCGCTCCCCCTAGCGTCCCGTCTTGTCTTCCTGTTTCGTCTCCTCTTTCTGTGTCTTCCTTTGCATCCCCTTTGGTCTTCTTTTGTCCCGTTTTCTCATCCATCCCCTTCATTTTTTGCATCGTCTGGCCTCCGCCGCTGCCGCGTTTGCGTCCCGTCTGGTCTTTTTGTCTTCCGCGGCGCCCTCTTTTTGCGTCACGCATCTGTCCGTTTGTTCCCACTCTGCGTCCGCTCTTCTCCTTTGTCCGTTGCCGCCACTTCCCGTTTGCTTTTCTTGCCGTCTCCCTGTTGTGATCTTGTGTCTTCTTGTGTCCGCAGCGATCAGGCAGAGGGTAAGTAGTCGTCATATATACCCCCCCCCCCCCGATCATCTTCACAACGGCCCTCGTGGTCTTCATGGTCCCGGCTTTGGTTGCGCTCCGGCTCTCCGTAGCCCCGCCCCCATGACGACGGCGGGGGGCCTTGAGCCCCGGGCCCCCCGCCGCCGTCGTGGGCGCTTCCCGCATGGATCCCGCCGGCCGGCGTACCCGCTCAGCCGCTTTTTTTGTAAATGTCCCTCTGCTCCTTCTCTTTCTGGGCCCGCCGCGCAGAGTACGACGGTAAGAGCCGCACACTAACGCCCGCCCCTTTCCACGCCCCCGTCCCCGCTAACGTCTTCCCTTTGGTGTCTTTGCCCGGATGAAATAACCGAGCCGCTCGAGCGCGCCGACGCCGTCTCCCCAAACCCCCGGCAACTTTGACCCCCCTCCCCCTCGCCGGCGGCTCGCGGTCCGTCCCTAACACTTGCCGGTTCTCAAACTGGGGTCCGCCAACCCTCATTCTCGGGAGCTTTTGGAAGGAAAGCTCCCGCGGCATTGCGACTTGACCGCAGGAGTCAGCAGATTGAAACCGGGGTCGCGCATACAGCGGGTCTGTTCCCAAGGGGGCCGGACCAATAAGAACGTGCCACTTTGAAACAACAGCTTCCAAAGTATTCTTCTGTTTTATCCGATCCAAAATGGTGCGAGCGCATCGTCGCTACTCATCATTAAACATCACTATGAAGCCTTTAAGTGCCGCGGACGTGAATTTTCACCTTTTAAAAGAGGCATGAAAAGAATCCAATTCTGGCCAAATAGGTTTCTTCAGCGCTTCCGCCGAATCGGCACGAGGAACACCGGGAAAGCGCAAACCCCCACAGTTTGAGAGCCAAACCGGTACTAACCCGGCTTCTCTTTGCCCCTCCCCCACCCCCGTTAACCGCACGCACGCCGTCCACCCGTAGCCGAGGAGCAGGTAGAGGATGTAGAGGCGGAGGCCGTAGAACCCGAAGCCGAGGTAGAACCCGAAGCCGAGGTAGAACCCGAAGCCGAAGCCGAGGATGAGCCTCAAGGTACGTATGTGGCGCGGAGGGCGGGGGCGGGGCTATTCTATCATCCTTTCCCACGGCGCAATGCGCGCTCCGCTCCGGCCAATGCTAATGCTAACCTACCTTCCTTTGGTCTCTGAGCAACTTCACTTTCACGCTGAAAATTCGGGGTACCTTGCTCTCATTCCGCGGGTAAAGGTAGAAAGGCCGGCGTTTGTTTTTCAAACTTAGCGAAGGCCTTCGTCGGAATTGGACTTCCCGTCTTTCCGCGGGCAAACGGGCAGCCGGCCGGCGCCACCGAACGATCCCACCTGGGATAGCGCCGACGGGCGCCGGCGGCCGCGCCGACGAGCGGAGGTCCGTCGCGGGCGGAAAAAGGCGTCCGCTTTTAGCTTTGTGGCATTTAGCTCAGGTTTGCCTGTGGAACTTTTGCTGCTCCCCGAGCGCCGCCGCTAACGCTCTGATTTCTCTATTCTGCTTTTGTTCGGGACGCTTGCTGCATGCAGAGGCCTTTGAAGAGGAAGGTACGTTCTTTTCACGCCAAAACTTTCCACATTCCGACTTTGGAGCGCGGCGCACCCGCGTCCGACTGCAAAAGCAAAAGTGCCGGCGGGGAAAAAGGGTGAAAGAATAGGCGAGAGAAGCTAACCGGCTCGCGGGCCGGCGGGCTGCATGGCATGAAGCGGCCGGCCCGCCGGCGGGGGAGGACCCCGGCCCCGCGGCGGAGGAGACGGCCGGCGCCCCGGAGCCCGGCCGACGGGAGGGACGCCGTCGGCTCGGCGCGCGGCCGACCCCCGCTAGGGAGAACAAGCCTTCGCTCGTTTCAAGGGCTTCCGCCCGAAATGACCTTCAGCAGCAAAAGCTTTCAGCGCGGTTTTACCGTCTCGCCCTTCGAACGTATCGGCTCACACTCCGTTCGACTCCAGAAAGTGTTGAAAAGATGCCTTTCGGCTCTTTTCGCACTCTCCTGACCCCAACGTTGGTTTTCAAAGTCCGCAAGTGCGTCGCGGGGCCTCTTCCGCTCTTTTAATCCCGGAGTCCGGACATTCCGTCCCGGGCGCTAATACTCCTTTCACGTTTCGTTCTAGCGTTTGACCGAAGGGTCTCAAATGGCCGCTGCGAAATTCATTAAGGCAACCGTATCCGCTTAGGGGACTAGGCGCTCAAGCGATAACTTGCTAGAGAATCAATAATGGATTACTTTAGACAAGTACCAAAGTAATTGTCTCCTGTAGACACTAAAGGAGCAAAGACGGCGAGAGAAATCTTTAGTACTTTGGAAATCACCAAAGAAAGTCATCCATTTCTTTGGTAAGCTAAGAAGTCATCCATTTCTTGAGGATTTTGGAACTAAGGAAGTGATCTATATCTTTTATTTTAAGGCCTAAAGAATTCAATTACGTTCAAAGCTCCACAATCATTAGTTTTGGACTCCAAACCGGAACAAACAACCAATACCTTTCTATCTAAAGTATCGGATCCTTTCGTTCGCTACAAAAAGTTTTCATCTCTACTTTAGGGGAGAAAAACTTCCAATGGAATGTCCGGATTGGTGAAAAATGAGATCGAGACGTGAAGATACGTCTTTGGCATGGAATGAGTTGATAGGGCTCCGGTTGAAGAAAGGACGGGATACCGTTTTTCTTGCGCCAATCGGCGGGCGGGTCGACGCCCGGCCCGCAACCTCGGCCTTTTTTGCCCGGGCCGGTGGAGGCCGCGGTACCGCGCACGGGCGGATGGGCCGGCCGCCGGTTATAGCGGGGGTTCGCCGCAGTCATCTTGTCATCTGTTTTTCTTCAACACTCACGATTAACAGGGAGGGCAGGGCGCTTGAGAGACTTGACTTCTTCACGTTTGACTTCTAACCGCATTCAATGTACTTGTCCCCCCCCTCCTCTCTCATCCGCCGCCGCCGTCCCCGATCGCGTCGCGCAGAGGAGAAGCCGAAGTTCAAGTAAGTGGCTCGCCGGCCCCGCCTTCCCCCGCCTTCCCGGCTTCCGGGAGACGCGGCCAACGCTGCGCTCCCTCCCGCCCTAGGATGAGCGCCCCCAAGATCCCCGACGGCGAGAAAGTCGACTTTGACGTGAGTTGCCGGCGCCGGGCCGAGGGCGGCCTTTGCCGTGACGTCCCGCTCCCGACTTCCAAATAACTGCCGCGAGTAATACGCGGACGCGGGCGCAACTTTCGTTTCGAAATTTCCCGGTAGCTCCGCTCGTCCAAGTCTCGGGAAGCTCCGCGCTCTTCTCCTAAACTAGTTATTTGCAGCAAGTGGTGCATTATTATTCTTTTATACGCGCCGCCGACGTATCTCAGTATAATTTACTCGTTCGGTGCCAGCCCAGGAAAAATGGACGTCCGTAGCCGTCATTGGCAATGAATAAGTTAAACTCGCGGAAGGAAAGGCCGTCGATGCATGACGTCAACGACCGTAACGATAAGGATAAGGATAACGTCGTATTATTGCGATTTAAGGAAACGTCGCTTCAGGTCCCTGGGACAAACCTGCAAAAAATGCTCCTCAAAGTTTGAGAATTGCTCCTCAAAGTAAGTCAAGGATTCACAAAACTGCTCCACGAGGGCGAAAAATAAACACGTATAAATTTCGAGCCTCGTTAAAAGTTCCGGGGCGATAAGGGGGTCATTCCGAGGAGCTAAGCTGTCAGGTTGGGGGTGGGGGACTTTCAGGACATCCAGAAGAAGCGTCAGAACAAAGACCTGATGGAGCTGCAGGGCCTGATCGACGCCCACTTCGAGTGCCGCAAGAAGGAGGAGGAGGAGCTCATCGCCCTCAAGGAGAGGATCGTGAGTGCGCGCAGGAAACGCTCGCGAGCGCGCCGGGGCTGACACGCGCGCCCCCCGCAGGAGAAGCGCCGCGCAGAGAGGGCCGAGCAGCAGAGGATCCGCGCCGAGAAGGACAAGGAGCGCCAGGCCCGACGCGAGGTGCGCCGCGCCGCGCCGCGCCGGCGAACGCGAAGACCAAAAGCCAGAGCCAAAAGCGCCTCTTGCAGGAGGAGCGTCGGATCAAGGAGGAGGCGGACGCCAAGAAGAAGGCCGACGAGGAAGCCAAGAAGAAGTCGGCTCTGTCCAACATGGGCTCCAACTACAGCAGCCACCTGCAGAGGGTACGCGCGTCCGTTCGCGCTCCCAATGGGATCGTTTCCTTAGTTGGGGAGAGCAAGAAAAAAAAACCAACCAAAAAAACGCACGCGCACCGGAACAACAACCGCAGTGAACGGGCACGGGAAAAAGACTTCTTGCTTTCCAAAAACGCCCAAATCGGACCATTCCGGCGTACAGCTGACGCCGTGCGTCCGATCGGCGAATCGAGAGGGAAAGACCCGTGGAATGAGAATTGCCGACGCGTGATATGCTCGCAAATAGGTTGGGATTTTGAGGGCTGCAGTTCGCCCTCCGGGCTGACGGGGGGGCCAAATGACAGCCGCCTGCACGCGTGAGCCAGGGACTTTCATTGGAAGGGAGGGAGGGCGGGAGCGGAGGAGGAAAGAAAGAAAGAGTGAAAGAGAGAAAGAAAGAGAGAAAGAAAGAGGGAAAGAAAAAGGGAAGATGCGCGGGCGCTGACCTTTTTTTGGCCCGCTCAGGCGGACCAGAAGCGAGGAGGAAAGAAGGAGACCGAGAGAGAGAAGAAGAAGAAGATTTTGGCCGCCAGACGCAAGCAACTGAACATCGACCATCTGAACGAGGACAAGCTCAGGTGGGGGGGGGGGGGAGGGGCGCCGCAAAGCCAAAGCGAAATTTCCCCAGCCGCGCAAAGAAAGCCGAGCCGGCCCCTCCCGTGGCGTTCCAGGGACAAGATCAACGAGCTGTACGACTGGATGTGTCAGCTGGAGTCGGAGAAGTTCGACCACACCGAGAGGCTGAAGAAGCAGAAGTACGAGGTCGGTGGCGCCCCGCCCGAAAAACAAGGGGGACGAAAAAGCGCCGGCGGCAAAGGCCTTTCTTTCTGTTTTGTCAGGTCACCACCCTGCGCAAGAGAGTGGAGGAGCTCAGCAAGTTGTAAGTCCCGTCTCGGCGTAAGTGCGGCGCCCTTGCCGTTCCCTCCCGGATGGTGGAGTCCAAACGGACGGGCGCGGCGGCGGCGCCGGGCGGGCGCGCTCGCTTTTAGGTCACGCTAAGGAGCCTCGGCGCCTTTGTTCCGCAGCAGCAAGAAGGGAGCCGCCGCCCGCCGCAGGAAGTAGACGCCTTCGCCGGCGGGCGCCCCGGCCTCGCCGACAAGTCGCCGCCCGCCCCGCCGCGGCGCGGCGCCCCGCGGCGCCCTTTGGTCCTCGCTCTTTTTGTAAATAAAGTTTGACTCTCCGGGACGCCGTTTCGGGGCCTCCGCTCCTTCCCGCGGCTCGGCGCCGGCCCCAATGACTTGGGAACGGGGGACGGCCGAGCGGGCCCCCCCGCCGGAAGAAGCCCGGGCTCCGTTTCGCCGCGGGGTCGGGCTTCGGAACGCGGCCGGACGCTTCCGGCCTCCGCCCGGGCTCTCCGTTTCCATTTGCCTTTCCCCAACGGCTTCCGTTGGGGCCGGGACTTTCGAAGCCGGGTGGGAAATCCGGGTCGGGCTTTCGAACGGGCTCTGAAACGAAACTTACCTTTTCAAATTGGATTTTCGTCGGAGCTCGCCTGTCCAAATCGCTTTCGACTCGGGGTTAGGAATTTCCGTCGGGCTTTTAAATTGAAGTTACGGCTTGGAAATCGAGTCTCCGACAAAACCAAAGTGTCCCACCGGGGTTTCAAACCGGGGTTAAGGTTTGACAAAAGGCTTCGCTTTCCAAAGCGAGGTTTTAGCGCCAGGCTTTCAAAGCGGCTTTCCCGACTGAAGGCTTTCAAACCGGATCGCAAAGTAGGGCTTCAAACTAAACGCGGGCCGAGTACGAAGAGGGACGAGGCGGAACTGCGGATCTTCCTTTCGCGTCGTTGGAAACGGCGACGGCTTTTGTTGCGCTTCCAGGTAGGGCCGCGCGACGGCGGCATCCGCCCGCCACCTCGTCCCAGACGCGATCGTTCCACGCGGGAGTCGAACTCATCTTGACGGCGAGCCGCGGTCGCCCGACGGTTTGTGTCAGAGGGCCGCTGTGACCTTGTAACCCCAGCAGAGTATAAAAAGAACAAAAAGGGAAAAGAAATAAAAACAAGCTGAGGTGAGCCTCCGCCGCGAACGCAACTAACATCGTGGAACAAGTCAACCTAGCTATATACATATAGATTTTTATAAATATATACATGAGTACAAGTGCATGGAGTACGCCTTTGAAGGCTCCGTTGAAGGATCCGGCCGTCAGGCAGGGTCAAGGAAGCTGCCGGGCGAGTTTCGAGCTTCGGCGGTGCCGGCGAGCGAGCCCGATTTAGAGCGGAAAGCCGGCAGCTAAATCAACCGGCGGAATAATCGGCAGCCGAAGGACAGCGTTTGCAACCAAGCAACCGTATATAGATGAAAGTCCCGTTTCAACTCTGTCGCTCGTGCGTTTTGGGGCAGTATGCCAACGGCTATCAGATGACACCGTAATTTGAAATTGAAGCTTCACGTACCAATGATAACAAATCACCCAAACCAACAAGCATTCAGGACGACATTCGAACGAAACCACACCGGTACCGGGCCGACGCGTCGCAGCTCGAGGGTTCCGGATAGGATCGAAAGCGCTGCCGACGGCGACTCCGGTCCGTTGAGAAAAGTCGAACCGCCAAAACATGGGCGATCGGGCTCAACGCAAAAGTTGTCCCGTGTCCGAACTCGCCGCAGCCAGGCCGAAGGTTTGGAGAGCGTCAGGGCCGTCTGGTGGGGAGATCCACCGGGGAACGGGTGTGCCCCGATTCAACGCTCGCCACTTCCTCCGTGGGGGGAGGGGCGCCTTAAACCGGTTCGGGATGAGCAGACGAACCAAACGTTCGCCGAAGGAATGTACTCATTTCAATCCATTTAGAAATAGACATATATGCGTGTGCGTGTGTCGACTTGTTCCGCGGCGTTGGTCGTTGAGGCTCATCTGGGATTGTTTTTTTCCTTTTCCCTTTTTCTTCTATTTCTATTTTGCTGGGCTTACACTTCCCATTCTAAGTGTGACTTTGACCTCTCGGGCGCTTTTCTACCTCTACGCCGACCGGTCATTTAGCGACCGAGCTAAGCGGGGGTTCGGCGACACGGTCTCGGCGGCCGGCCGGCCGGCCGGGGGATGGAACCTTTGGGCTACCGCCGCGCCGACTTTTGCCACACGTTCCGCATTATTCCCACCTTGGCATATGAAAACGAGTTTGTTCAGAAGGCGCTTATCGGGATCAAAGTTAGGGAAGAAAAGCATCGCGACGAAGCTTAGTATAAATAAAGTCCATTTATTAGATACTGGAGTGTCACTCGGTTTGTATAAATATAAAGTCGAAGATCGCGTGCGTCACGACAAACCGACGCCAGCCTTAAATACAATGGGACGAACGCTCTTATTTACAACACGGGCTGGTGCGTACAAAAAGTGGTCCTGTGCCGCCCCGATCCGGGCGCAAGGCCGAGTCCGGGTCCGGGTCCGGGCCCGGCTTCGGAGGAGCCGCGTCGCCGCCGCCGGCGTTCCGGTGCGACGGGCTCGGCCGCGCGGGGACGTCGGGGACCGCCCGGCAAGTCGCAACCAGTCGCAATTTGGTCCTTGCGCAAATCGACTCGACTGGTCGCGGAAAGCCAAGCTTGCCTGCGCGGCTTGAGAAAAATCGGCCTCGCCTCGCCCCGCCCCGCTGGCTATTTCGAGCCCCCCTTCAAACGCCTTCCGCGTCATCCAAGGGAAAGCACGGAGAGAATGCTCCGGGGAGCTGAAATTTCAACGCGGCGCCTCCCTGGGCTGAAGTACCGCCAGAAGGCGGCAAAAGAAAATGCCAAAGGGTCCAAATACTGCTCAGGAGTCAAGAGTGATGCCGTGGCAAGGCGATGCCGAGGTCTCGCAAAAGCACGCGCACGCTGAAGAGGAAACGTTTCGACCGCTTCCCGGCCGGCCTACAGGACCTGGTAGATGAGGTTGGCGGGGTCCCGTCGGCCCGTCGGCCCGTGCGCGTCCGCGTCGCCCTCGCCGCCGCCGCCGCCGCCGGAGATCCTCTCCACGATGCTGGACAAGCAGTCGAGGCTGGAGACCACCGAGGCGCGGCCGCGCTTGCCACCTGCGAGCGCAAGTCGCCGCGTTAGCCGGAGCCGCCGCGCGGAGCGAGCCCCCCCCCCCCAGCTCACTCCCCCAGCTCACTCCCCGAGCTCACTCCCCGAGCTCACTCCCCGAGCTCACTCCCTTCGGCGCCGGGGGCGAGACGAGCCAAAGCCAAGCGTGCAGAACAGAAACGCCAGAGGAAGCATTCGACCACCGGGGGGCAGTGTCCGCCATCGACTTCCGACTAGGCCGCCCCGCCCCGCCCCGCCCCGCCCCGCCCCGCCGCTACCGCTCAATCGCCTCGGATTTGACAGCAAAAGAATGTTTCTTCGCTGCCATTTTGCAGAAAAAAACAGCCGTCTGGTTTCGATGCAATCGCGGGGGAGAAAAAAGAAAAGAAAACACGCGCCCCATTTGAATATATCGACGGTATTTGTCACGGACGATTTCAATCGATATCGGCTCTGGCGGCTTCAATATTTTCAATTTTGTATTTTTCCAGCACATTCAGTTGGTCAACTGAGACGAATAGAAGCCGAGGAGGGGAAAATGCATGTCAGCTTTTGCTCTGGAACTTTGAAAGTGCCGTTTGTATAAGACGAACCGCGATTAGGAAGGCTGAAAAGAAGAAATCATCTTGATTTTTTTGTTTCATTTTGCATTATTGTCAAAAATGTGGATGTGGTGATTTTAGTTCGTCGAGTTGTCGCATAAAATGAAACCCTATGAATCCGGAAGTATTTTTAAGTAGACTAAAAAGAAATGATTGGGATCCCTGTTTGATTTTGGGGGACCACTGGAAGAAAGCAAACAGAGCCAATTCATCCTCACGTTTTGTCAACGGGTCAAAGATGGCTGAAAAAAGAACGTGCCTGGCCCGCGGTGGATTAGCTCCAAAAATACAATCGAATAAGGCTCACTAGAATAGCCCCGAATCGCAAGCAAGCCTGCAGTGGTGGAGCAGATGGAATGTAGAAGGAGTCTCACCGGTGCAGGCGCCGGCGCCGTGCTCGCCATTGAAGAAATCGGCGTCGAAGGCCGCCGGCGTCTCGCGCAGGGGCCCCTTGGACTCGGCCTAAGACGAGACAAACGGGATCCGTCACGTGATCCAGTCCAGCTCCTCGCGCGCACGATCCGGCCCTCTAAAAAGAGCACCCCGCAATACTACGTCACACCCAATAGAACACGACGATTCGGCCAACACGCCTCGCGATCGCCTCCGAGGCCGTTCCTTTCTTCGCAACGGCAACCCGGGAAAATGAATGGACCCGCTTGAAAAGCCTTTTCGGGAATCGAAAGGGGACGGCGAAAGATGCCGGCGCTTTTGGCCAGGGACGGGAAGGAGGGGACGGGAAGGACGGGACGGGAAGGAGGGGAAGACCATCGGCTCGCTTCAGCGCAGACATTTTCCTCACTCTTATTATTGGAGCCAACGGCCACAGAGAATAGCGCGTCTCAGCCGCGTCACGGATCCCGCCGTCGAAAAGGATTTCCGACGCCGACGCGCTGCGCTCTCTCTAGGAATTACTCCTATCTCGTTATCATCATCACTATCGTTATTCTTATCATCATTATCATGATCGTTATCATCATTATCAGCATTATCATCATCATTTATTGTGTACGAATTCTTAAATGCCGCAAGCTTGTCAATGTCCACGTTTGGCCCGCTTTTGACAGGAAGAAATGACGACTGTTTCGAGGCCAAAGCGAATTCCTCCAACCTTTCCAGCGGGCTTTAGCGATGGGCCTCGTTTTCACATCATGTATTGGCCTATATATTATATATCATTGGGCTGTATATATATATATATATATATATATATATATATATATATATATATAGTTTATTTTCGAATAATAATTCTTTCTTTTTTCAGTAAGTGCGCTGTAAATTTCCTAAAAAGAGAAAAAAAAATAGACTTGATCTCAGTCTGAACGGAGAAAAACGGGAAATGAAAAAACGGGGGTCGAATCGACTGCTTCAGTCGCACGGAACAAATTCATCTGGATTCAGACGCTTTGAAACGGATCCTGGATTCGAACGTAACCGCGTGCCGGACAGAACCGTTCGGCAGTAAAACGCCGTCGATCGCAGAGGTTTTGTTTTTTGCTTTTTTTTTTTTTGTTAGTGGCCGCAGGGGCCGACCTGCGTGCCGTCGGAGCAGTCCGAGAGGGGGCTGGAGGCGTCCGAGTCGGCGGCCGCGGCGGGGGGGTCCGGGTCGTCTCGGGCGACGGCGGCGGCGGCGCGCAGCAGCGCCTGCAGCGCCTGGATGTAGCCGATGGCGTTGCGCAGGATCTCCACCTTGGGCAGGCGGCGGTTGGGCTCGGCCGAGGCGCAGCGCTTGAGCGCCTCGAAGGCGTCGTTGACCTTGCCCAGGCGGCGGCGCTCGCGCAGGGTGGCCGCCTTGCGCCGGTCGGCGTTGCTGGTCTTGCGCTTGCACGCCTTGCACGCCCACAGCAGGCAGCGGCCGGCCTGGTGGTGGCCGCTGGGCGCGCGCACGTGCTCCGGCTCGGGCTCCGGCTCCGGCTCGGGATCCGGCTCCGGCTCCGGCTCGGGGCCCGGCGGCGAGCCGGCCGACGAGCCGGAGGCGGAGCCGGAGCCGGACCCCGAGCCGGAGCCCGAGCCCGAGCCCGAGCCCGAGCCCGAGCCGGGGCCGTCGGGCCGGCAGGCCAGCAGGCCGGCGGCCGCCGCCGCGTGCACCAGCCGCGGCTCCAGCTCGTCGAAGAAGCGCATGTCGCCGGCGTCGAAGCACGGGTCGTCGTAGAAGTCGTCCGGGCCCGCCACGCTGAACGGCATGTCCGACAGTTCCATGCTCCCCGCGGGCCCGCTGGCGCGAGCGTTGAAGGGCGACCGATCCGATCGGTCTTTCGCCGGGCCTGGACGGGGCGGGGCGGGAATGGACCAGGCTAGTGTGCTGGAGGCCCCGCGCGCGCCCCCGCTCTCTTATAGAGGCGGCGTCGGATGGGGCTCGGGCGGGCGGCGCGCACCCGACGCCGGCCAATCGGGGCGCTGTCACCACTTGACGCCAATTAGGATCGCTCAGCCCCCCCCCCCAACAAAAAAAAGCCATGCGCTTCACATGCAGGCCGAGGGTTCGTTTCGCCTTCAGAACTTTCCAAAATGACAATCGCAACCAATGAACGGGACGAGGCTGCGTGGATCCGGATCGCTTTTTGAAGTGCGCCGCTCCCCGCTACAACGCCGAGGCTTCGCACAATGTTGCTATTTTTCTAAACAGCGAGGTATATTCCCAGATGGCAAAATATGTTCATTCAATGTTGAACGTGGGTCAAGGTGATATGCACGTGACGCGATGGCATGATGAAAAGGGGAGCAAAGCCATGCAGCTTGACTCTGAAAATCAAACGCTTCGCACCTCAATGTGATGCCCGCGTGGCATTATGGGGAAAACTGCAAAGTCGAGCCATGCAGCAAGGACCCCGACACAACACACAACACCAAAAAGTTGACTCGGATGGGGGACGCTCGTCACCTGCGGGTTCAAAGGTGATGGACCACACGCACACACGCACGCACGCACAAGACCGCTTTGTAATCCAAGTCTCATTCTGGCACGCATCCGCAGACTCGTCCGCACGCAGTTGGAAAGAAAGCGCTGGCTCAGCAAGCGTGAAATCGCAGCAACTGCGATGAGAACGCACGCGCGCGCGCCGCCCTCAGCAGTTGCCTTCCCGGCTCCCAGCCCCGCGTTCGTCTCCTTCTCGGGGGCGCCTTATCGAGGAGGGCGGTCACGTGGAATATCGCTCGCGCGAACGCGGCCTTTCCGCGAACGTTGCCTCGCCAGGGCTCCGTTTTGCCCCCCCCCCCCCTCCCGCTGAAAACCACGCGACAGTTGCGAAGCGGCTGAAGGCTCGCTACCCCGCGCGGCAGGCAAGCGTCGTGTCTGCGAAAAGGCCGCCCCCGAGAGGGATCCCGACTTTGCTCCCCGACTCGTAGCCCGCAAAGACCATATTGGTGGGCCGCGGGCTTGCTTCCCCTGTCGCCCGTTGTTTTGTCTCGTTGACGTAATGGACGTGGATTTCCCTACAACGATGTCTTTTGTCAGCCGGTTGAGGCTCTCGCGGGGGGGGGGGGGGGGGGTGCTCGGGTTTCCCCCGACACCTGCCGTCGGCCGCCGCGCTCGCGCTCGCGCCACGCGGCGCATAGCTGCGCTCTCGTGTCGCGCCGCTTCCCGGAGAGCTTGGCTTCCCGGAGAGCTTGGCTTCCCGGAGAGCTTGGCTTCCCGGAGAGCTTGGCTTCCCGGAGAGCTTGGCTTCCCGTCGGATTTAGTCCAAGCGCTGCGTCTGATCGCACTTTCCGCTCGCGGAGCATGCGGGCTGGCAGCAAAAAAAAACAAAAAAAAAACGGTACCCCCACAGCACGCACCTCCGCCCCACGCAGGCACTCGGCAAGGATTGCTGGAGAGGCACCCCCCGACACACGCGTTGACAGAGAGGAAAAAGCTGGCAGGACTTTGGACTTTGCGCGTCGAAGAAAGAAATCCAAGCCGAGCGCTCTTTAGCCTTCCTCCAGGTCCAAAAGGCTTTTCTTTTTGCCGCTTGAGTCAAAGCCTCCCGCCGTTGACCCGGGCTCGCAAAACACCGTTATTGCGCTTCATAGCCCTGAAAAAGAACGCCGCCCTCCCAAAGAAACCGAAAATAAAGTCGCGACGGGCGTCCCGTCGCTCGGCCCGCTGAGGCCGGCGCCAGAAGTCTGCCCATTCTCCCATTTGCTTGCAACAAAAACGCGCGTGGTCTTGAAAAAACAAACCGCGAAAACAAATTCTCAAGGATTGTTCCGGAACGTTCGCTCTCCATCACTTGATCTGACTTGTGGACTCGACGCGACCTCTGACCTTTCTGTGACTGTGGACTTGACTATTGCCCCGCTTTGCTTTCTACTTTGCTCGCTGCGTGCTTTAGAGCACAGGGGTGGAACTCCAGTCCCGGAGGGCCCATATCCTGCGTGTTTTCAAACCTTTTCCCTCAAAAACACCTGATTCAAATGATTGGGATCATTTTGAAGCTCCTGCGGAGCTCGCTGATGAGCTAATCATTTGAATCAGGTGTGTTGGGGACAGAAAACCGCAAAACATGCGGGAGGACTGGAGTTCCACACCTATGCCCTAGACTAGAGCAATGCTTCTCAATGATATTCTTGCCAAGCCCCCCTAGGAAAGAGACAACCTTTGCCCCCCACACACGCACACACTTGACACGCTAACTACAAATCAAATGATTGTTTATAAAAATTGGAAAAGTATAGCTTAACCTGCATTCTTTTTAACCCATAAGAACAAAAGAAAAGCAATACAAATCAGCTTTTGACCACGAAATGATTTTTTACAGTAGTTATATGGGTTGTAGCTTAGTCTGTGCCTGGGGCGATTCGGAAGTGCCTTTCGAGGCATGGAGCCGGCAATCAAAGGTGAGGATGCCAAAAGAAAAAAAAAGCCATGACTGTCATTTCCCAAACATGAGTTGCGCCCTTGGTTTTGGGGTCAAATTCTGCTATTTTCTGTCAGCGCGTGAAAGACGCACCCGCACTCGGGCGACGGTGCCCAAACTCCGAAAGGCCTCGTATCTTCATATCCGTAATTTCTTTTTATTTGCTGCGGGTCGAATGCGTTTGGGATTTCCCACGTTGCGAGCGGTCGGCCGACGCCTCGTCAGCGCGGCGCCGAACGCGCTCCTTTTCCCGGCGGCGCAGCTCCGCTTCGTTTGACCGTAAAGGGCCCGAGTTGAGCGGCGTCCGCCTTTCTCCAGGAGTATGAGCGCGTGCGCACGCAACGGCAACGGCAACGGCGTCAACCTTCCCGGCGCGCTCAGCTCCACGTTTCGCAACTCTCTGTCCGGGTGTCCGAGACACCCTTGCTCCGACGCCGCCCTCTCCGTTTTTGTTCTCGTCGCCCGGAGGCGTTCAAATCTTCGCCGACTGTCGCGGCCGTTTGAGGAGGTGCGGGATGCGGGAAAGGCGGAACCCATCAAAACGCAGGACTGACTGGGGTAAGGCTGGACTGAAGGCGATTTCGTTGCAAAGGCGGGGTTGAAAGAATCGAAAAATACAAAGCGAAAACGTTCAAGCGAAGCTGACCGGGGGCGACGGGGAACGGGAGGCGGCGCGGGAAGGGACGGGCGAGGGGCGAGGGGAAGACGTGCAAAGACCCGACAAGGGATGAGGCAAAACGCCGCCGCTTAAATCCTAACAGAACTAATGAAGACTGGAAACGGCCGGGAACAACGAGGGGCAGGGAAACCGCACTGCGTGACACACGCGGGCCACAGGTGAGCTTCATTTACAGTAAGGACGCGCGGGCGGGGGTAAACACAGAGGACCTAGAACTAAACTAAGCGACCCAAAACCTACGAGAAAACACCAACAGATCATGACAGCGACGGGCCAAAGTTGAACACGGAGAGGGTTCTGGAAGCGCCCCCCCCTGCCCGGCTCACAAACCGCGTGGCACGCGACTCTCTCGCGACGTTATCCGATGACTCCGAGTTATTCCCGGCCACGCGCGGACTCTATGTGCGCCGCGTCGGCGTGGCCTCAAATATCCGCTCGGCCGTGCCCGGGGCGGGAAATGTCAAGCCGGCTTATAGCCGCCCAACAGAACGGAACGCCTTTACTCTATTGTTGGCGGTAGCTCGACCTACCGACGCCCCCCGTGACGAAAAAGTCGTCAAAAAATGCGTCTCCGGCAAGGAGGGAAAACGGGAGATTCCCAAAGCCCCAACGCCGTCGCCGGCGCGTTTGCATTTTGATCGTCGGTTGGCGCATTTGCATTTTGATGGTCGGTTGGCGCGCCGGCCCGCGCGGCAACCGGAGTCGGGTTTTCTCGCCTGGATGTCGACGACGCCCTTCCGCTTTTGGCGTCGCCAGCGCGTTGTTGGCGATGACGTCGCACTTGGCGCCAGCCCAAACTAGAGGGCTCAAAATCATGCCAAAAAGACGCAGTTTTGCTCCCGCCGACTTGTAAACGATTCCCGGATCGCTAGAAATGGAAAGACGCAGGAGCCAAAGGACCCGAAAAGGTGTCTCTCGCCCACGCGCTGGTCGGCGGCAAACAAGTGAACCGCATTCATATAACTGCCGCTATTCATTTGATTCCTTTTCGCGGTTCTTTCCGCGACGTAGTTTGATTACTTGCGCTAATGTCCATCAAACATGTGTTTGTTCCTGTTTTCCGTGCGTCTTTGAAATGTGTGAAGAGGAGCCTTTCGGGGGGGCTTTGGCGTGTCAAAGACGGCTGCTCGCGAAAGATTCACGTCACGAAAGGCCCGGTCCGCCCGCCCGCCCGCCCGCCCGCCGACCGACGGACGAAAGCCATTCCGCCGTTGAGCCGGCTCGCGGCCTCTTTGGGCGGACGGCGTCTTCCCTTTGTCGTCCTTCGATCGGGCCGAGCGCCCCGGTGCCAAGTTTGGCCGGAGGAATGCCGCCGGGCGCAAAGCCTCATTGGTCGGCGGTGTGGTCACGGAGACGACAGCTGTCTCCGGGATGAAGAAGCTACTTTGAGGGCGCCGGCCAGTCTGCGGGCCTGCAACCCGACGCCGGAGCCGGAGCCTCCAAAAAATCGGATGCCTTCGCGGGCGTGCGGAGGCGCCGACCCCGGGAACGCTTTGCGTCTTGTTCTTGTTTCCGAAGGCGACCTCGAGTTTGGGGCTTTGGAAAAACGGGACCGGACCTTGAACTTTCCCTTTTAATTCCAGTTCGAAGGCTTTAAAGTTGGATTCCGCTATTCGGCTTTTGGCTTTTGCCACCAATATTTCCCTCCGTCCCGGGAAGCGACCTCGGCAAATCGGCGGCTTCTTCGACTGTTCGCCGGAAACTCTCCGGACGACACCTCTGGTCCCGCCGCAAATTCCTGGCCCAACACGGGGCCCGCTACGGCCCTCCCGCCGCACCTTTGTCTCCCCCAAAAACAAAAGCGCACTTGTGACGCACGCGCGGGCAAAAATGGCCGGCTGCGGCGTGACGGCAGCGCGCGCAAAACGCACGCTTTTGGCGTTTGGCTTTCATCGACGGCAACTGGCGTAACCGCGGCCGCTTCGATTCGCACCTGCCGCCGCCACGCGCGCACGTGATCCATTTGTGCGGTACGCGCACTGTATGAGCACAAATCCACAAATGTAGGCGTGCATACGTAGTTCCGCACACGCCGAAACATCTACTTTACGGGCGCCGACGTAGCAACATCCACACAAAACACACTAACAAAGACATTTCTATGCATAAGCACATGCGTACACGTGACGAGAAGAAAACCGACAAATCAGACACGCGCGCTTGTGCAGTACACGCGCTGTATGAGCACAAATACACAAATGAATGCGTGCGCACATACAAACATTTGCTTTACACAAAGCACACGAGAAAAAACATTCACACGTTCGCACGTCACCTAGCAACCGGTGCGATATGTCTCGCCGCGCGCCAAAGTGAAATCGTGGGCTCAAAGGCCAAAGGTCGGGGATGTTGCTTGCGTGCAAGTACGGCGCTTTGGGGCGAGTGGCCGCTGCCTCCCGGGGGGGGGGGCACAAGCGTCGACCGTGTCCGCGGGCGGGGATGGGAACTTGGTCATGGGGTCACAAGTCGGGGAGAGCCAACTTCACTCAAGTGTGTGTGTGTGTGCGTGTGTAAGTCAACAGGTGGGACATGCGTGCGCATGCGCGCGCACACACATACACACACGCACGCACACACACACACGCACACGGCCCACCTGTCCCACTTGTCACTCATCGTGCAGCTGTCAATGTGGACATTTGCAAGGCAGCGCACTTGGTGCGTGCGTGCGTGCGTGCGTGCGTGCGTACAAGTTGATTCGGCGTGTGCGCGCACTTGAATAAATGGCCTGCTTTCAGCTGCTCCTCTCATGAGCCCTTGTGCAACTATACGCACTATCATATATACACATATATACACATATCGAAAAAGGGGGCTTCCAAGGCGGCCCCCGAGGGAAGCGGCCCGGCGTCAAGCGCCAAGTTGGGGCAAGAGCCGGCAGCAGGGCCGCCGGTCTCCACGCGGAGCGGGCCATCCGAAAAAAGCCGGCAGATTTCGCGTCCGAAAATTGTCACCGTCCGAGTTTTGGAGGGTCCCGAACCGAACCGCGCCGGTTCCGGTTCTTCGGCCGCGGCCGTCGCGTCGGTTTTCCTGCCCTTTTTGCAACATGCGGACGAGTGGCGGTCGGACGGCCCTCGCGCACTTCCAGGGGTAGCCGCTCCGAACCCCCCCACCCCCCACCCCCACCCCCACCCCCACCCATCGCCCCGCGCAGATGTTGGCGGGCGGGCAGCGCGCCAGCCAGCGAGCCGGCGCTTCTCAAATGTCGGCCGTCTAATTGACGGGAAAAGCGGCTAAGCCCGTCTGAGCCGCGGGCCGTCCCGGGGAAGGAGGAGAGCGTCCCCGCCCGAGGACGGGACGCTAATGAGCCCGGGGGGAGCTAATCCGGCCATCTGGGCCCGCCCGTCCTTTGATATTGATGTTCCGGGGGCCGGATGGCGAGGGGGGCCTCGGCCGTTTGTTTTGCTTTCATTTGCCCGGCGACCCTTTGCGCACGGTGGTCTTTTTTTTCTCGCCCGTTCTTCGATACCGGAACGCGCGCTTTTGCGCGCGACGCCTGGCGACTTTTCCCAGGGGCCACTTTCTGGCCATATCCCATCGGGCCAAAAGGGGCGCGGCCAGCGCGCGCTCCCCCTTCTACGGAAAGCGCAGTGCTTTGCCTTTCTTCACACTGACGGCGACTTGCCAAATCCACCGAGAGGGAGCATCCGTGAAGGCTTTCGTTCGACGTATCCCGGATCTCTCCTTTCGTTTCTTGAGGGACGGCGGCTATTTGAGGGGGGGGCTCCCTTTCCGACCCGGCTCGCCCCCGACCCCCCCTCCCCGACGGCATCTCGGCGGACGCGCTCAAAGCCCGCGAGCCGAGGCGCCGACCGGCGAGGTTCCGGCGGGCCTCCGGGACCCGCCGTTTCGCTCGCCGACAAATTCCCGAGCCAGGCGGCGCGGGTAAAAACGGGAAAAGTCGCGGCGATTTGGGCCGCGGCCACGTGAGGGCCTTTCCTGGCTCGGGCGCGCCGTTCGGAGTAACGCGTAAGAAAAGCGGCCTCGCGACCCTCCGGTGGCGCAAGCCGGCATTTGGCGCGAAAATCAGTCAAGCCTCCCTTGCTGAAATGACAGCAATGCGTTCTAAGGCGTCGCCCCCAAAACAGCCCGAAACCCTTCGAGTATATCGCGCCGATCGAAAGGGTCGAGAACGCGAACGCGGTTCGCTCGGTGGCCTCGGGGACGGCGCCGTCGTATCGCTGCTAGGCGGGGGAATTTGTCGGAGTTGTTTCATTCCTACGTGTTCGTTTGACGTTTCCGTCATTCGGAGCGACGGCGTTCGTTTTCAACACGGAGTGGCCTTCGCACGGCAAATCCGCCGACAGTAACGCGATCCAAGCGGAAGGCGGCCGTATTACGATGACTTTGGAACGACGGTCGAAAATGACGCATTACACTTTTGAAGTCTTGCCCGACGCCGGATGGGCGGGGCTTGTGCGGAGAGCACAGAAAGGGGAAACCGCTCGGGGAGTGTTTTTGCACGGATAGGGGCCGATAAAGTTGACTTTCCGTGAAAAGTCCCCCCCCCCCCCCCCCCCCCCCCCCGCCGGGAAGTTGTGGAAAGTGGGCGTGAGCGAGTGGCTAATCTGGGATCTCCCCTGCGTGCCGCGGCTGTCATGGCGCGCATTTTCCCCGCGGATGACCCTCCGCGGCTATTTTCGGGCGGCCGGCACCGCGTGACCTTCGGAGGCTATTTCTCCCGCGGCCCCTTAACGCATCCCAGAGCCGCCGGGGACATTCCCCGTTCGTCCTCCCGTTTTGATTTGGATTTTTGGGCGCTTTTTTCGCTCGCGACACGTTTGTTCACGCGGCCGAACTCGAGCGCGCGATCATGGGTCATTTCTTCCGGCGGCGGCCAGCTGCCGTGTCAGTTACGCGCAAGCCAGGCTCCGCTCGGGGTGGGGGCGGGGGGTTGGATTAGGCGCCCGCTATGCGCGCGTCTCCAGGGACATGTCAACTCTGGGCCGGCTCCCGACGCAGGGCGAAACGGGGGGGATTTCTTTGCGCCCTTTCCGAGTTTTGACTTGTCAAAATGTCAGCGAGCTTCCACGTTTTTGCCGGTCCGACGTCGGTCAGATCCCCGCCCCCTTTCCGTCATCGTGGAGCCGGGCCAAACTGGAATCGCCGGTCCGTCAGGCCATCGGCGCATTTTTGTCCAACCTTCCGCCACCGCTAGAGGGCGACATTTGACCCTTTTTCCCGGTCCGTCGTTGGTCAGGTGCTGGACTACTCCTGTCCGTACTCAGGCTTATTCTTTTTTCTCTTTTCGTACTTCAGGACTAAAATTAGTACACTTAAAGTTAACAGCATAAGTGTGACACGAAGGTAAAAACCTGCAAAAGGGTTTAAGCCAAGGCTACAAACAGCATCATGTTTAATATCCCGCCGGAGAAATGCAATTGGAGTGCAATGACCAATCATGTCCGCTGGGTGCCGTGATCGTGCTTGAAATGACCTCTAACTGAACAGAAGAAGATAGATCTCCCCGCTCTGCAACGTGCAACTGGATTTTTGACCTCAAGGTCCAATTTTGGACCGGGCCTCCGAAGCGCTCTCCTTCCCGCGATCCCATTTTCAAAAACGTCATCGAGCCAGAAAATCGCCTAGCCCAAAAATGCTCTCGCGGCACGAACAATGAGGCGCAACACCAATTTCCTGCTGAATAATAGCGACAGTCGAAACGGGGAGCCAGAAAGTACAACGCGTCAGCTCTCAACTACCGGACAGCCGTTTACATTCGGTATTTTTCAGTTCATCGTTCTCTTTGCATTCCTCCTTCCGAGACCTGGAGCAACTTTGATTTCAAAGTCGAAAGTTAATGACGTCACGAGCAAGCCTGCCCGGGCTCTATAACGTTCATTCACGTGGATCGTTATCAACGTGGCGATTTCAATAATTGACTATTAATTCATCGAAACGTCGATTGATTTTTTTAATGACTGAAACGCTAGAGCGAAGAAACGTTGAACTCGTGAAAAACGTAATGAACGAACGGAAGGCTGGCGGCTCTTGTGTCTGCTTGCACGCTAGGAAGCGGAGGGACACAAGAGCATTTTCGAACTTCCCTCGCGACGATCATCGATCGCCTGCCTGCCCAGTCGAGAAGCGTGTGCGTGCTCCTGCAAGGCTACGCCGCACCTAGAGCAGGCGCACCTTGTTTTTTTCCCTTCGGCAAGACGCCGTCGCAAAACCGGCGCTTGGACTCATCTTCCGACGAACCTTTATCACGGGAGTAGAATTCCCGGACTTGGATACGAGCTAACTATTGTTTATCTATCGGCGGTTGCGCCGGATAAACGAGTCGATTGACTCTTCTCCTCGAATGACTCCGGCTCGGGAATGAAATAAAGCGGCGGAACCTGCCCGTCCCCCCGCCCGCCCGCCCGCCACATACCAATGTGCTTCATAATCAATTTTACGAGTTCGAAAAAAATGGAAAAGACAAGTCGCTTCCCGTTTACGTCTGCGTAGGTACGTGGGACGCGTACTGGAAGGGGCAACTCGCATCACTTCTCACCAAACGGCCAATTTCAAGATAAACGCAGCAAATCATTTCTGAATGACCACTGTGGTTTTTTTGGGGTTTTTTTTTTGACTCCTTTCCGCGACAGTTTGTTTGTTTTGTTTGTAAAAACTTTGTTTTTACAGCAAATCTCAAGCAAAAAAAAATCCAATTCAATTTGCGATCGAGGGCGCCGAGGATGCTCGCCGGTCAATTGTAGGATACGGCGCAGGCCTCCGGCGCAGGCCTCCGGCGCTAGCCATCGCCGCCAACCAGGCGGCGCGCCCCTCTGCAAACTACGGTAGCGGTCCCATGACTCGACGGCGGAGGTTCCGCAGGTGGCGCGGGCGGATCTCATCTCGTTGTTAAGACTAATTGTTACGGCGTTAGCCCGTAAAGCGCCGAGGCCTCGACGGCTCCCGGCCGGACGCGGACGCGCTTCGGCGGGGCCCCGCCCGTCCGGCACGCACCGACCGAGTCGGGCGAGTCGACCCCCGCCCGCGATCGCGACGCGTAATCGGGATTCCGTCGTCTTGGTTGGGTAGCATCAATTAGAAATGACAAATTGCAGTTCGGTCAGCGGAAACGGATTTTTATGACATGTTCCATCTTGGGCGCGCCCGCCGAAAAACAAAAGATCGCATGCCGGCGTGTGACGCCGGCGGCGCGCCGGTCCGCCCCGCGAAGCGCCCAGCGCCATTTTACACCTGCAAAACTTGCGCGCTTTTTGTTTTTTGCCGGGGTTAGGGTTAGGCTCTTTGCCCCCTTTCGTCGTTTCTCATTTAAATCAGAGGTGCCAGAAGAGTAAAAAGTGTAGCCCGTTTTCTCATTATGCTGAAAGATGATTTTTCGCTCGTCCGCCGTCTTAACCGCGAGACGCCGCCGGCGCCGTCAGGTGCGATAAGTGTTAACCATACGACGGTCGCCATCCATTTTTGAGAAAGCCGCAAAGCGTCAAGCGGCCCGCTCGGATCTTGGTCGTACGTACGCGGGCGCGCGGGTTATATCTGTGTAAGGGCTTCAAAGACAGCTGTTCAATTCTGGACCGTCATCTTTTCGACTGGGGATGTTTCATCTTTTCAACTCGGGGTGTTTCGGGGACACGCGCGCGCAGCTGTCATCTTTTCCACCGGGGTTTGGGTGCGGCCCGACGGAAGGAATGTTAGACGCCACGCTCAATTAGCTCTTAAATTATGATGCGTGGCTGTCAATCGATCACCCGCGCGCAGGAATAGGGAAAGCCCGCCCGCGCACGCGAGTCGAGTGCCAGGAAAGTTATGGAGACCAACGCCGGCACGACTGTCCAAACGCCCGCGTCGGGTTTGTCGCGACGAGTTCAAGGGGGGCGCGAGCGCTCCTTCGCCGGGACAAGCGCGGCTCTGCCCAGAAAGCATATGGAAGACGGGGATCAAACTTTGGTGCGGGAAGGCCTTTTATTGGTTGGGCGTGACCCTGTCAACGCGCTTGACGTTTGATGGCACGAGCGAGCCGACGTACGCGGCGTGACGAACAACATTCCGGGCGTCGAGGAGACGTATAAAAGGTCGGGTCGCCGGGCGCCGCGGCATCGAGCGTCGCGGACGCAAAGGTAAGCTCGGCCCATCCGCTCTTTTGCTCGAGATCGCGCAGATGGCCTTCGCCTTGGGCTCTCTGCTCCTCCTGTGCGGGCTCGGCGCGCTGCCGACCCCGGCCGTAAGTGGCATCCGGACGGCCGCCTTCCTTCCGCGAAGGCGCCTTCACCTTCTTTTCCTCCCCGCCAGCGGTCCAAGGTCGTCGTCGCGGGCAAAGGTGGGCAGCTCTCCGCCGCCCTCCCGCCGAGCGGCCCCCAAACCCTTGCTTTTGTCTGGCAGAAAACGGCTGTCCCAAAGGATGGACTCGCCTGGACTGCAATTGTTACATCTTCCAAAACGAGGCCAGGACCTTCGCCGACGCCGAGGTGGGCCGGACCCCGCCGCCCGGCTTCCGTCCGCGCCCGACGCGCTCAACCGTCGGCGCCCGGTCCGGGAGTTCCTCGCCGGTCTCCTCCGTTTAGAGCCCAGCGAGCCTTTTGTTTGAAATTTCCATCTTGCGCGCTTTGCGCTTTTGCTATATTTCGCACCTTCTCGGAGAGTACGTTTGTTCGGGCCCTCTCCGCCTCCCCGCAGGCGTGCCGTCTTGTCAAGGTGTCAATTCTTTTTGTGCGTTGTTTTCCTCTCTCCTCTCTGTCGACAGAGCGTCTGCAACATTCTGGGTGCCAATCTGGTGTCCATCCACAGCGCCCTGGAGAACTTTTTTGTTCACGAACTAATTCTCGCCATCAATTCGACGGGCGACGCCTGGATCGGACTCCACGACGCCATCAACGTGAGTCGGTCGATTCGAGTTTTCCTCCATTCGAAAGCCTTCTCGGACGAAGGAGGGCGCGGCGGCCCCAAAGCATTTTTCAAACCGCGCGAGATCCGCTCGGGCTCGGGTTTGCCCGCGTCGTAAAGAATCCGGCGCGGCGGTAAGCGGTGTGAGGTTTGAGCCCCGAGCTTGAGCGGGCGCACGCCGTTTCGCAGCAAGACGACGACTTCATTTGGACGGACGGCACCCCCGAGGACTTCCTGGCGTTTACCGGCTCGGAGCCCGACGGCACCGGCGACTGCATCCAGATCAACGGGAGCGGTGAGTGGCGAGGCCGCGCGGGGGGACGGGGGGGCGGGGGGACGGCCGTCCGTTTCAACGGCTTTGTCTTCCAGACGGATGTTGGGCCGACATGGCCTGCACCGACCACCTCACCTACGTCTGCATCAGAGAGCTGTTCGCCGGCTGGTGAGCGCCGACGCGGTCGGCGACCGGACCGCGTCGCGCTTCGGCCGCCTTGTTTACCCGCGGCGCTCGGTCGAAATCGCGAGTGGCAAAAAGCAGCTTCCTAATAAACAATGATCTGCATTCACATGGCTTCGTCTGGCGTCTTATCACTTAAACTCGCAAGCGAGTTTGCCTCCGAGTTGGGCGCCATCGTGAGGCGCCGCCGCGAGGCGCCGCCGTGAGGCCGTACGTGCGCGCGAATGTCATCAAAAGTTACTTACGACGGGGTCGCCTTGCAAAATGACGGAAAAACCAAACGAGACGCGCACCCAAAGGCTTTGGAATTGTCCGGAACACTCCCGCTTTGGTGCGTACGGAAGACCGAGTTTGATACGTACGTATGATACGTAGGTTTCGTACGAGCGCCACTCCATATTGCGTCGAGTTCGCGGATTGAAAACTTTCAAACGCAAAAAGTATTTTCAATAGGAGCCTTGCGCGACCCGGCCTTGCGAGACGCCGCTTCGCGTATTTGCCCGCCTCCGTCCTTTGCGCTGGTGGACCCGAGCCTTTGGATGGGAGCGGAGCCTACAAATTGAGATAGCGGGTCTGTCCATCTGCGAGTAAAACAGAAAAAATGGCCCAATGGCACGCAAACCCGGGGTCGGACCCAAGCTTCCGATAGCGCAGAAAACGGTAACGTGATTTGAGTGTGCGTGCGTGCAGTTGCCTTTGAGGACATGAAATTCATTGCAATCGCGTGCTTGCGCGCGCGGGGACCTCGGACAGCATGAAGCGTTATCGCAGACGCAGGTGTGAGCGTAATCCTCTTAGACGAAAGGGAGCGGCCGTCCAATGAGACGCGGAGGAGGGCTTTTTAATCCAAGTGGATTATGCGGGCCGCCGCGAGAGGGTGGCCGTCCTCCGGCCGCCGCGAGGAAAGAGGAGCCGGGCCGGGCGCCCAAACGGAGAGCCGATGAAGAAGCAGATAGGAGGCCTCTGAAGCGCTCTCCTTACCGCGCACCGGCGGGATGAAGAGCAACGCCGGCGCGGCGCCGCTGGCGGCCTTGGTCCTGCTGTGGCTGGGCGCGGAAGCGCAACTGAAGATACCGCCGGAGACGTGAGCCTTGTCGTCGTTCCCGCCGACCGCCTTAAAAGCGCTTCCGATCCGGACCGCCGCTCTCGTTTTTCCAACGCCAAGCGCGCCGGCGGTTCCGACTCGTTCCGTTCTCGAGATCGTGTTTGAAATCCGAGAAGGATCCGAGACAGTTTCTTCAAAATCTCGATCCCGGCTTTAAACCCGCCGGCGACGGATGGGGTCGAAGCCGGTTCCGATCCGGGTCTTCGTCTCGCTCCCGCGGACGAACCGACGGGAAGGGGAGTTCCTCGAGCGGGAACTATCCGGTTGCGGCGGAGAAGCTCCAACCAGCCGGCGCAAAATACGGTCGCGTGGCGCGCGACTTGGCGGCGAACGGATACGGACGGAAGGAGTTCAAAGCGGTCGCGGCCAGACGCGATCCTTCCGACCGGCTCCGAGCCAGAGCTATGAAATCCCGGTCCTGTGAATGAGAGAAGTTCAAAGTGGTCGGGATGAAAGCGCTTGAGAGCGGACGTGGTAAAACGAGCGCGGGTCCGAAAGTTTCTACTGCCAATGTCCAAAACGACTTTAAAGTGGTTGGGATTCAGACGGCGTAGGCATTTTTTCATGGGTTAGGGTTAAGGTTAGGGTTAGGGTTAGGGTTGAAATCATTTCTTCATGTATAAACGGGGATCTTGGCGTCTCGAGCGATGGCCGAACCCCGTCCACATTGCTTCCGGTCTGCGCGATGGCGTTCCTAGGACCAATCGATTGAGGGAAGCGGCGCCGATCCCTGTCTGCCAACAGGTCGAAAGCGGCTCGGGTCCCCGCGTTCCCTTTCTACCGGGAACGGAGGGAATTGCATCAAGTTGATGAATCTCCGTCACCATCCGTTTAGTTTACTCCGGCGTTCGGAAGGCTCCGCGCGTCCCACATATTGCCAGTCCGCCATCTTGTCCCGTCAGCCCGCTAATCCGGTTAATCTGCGTCAGCGCGCCGCCCCGATCTCTGGGCTGCGAGCCCGCTCGCGACTTTGGCCCGCTCTGAATTGTTGGCGCAATCCCGAGGCGTGCCGGACACGGCCGGTTCTAGAACGATCACGCAATCTCGTCGAATATTGTGCCACAATGTTACGTCCTACGGTATAGTGAGAAAAGCGAAGGCGAACGCTTCCAAAATGCATTCTAAAACGGTGCAAGAGAGCTGCAGGCGAGAGAGACCCACCAGGTCGCAGAACTTTTCCGGTCATCCCTCGCAATGTTGTAGAGCTACTTTGGAACGTTACCTAAATGTCCCGTAATCTTCTCGGATGTAAAAATGCACCGCGGTATTGTCAAAGTGTCCACAATGTAGAAGAAGACGCAAGTAGAACGCGCCGAGGAGGGGGACGCGCAAAAGGCATGTGGGCATGAAAGAATTTGCGGTGATGTTGTTGTGTTTCAGCGTGCAGCAGTGGGCGTCCGTCTTGTCCACGCGGTTCCGAGATCTTTCCACCAAGTATTCGGGCTCGCTCCTTCTGCAGAAGGTACAGCCGTCTCTCTTCGCCGCGGTCGTTGTGGGCCACCCGCGCCGGCGTTTGATCCAGTTCCACGCGGCCGGCGAGGAGAAAGTCAGCCTCGGACGTGACGTCTGATGCCGAGTCGGCCGAGATCTCAAAGCTGAAAATAGAGCGGCGCAAATCCCCGGTCCCGCTCAAGCCGCTTAGAGTGCTTTGTTTAGCTAGCGCCGTGCTAGCTAGCTCGTGCGCTCCTGCCAGCGGGCGCTAATCACCGAAAAGACACAAGGATCCCTGCTCTGCAAGTTTCACGCTGCGCTTACGTCATATAGTTAAGTCCGCCTTATTTGTATAGCCCTGAGTCGCCGCAGTCTCAAAGGGCTTGACGGGTGAAAAGAAATCACAGAGAGCCACGAAACAGAAAGTATGTATAAAGATAGATGATGTCAGGTTCGGGCAACCCGGAACCGTAAATGAACAACAAAACAGAAAGAAGACAAGTAGCTTTTAGTCGCGAGGAGGGCCAGCCCTGCACCTTCTCAGATTTCCTGCCAGTCTGAATGTAGTGGACACAGTAGTTACAAAGCCATGGTTGCCCTTAAGGTTTGGGGGAGACATATGGCAGCGAAACAAACAATCAGTTTGTGATTGGGGCGTAGGTGCCGATACACGCCGGGAAAATCTCGAAAACCCCACACGGGGGAAATAAGAAACCTTCGGAAGGCACCAAAAATACCCCACCGTGCCATATCAAGCAGTTAAGTAGAGGTCCGGTGGCAAAATGCCACCGCGGTGCCAAAATGCCACCACGCCAGGAAACGCCACCGGGTAAGATCCTCCTCGAGGGCCGGCCCGGCGGGTCAAAGTTCCGCACCGTAGCGATGAAGGGTGCCCGCCGTAACCAAGTGGCGTTCGGTCGGACCGCCAAAAGTTGTACGGGCCAATGTCACGGGGCGGCTCTGTTTCTTTGTACTCCGTCCGGCGATGCCGAAGGGATTCAAAGGAGCCTCGCTTTCTGCGCTGCGCGTTTTCAGAAACTAAAAGACGTGGAGCCGATCATCGAGATGGTGGACGTGGACGGAAACGACCTGGTCAAGGACTACGCCGATCAGATCGAACGCATGCTGGGCAGCAAAATGAAGTCCGTCAAGGTGCTTTCCATCGTTCGTGCGGAGCGGCGGGCTCCGGTGGCGGCGGGCTCCGGTGGCGGCGGGCTCCGGCGGCGGGCTCCGGTGGCGGGCTCCGGTGGCGGGCTCCGGTGGCGGGCTCCGGTGGCGGGCGGGGGCCCGGGAGACGCGAGCCGAGCGGGACGAGAGTTTGCCCGGTCAAAGCAAAGCGAAGCCCTCCGGCTTTTGATTCCGTTGCGCGGCGCGGCTTGTTTGCACGCGCTCCGGAGCGCAATTCGCCTTCGGGAAGTTTACCTTTCACCCCAACCGGTCAGGGCAAGTTCTTTGTTAACCTTTGGCCCCTGAGCAGGAGGCGACCGTTAACAACGCAAGCCTTTATATGCCGAAACGGCAAGGGAATCCCCCGCAGTGGCTTGTGCTGGACTTGCGTTCAAAATGTCCCGTTGTGCCGTTTCGCCCTTCAGAGGCTCGCCGAGTCGGCGGAAGACGCCGACCTCTACCACGATTTCAACGCTTCCTTAGAGGTACGGGCCCGCGTAGCGTCGGTTAGGTCGAACAAAGCGGCGAATGGTTTTCGCCTGTGTCGACGAGCCGCGAGGAGCCCGAGGGAAAGGAAGCGGCGGTCCTAAGACGGCCGGCCTTTGTCCGCTTCGTCAGTTCGACTACTACAACTCCATGCTGATCAACACGCTGGACGAGGACGGCAACTTCGTGGAGCTGGGCGGCGAGTTCCCGCTGGAGGAGAACGAGCACTTCAACAAAATGGCCGTCAACACGCAGCAGAGCACCGTCCAGGTGCCCACCAACGTCTACAACAAAGGTGGGCCGCGCCGCGCCGCGCCGCGCCCGGCCCGGCCCGGCCCGGCCCGGCCCGGCCCGCCGGCGTCAGCTCGCTTGCGCCCGGCAGACCCCAACATCCTCAACGCCGTCTACAACTCGGAGGCCCTCAACGACGTCTTTGTGGGCAACTTCCTGAAGGACCCCACGCTCACGTGGCAATACTTCGGCAGCTCCGCCGGCTTCTTCAGGATTTACCCCGGCAAGAGCTCTTTTTGTTCAACTCGCCTTCTCGTCGGCGGCCGTTAGCTTAGCGCCTTTGTGGTCTCAGGCATCAAGTGGACGCCGGACAGCAACGGCGTGGCCGCCTTCGACTGCAGGAACCGAAACTGGTGAGTCCTTTGAAAACGCGCGCTCGTCACGGGCCGTCGCTGAGACTGCCGGCCAAAGAAAGGGGTGGCGGACTGCGGGCGGGCTCCAACACTGACGCGGGAAACGGCAGAACGGAAGGCGTCGCAAAGCCGACCTCAAGGTCGGACCGAATGTTTTCCGTTCAATCTTTTTTCTGACGCTCATTTATTTTGTTGCCTGGCCATTTATTGCGATTTTAACCTATCGTTATGGGCTTCATTCTGGCAAACCAAAGTGCCTGAATTCAAGGGATACTCCAAAAGCGCCACTTGAACGTTTCCTTTTCAAAAGTCCTTTGGCCCCTGTCATCGCGTCTCCTGGAAAAAGCAAAAAAATGGCTGGCCCGTCCAACAGAATAGAACGGAATTGAGTCCGTTTAGTAAAAACACCAGATGTCATCAGAACCATTGGGAAGGCGACGCTTAATCGGAAACGCGTTCGCCTCCGCACTGGCCGATTCGCACGTATCGCGTGATTATATTCGTAAAAACGGAAAAAAGTCAAAGGTCGGAAAGGAAACGGGAGCCGATAGTAGCCGCCGGGCGGCCTGCCGAAGGCTCGGCCTGAGGCGCCTCGCCTCCCGCGCTTTCAAAGCCATCCTGTCGGCGCCAAAGTAGCGCTCTGCTCGCATCTGGTGTCACGCGAGCGCCAAGCAAGGAAGCTCCGACGCGTTGAGGAGTTTCGGCCGGGCGCAAGCGGCGCTTCGCCGCCGGTCCGCGGCAAGGGAGGATCGCTCGGGAGTCGCGCTGACGCGGCGGCGCCGTCCGCGGGCCGGCGGAAAGAATTTTTCAGGGGGCGCGGCCCGATGATTGCGCGCAGGTACATCCAGGCGGCCACTTCGCCCAAGGACATCATCATCATGGTGGACATCAGCGGCAGCATGAAGGGCTTGAAGATGACCATCGCCAAGCACACCATCAACACCATCCTGGACACGCTGGGCGAGAACGACTTTGTCAACGTCATCGCCGTGCGTCGGCCCTCCGCCCGCCCGCCTGCGCACCTCGGATAAAGATGAAGGTGATAAAGATCTTTGTGTGTGCGTGCGCGTAGTACACGGATTACGTGCGCTACGTGGAGCCGTGCTTCAAAGGGACTCTGGTCCAAGCCGACCTGGACAACAGGGAGGTGAGGTCTTGGCGCGGCGGGACGCGCGCGCATCCAGATCCGCGGAAAAACACGGCGCCTTGCTGACAGCACTTCAAGATGCTGGTGGACGAGCTTCACGTCAAAGGAGAAGCCAAGCTCAAGAACGCCATGAAGGAGTCCTTCAAGATCCTCAACGAGGTCGGGCGGGGGAGGGGGCGTCCGTCTTCGACCCGGCCGTGACCCCTACGGCGTGCGCGCAGGCGCGCGTGGTGGGCCAGGGCAGCATGTGCAACCAGGCCATCATGCTGATCACCGACGGCGCCATGGAGGACTTTGAGTCCGTCTTCGAGGAGTTCAACTGGCCCGAGCGCAGGGTGAGCCCGCCCCCGGCGCCCGCGGGACGACCGACCCCCCCCCCCCCTTCCGCCGGCCCGAGCGCAGGGCGAGCCCGCCCCCGGCGGGACGACCGACCCCCCCCCCCCCCCTTCCGCCGGCCCGAGCGCAGGGCGAGCCCGCCCCCGGCGCCGGCGGGACGACTGACGCCCCCCCCCCCTCCTTCCGCCGTCCCTCGGCAGGTGCGCGTCTTCACCTACCTGATCGGCCGGGAGATGACCTTTGCCCAAAACACCAAGTGGATCGCCTGCAACAACAAAGGTGGGGAAGGGCCGGCCGACCGCCGCTTTGCGCCCGTCGCCGCTTTGCGCCCGTCGCCGCTTTGAGCGCTCGCCGCTTTGCGCGCTGGCCACTTTGCGGTGGGTTCCCGGGCCCAGGCTACTACACGCACGTGTCGACGCTGGCCGACGTGCAGGAGAACGTGATGGAGTACCTGCACGTGCTGAGTCGGCCCATGGTCATCAACCACGATCACGACATCATCTGGACCGAGGCCTACATGGACACGGTGGTGAGAGGCGCCCGCCGCCGCCGCCGCCGCCGCCGCCGCCGCCGCCGCCGCCGCCGCCTCCCCCCTCCTCGCCTCATCTCATTTCACCGCCTCCATCGCTCGCGCTCTCCATCCTCGTCCTCCTCTCGGGGGGCGTCAGCTTCCCAAAACCAAGGAGGTAAAGCGCATCCGCCCGCTCCCTCCATTTTTCGCTTCCGCCGCTCTTTTGACCCCCGCCTGCGTCCGCGTCAGCTGTTCAGCACCAAGGCGCAGAGTCTGCTGCTGATGACCTCGGTGGCCATGCCCGTCTTCAGCAAGAAGAAGGAGACGGTCAGTTTGCGCTGGCCCCCCCGCCCAAACCGGGCCTCGGCTTTTGGCCGGCGAGGATTCCGGCCAAACCTTCCCGTCTCCGAGGAGGTTTTTAAACCCGGTTGGCCTTCGCGTTTGCGTCGCGACTGGAGTCGCCAGGCTATGAAGCGGGGTTCCGACCCGGAAGCGCGTTCCCGATCGGCCTCGGGATTTCAAAGTGGGGTTCGGAGCAGAGAAGGACTCCGGCGACGTCCGGGGCTCCCGCCTCGATTCGGGACCGGAGTCGGGCTTGCCGATAGGTTTACCCCCAAAAGTCTAGGGCTCGGAATCTGAACGGGAACTTGAGTTTGGCTCGCCGAGTGGGCTCGGAAAGCAGGGATGAGCTTTTCCAACAAGTAAGAGGGTTGGCGTCCGGTCGGGGATTTCAAAGTACGGCTTCAAACGAAAGGCTTGGCTTTGAAACGATTTGATTTGAACCGGCCGAGTGCGCTTTTCCGCCGACGAGGTTTTCAAACAAGGGAGGGGGTTCGGGACCGGGGTTTCACACTAAGGCGGGGCTTTTGGTTGGGTTCAGTTGGTTTGCGTCGGGGCGAGCGCAGCGCCCTCTGCTGGCCAATTCCTTAGCGCCCGTTTCGACTTTGGCTTCGAAACTCACGTTCGGCTCGCCAACCCGGGTTGGGCGGGAAGTCCAGTCGCCCAAAGCGGAAGCGGGGCCGGCCTCTCCGTTGGGCTCGGGGCTTTTGCCCAAGTCGGAGCGGAGCTCTGGAACCTTGCCCGTGTGCAGCTGTCGCACGGCATCCTCCTGGGCGTGGTGGGCACCGACGTTCCCCTCATGGAGGTCATGAAGCTGGCGCCCCGCTACATGGTGGGTCCCGGCCGGCCCGCGCCCCGCTCGCCCCGACCCGCCTCTCGCCGTCTTCCCACTTCTGCTTGTGTTTCTGCGGCTCCGCAGCTGGGCGCGCACGGCTACGCTTTCCTCATCACCAACAACGGCTACATCCTGGCGCATCCTGACCTCCGACCTCTGGTGACCTCCCGTCGCCCTTTCCTCGTATTTTCCGTCCGCTCCCGAAGGGCGCTTGTTCATTTTGCGACGGGCCGCTCGTGCGCCGCCGCTGTCGCCGCCACTCGCCACCGACGCTCAGGCGGATTTGGGACGTTTGAACCTTCTAATTAACGGAGCGTCCTTAACGCATCGCACGTTACAACTACGCACACACAGACACTTTAACCCGTAAACTCCCGCAGCAAACAAATATCGTGAAAAACGTCAGATCAGGAAAAGCCATATACAACAAAGTGGACGACTTTACCTGTAACGCAGTGCGGCAAACGGTTCAAGCACTTGCGCAGAAACCAAATTGCGAACCGCTCCAACATGGAGGGAAAAAAAATTCACGCGACAAAACACCGCGGCTCCATTACAATGGAGAAAACCATCCCAACGCACCGCACGTCAGCATAATAGAAATAATAAGTTAAGCGCACATTCATCCGGACCATCGACGATACGCGACTCACCGGCACGCTCTCCTCGCAGCACTAACCGCGCCGCCGCGGGCCGCTCCGGGTGCCGCACTGTGCCGTTACGTCACTTCCGCGATCATTCAATAACGCATACAACTCTCCGTATTTGACGAACAGGCAGACAAATCGAGTGAGTTTTTCGCACGAGTGACGGTGAGGATCGTTGCGTTTGCAGTACAGGGACGGGAAGAAGCTGAAGCCCAAGCCCAACTACAACAGCGTGGACCTGTCCGAGGTGGAGTGGGAGGACGCCGACGAGACGGTGGGGGTCCTCCCGCTGCACGCGTCCCTCCCTTTTTTTTCCCTTTGGCAAGCATTGGGTGAGGGATTGTTTTTGTTTGTTTGTTTGTTTGTTTGTTTGTTTTGGGGGGCGCTCGTAGCTGCGGACGGCCATGGTGAGGGGCGAGACGGGAAGTCACACGCTCAGCGTCCGCGCGTCCGTGGACAGCGGGGTGAGGCTCTGCAGCCGGCTGACGACACACCAGAAAAACGAAAACGACAAAAAACAACAAAAAACCTTTCCAAGACCACCCGTAAGCACGCAATAAATTGTCGTGTCCCGCATGCAGAGGAGGCCGCTGCTCCTGGTCAACGAATATTTCTACACAAACATCGACGACACCCCCTTCAGGTAAGATGGGCCGACGTTCGAAGGAACAAAATGTCGACGAGAAGAAAATTGTCCGTTCACGCGAAGACTGATAGCAAAACGAGGGAGATCCACTAGGTGGCGGCATTATGCAGTTTTTCCTGCCAATTCCGTCTTTTTGTCTGCGGGGAGCCCTTGCGCTTGCGGGGACCCTTTCGATGGAGCCCACCAAGTCTGGAGTACTGTATGCGTTCCGATCGGATTGGGCCGGAGGCAATGGCCTGTGGGGCTAGGAAACGCGGACGGGACGGGACGGGATGGGACGGGACTGGACGGGGCGGGACGGGACGGGACGGGACGGGAAGATGGCCTCTGTCTGTGCGCGCAGCTTCGGCATGGTGTTGACCCGGGGTCACGGGAAGCTCTCCTTCGTGGGAAACGTGTCGGTGGAAGAAGGTAGGCCCCGCGGCGAGCCGGCTCGCCCCGCCGTCACGGACACCTTTGACCCTGGCGCCCGCAGGGCTCCACGACCTGACGTCCCCCGACCTGAGCATCGCGTCCGAGTGGTACGAGCGCAACGTCCGCAGTGCGTCGGTCTTCAAGTCCGTCTGGCCCGAATCCCTTTGTTCTCGCAGGACGTACTGCGAGACCGACATCGACCCGGCCCACCGCAAGTACTCGCAGCTGCAGGCGGCCGTCCGCTACCTGCTGGGCAAGGAGCCCGACCTGGAGTGTAAGTGGGCCCCCGGGGGCGGCGCCGCCCCCGCGGGGCTGACCCGCCCCCCCCCCTCCTTCCCCCCCGTGACGCGGCCAGGCGACGAGCAGCTGCTGCAGCAGACCCTGTTCGACGCGGTGGTGACGGCGCCCATGGAGGCCTACTGGAACGCGGTGGCGCCGGACGACGGGGCGGAGCCCGGCGTGGAGACGGCCTTCCTGGGCACGCGCTCCGGCCTCATGCGGGTCGTGAGATACGCATCCCCCGAGACGCGGGTGGCAAAGTGGGGCTCGCCTGGTTTTCGCCTGTGTTGACGAGCCGCGAGGAGCCCGAGCCCACCGTGCCTTTCTCGCCCCCCAGAAAGTTCCTGACCCCCGCCGACAAGGACAACCTGTTCACCGTGGACCACTTCCCGCTGTGGTACCGACTGGCCGCCGAGAACCCGCCGGGGAGTTTCTTCTACTACCCCGTCGACGACAAAGGTCACCGTTTGCGTACTCCAAAGGGCAAACGAGCGTTGAAATGAGTTTGCCGCCGTCTCCCGGGGCTTTTTGAAGGCGCTTTTTGTTTGTGACGAGGATAGAAAGAGGATTTGGAAGGAAATTGCATGTTTGTGCTTGCAGGCGTGAAGTACGTGGTGGCCGCCACCTCGGTCACCGTGTCGGCGCAAGGGAAGACGGCCGTGGCCGGGGGTCAGTTGACACTTTCCTACTGGCGCGCTTGCCTTTTTCTCCTCCTTTTTTCGAAAAGAAAAGCCAACGGAGACAAACGGATTTTATTAGGCGACGAAAACGCCTTCGGGCGGGACCAGCGCACGGAACGTTTCCCGTTTCCTGCTCGGCGCTCGTTAGGGGTCGAGGGAGGGAGGAAAGACCGGGGGCGGCTTTCTCGGGTCGGTCAGAAGCCGCTGATGCGGTAGGCGTGCTCCGGGCGGGCCTCCCGGGGGGGCGCGTCCTCCCGGGGGGGCGCGTCCTCCCGGGGGGGCGCGTCCTCCGGCGGCTCCCCCTCCCGGGGCCGGCCGTCCGCTCGGGCCCGGGCCCCCGGCGGCCGCCCCCGCCTCTTTGCGCGCTTCTGGCGGCGCGCCATGAGCGAGGCGTAGACGCCGCCGTAGGCGGCGGCCAGCGCCATCATCACGCAGGCGGCCCCGCACACCGCGCCCGCCACGATCTGCGTGCCGGGAGCCCGCCGCACGCTGGCGGGACGCGGGCGTTGCCGGGCGCACTCGTCGGGAGCGCCCGGGCGGCCCGGCGCGCACGGGGGCCGGCCGCGCTCGGGCAGAGCGGCGCGGCAGTGGGCGAAGGCCTCGGCCGGCAGCCGGCGGACGTCTCGGCCCAGCAGGCTCCTGGGAAGGCTGCAGGTCACGGCGTCCACCCGGCCGTCTGAGAGGGCGGAGGGAAAAACACGCCGGAGGCTTCCCCAAAGGAAAAGGGAGCGGCGGACGTTTCGGTCGGCGGCTCGCCGAAGCGAGCGGTTCGCCGGGCCTACCTCGGCGGAGCATCCGCTCCATCCAGCGTTTGAAGGCGGCCATCTCGCAGCCGCATTCCCAGGGGTTCCCGGCCAGGAGCAGCCGGCCCAGTCCCGTCAGGGGCTCCAAGGCGGCCCGCTCCAGGGCGGCCAGGCGGTTCCCGGCCAAGGACAACCAGCGCAGGCTCCGCAGTCCGTCCAGCAGGCCGCCGGGCAGCCGGGCCAGGCCGTTGGAAGACAGGTCCAGACCCCGGAGCCGGCGCAAACCCCTGAAGGCCTCGCCGCTCAGGCCCCGCACCCCGTCCGCGCCGCCGTCGACCGATCCCAGGAGGTTGGCGGACAGGTTGAGCCAACGCAGGCCGCCGGCGCGGGAGAAGACCCCCGGGGGCAGGCCCGAGAGTCGGTTCCGGGAAAGATCCAGGACCTCCAGCCGGGCGAGCCGGCTCAAGTCGCCGGGCGCCAGGGCGGAGAGCTTGTTCCGGGTGAGGCGCAAGGTCACGCAGTCGCCGTCCAGCTGGGGCAGGATGGGCGTCAGGGACGGCAGGTCCAGACCCGAGCAGTCGCTGGCGTTGCCGTCGCAGGCGCAGGCGCCGGGGCAGCAGAGGCCCCGGCCCGGTAGGGCCGCCGTCACCAGAAGCAGGGCCGGCGCGACGGCGCGCGCTGAGGCGAGAAGTCCAAACGAGGTCAAGTGTCCGGCCCGGATGCCGGGTTTGCTTTCGGGGGGCCGAGACTCGGACCGGCGCCACCACGGCCTTCATCCGCTCCCTGAGGGAGGACTTACCGAGAAGCTCGCGGAGGACGCGTCGGCGGCGGTCCGGCCGCTTCGTGTCGAGCGCGCGGACGGCGCCGAGGTCCCATCGAGCGCGGCGTCCCATTGAGCGCGAGGACCTTACGGGAGCCCGACGAACGGACCTCGAGGAGGTGGTCTTCGGCGGCACCGGAAATCAAAGCGCTCCCCGGCCGCTCGCCCGCCTCTGCGAGCGCGCTTTATCCCGGACGCGCCCCCCTCCTCGCCCTCGTCATCATCATCGTCATCTTCCTCGCCGCTCTCTCGGCTGCCTGGCGCGCGCGAGCGCAAGCCGCCGCCCCGGGTGAGCGGGCGTCACGTGACCGGGGGAAAGAAAGGCGCGGCGCGCGAGCGTGCGTATGCCAAACAAACATGAAGGAATGGCCCGCGTGTGCGTGACGCGCGCGGAGTCGCGATAACAAAACACCCGCGCGCGCGTCGCAGTGACGTCAGGTCTCCCGATTCAGCGACTCTGTGTGTGTTGTGTTTTTAGCCGTGGGCCTGCAAATGTCCTTGGATTTACTGGAGAAGACTTTCTGGGCCATCACCAAGCAGGTGACGCGCGCGCACGCGCACAGATGTTTGCGTGGCAGATGGACGCAGCGAGCGCTTAACCAATGAGCTTTTCCTGCCGCCGCCGGCTTGACGTCGGCCGGCGTTTTTACCGCTCCGGCTTATGACAGTGAAGGGCTTAACATTCGGCACCAATTTGATCCTTTTTTTCTGCCATTTTCGGGCCCGGCGGCGAGTTTTTGTCTGCTATGTTTTCAATATATGAGAGCGTGAGTCCCTACCAACCTTTATGAGCTTCTCTCAGTGTGCGTGAAAGTCTCCTTGCGTGAGCAAAGGCGACTGGAGTGCACTTTTCCGGTGTTTTAGTCCTCCGTCTGTCTCTGACGCGCCGTCCTTTCCTTGTGTGTCTTGCATCAGGCGAGCGACGCGGACGTGAGTGTTCCCCCTCTTGCTCGCCGCCCTCATTCGGCGTCCGCCTGCTCACGCTCGCTCTCGCGCTCGCTCTCGCTCCCGACCTGGGCAGTGTTCGAACGTGGAAGGATTGTGTCCCCTCAGCTGCCAAAGCGACGTAAGTCCCGCACCTCGCGGACGGTCTCGCCTCACGACGTTTGCGGCTTCCGGCGGGGTGCCTCCATTTTGTACCAAACAACGTTGGGAAGCCAAAGGTCGGCTCGGGTCCGCCGCGCGGAGTCCCGGGAAGGAAGGCCCGTTTGGGCCTTTTACCGACCGCCCGCTGTACGGGCAAAATCAAAAAGGCAAAAGACAGGTCAAGAGAGGTCACGCGGCAACAGGCGGCGCTCCCATCAAATTGCCCCCCTCGAGAAAGCGCTCGCTCCTCTTAAGAAGGGTTCCGCTCGCAAGCCAAGTCCAAACGAACGCCGTTTTTTTTTTTTTCTCCCGATCCAACTTTGAAAGGGGCGAATGAAGGCTCGGGTGCGTAATCTCTCGTCCCCAAGCCCGGAATAAAAACACGAGTCCGAAATGTCTCCTATATATTTGGCTGCGTATTGGCGCTCGGCGGGAACCGAGGCAGAGGCCTTTTTCCGAACGTGTGTTGGCGGAAGAAAACTTTTGTCCCTCCCCTCTTCGACGAAGTCTCCAAGCCCAAACGGAAAACGCGACACCCAACACGAAATCGTCTCTTTAGTTCCCCTCGTTAGGTCGGTGACGGTCCGGCGAACCCGTAGACGGGGTCCAGATGAGGCAGATGTGGCTTTTGCCCCGCCTTCGCGGCCGTATTTCGGCCCCGTGCGGGCCTTCGCCCCCTTTGGGCTTTTCTGGCCGCGCCGCGAAGGGTCAAGCGGGTGTGGAAGACCCGGCGCCTTTTCGAAGCTTCTCTCTCAAACGCGGCCGACCGGGATGGTTTTGGAGATCCCGCGGGGCCGGCAAACCGGAGGACGCTTCCGGAAAAGGTGCGGGAAAGCGACCCTCCGGGACCGGACCCCCACACCCGCGGCGTGGTTCGGGCTTGAATTGCGCAATTGACGCGTGGCGCGGCACGGTGTTTCCAGGACCTGAGGTGTTTGCTGGTGGACAACCACGGCTTCGTCCTGCTGTCCAAGGAAAGGAGGGAGGTGAGCGCCCGCCCGCCCCGCCCGGCCCGGCCCGCCCGGCCCGGCCCCGCCCCGCCCCGCCCGTCCGGACGATGAGGCCATCGGATCGGCCGAGCCAAGCCCGCGACCTTGCCGCTCACCTTCATCCCGGCGGAATTCGACGGGTCGCGCGCGGCGACAGCTGCCCGCGGATTAAGCCTCGGGCAAAGCGCCCGATCGCCCGCCCGTCCAAATGCTCCGAATGGAACGGAGCCGACCGATGATAATCTCCACGCGGGCTTTTTTCCCCCCCTCAGGTGGGCCGCTTCGTGGGCGAGGTGGACGGCGCCGTCATGGCCACGCTCATCAAGATGGGCGTGTACAAAAAGTATGCGGGCGCACGCTCATACGCTTGACCAAACAAAGAATAGCGTACATCCGTGTCGGGCCAGCGACTTGAAAAGCGTCGTGGACTCTTTAGGACTCCTTACCGTCACTCCAAAGTCAGGATAATATGAGCGCATTGGCAAGGACCGCTACCGTCGCCTCAGCTCCGCGTTACGCTGGGCAAGGCGCCCGCCCATACGGGTTTGCCGTCGCGCTCGCCGCGCGTCCGGCGGAATGAGCGCCGGCTAAACCCGAGCCGCGCTCCGAATAAATACGGCCGCTCCCGCGGACCTGTAAAGCGCCTCCGCCGCGCGGATCCGTTCCGCGGTCGCCAGCCCTCGGTAACGTTTGCGGCTCGTCGGCAGGGTGTCGCTGTTTGACTACCAGGCCATGTGCAAGAACAGCCATCACCACGCCAGCGCCGCCCCCGGGCCCCCGCTCAGCGTAAGCGGGCGCCGACGAAGCCGCCGGGACGCTCAGGGTTGGGATCCTTTCCTTTTTTGACTTTTGGTTTTTGTGCGCGCAGCCGCTGTACGGCCTGGCGGCCGCCGTCCGCTGGATCTTCTCCAACGCGCTCATGTGAGGAAGCCCCGCTTCGGTTGCTCTTCCCCCCTCGGGGCGCGGCCCAAAAACCCGCCGGAGCGGCCCCGGTCGGAGCCGGGGATCCGGCCCGTCCGCCGGCGGCCGATTAGTTTGCTGAGCGTACCCTCGGCTTTCGGGCCCGCCTCGCGTTCGGCCGGAACTGACTGAACGAATTTGTGTGTGCCCAAAGGTTGGTGTTGGACTTCAACCTGTGCGCTTTGTGGCACTCGGACTACTTTGTGGACGGTAATGGACAGCTTTCGCCTCGTGTCGTGCGTCTTGACGTATGAGCTCAATTTGAGCTGTGGCCACGCCTGTAACCCCCCCACACACACACACACAGACACAAAACAGAAAAATGGTTTGTGTGTGTGTGTGTGTGTGTGTGTGTGTGTGTGTTCGAATTGGAAAAACAACAATTCTCTCCAAAAATCACTTGACGCAAAGTCGAGCGCGAAGGCGCCGCCGTATTGCTGCGATCCAATTGAGAGGCGCTGCCTCCTGGTTGCGGCCACCGGGGGGCGGCATGACACATGCGAACGAGTCTACTGCCTACGACGTGCTAAGGTGCCGTAACGCGCACTAGTCCACGCAGAGGATTAAGAATATCTGACTTTTTGGTGAAGAAGCTCATTTTTTAAATTTGGAAGTGGGCTCGCTCGTATCTCGAGGCAGCGCCGTATTGCGGGACAAAAAACGGAAAAAAAAGGCTCCCGCTCCGCCGGGGGGCGTCCTCGCGTGCTTCTCGTCATCGCCATCTCCATGTCTTTGCAATGCCATCATCACGGTCATCATCCACGCGCTCATCTTCATGGCGACTTAAGCCAAGGCTGGCTATCACACCTGTGAGTTGAGCGTTGACGTCGCGCGGCGTCGCTCCACCGGCGCCCGCTCCGTTTCACGCCGCGCGCGTGCGCGCGTGCGTGCGTGCAGCTCACAAGCAGAAGAAGGTGGAGGCCCTGGTCCCGTGCGAGACGGCCTATCCCGGCTTCGCCTACGACGCGTCCGTCAACGAGGCCAACAGCATCATCAAATGCGGACGCTGCCAGAAGTACGCAAACTCGCAAACAAACCTTTTCCTTCCTCCGCTGCATGGCCGCTGACGCGTGCTTGCGCGGCGCCAGGATGTTTGTGGCGCAGCGGGTGGCGGACAGCAACCTGCTGCTGCTGGTGAGCGAGGCCAACTGCGACTGCTCGCGCCAGTACGCCGCCATCCCGCTCCAGCCCAAAGAGATCAAATATATCCTTCGCGAGGCAGCTTGCCTTTGCCCCCCCGCCCTTCCTCCGCTCCTTCCTTCCTCCATTCCTTCCTTCCTTCCTTCCTCCCATCTTCCCTCCCTTCCCCCCCTCCCTTCCTTCCTCCCTTTCCCCTTCCTTTACCCCCTCCCTTCCTTCCTTCCTTCCTTCCTTCTTCCCTTCCTTCTTCCTCCCATCTTCCCTCCCTTCCCCCCTCCTTCACCCCCCATCGGCTCGGCCTCCTTGACGGCGGCCAACATAACGCCACGGTCAAGTGCAAGCGCATGAAGTCGCAGAAGGTGCGGCGGCGCCCCGAGTCTTGCCACGCCTACCACCCCAAGGTCAGCCTCGGACGCGTCCAATGTCGGTCCGGGAGGGGGCCGCGTGTTTTTCAGCTGTCTTTGCCCCGACGCGCGCGCTTCGAACGATCGGGGTCGTCAGCGGGCTTCCGCCGAGCTTGCCACGAGCCGAGCGTTTGAATCGGGCGCGTCGGGGAAAGAAAGCGAGAACGGATGCCCCCCCCCCCCACACACACACACACTTTTGCTCGCCTTGTTTACACGCGCGTTGTGTCTCGTTCCGTGGTGCGGCAGGAAAACGCCAAGGATTGCGGGGGCGCGTGCAGCATCTCCCCGTCGAGAGGGCTTTTCTCCGCCTCCCTCTTGCTCTCGGTGAGCCTCGTCCTCAAGCCGTGACCCGGCGAGCGGCGGCGCCCCGCTCTTTTCCGCAATCGAAGTTGGGCGGATCGGAAAGGACAACGGCTACAATATGGCGCCCTCCGCAGGACGCTTTCCTTCGTAGCCCGACTTCCGACTGCAGCCGCGGCCCATTTCCTCGGATCGTTCTTAGTCAAGCGCGAACGCGCTGCCTGCCGTTCGGCGCTTCCCGGGCAAGATGACGCCCGACCTCCTCGCCGTTTCAAAGCTGAGAGAGATTTTTTTTTCCGAAATCACGAATCCGAATAGCGAGTGCGGGGAAACTTCGCTTCACGTAAACCATTTGAGTATCTAGAGCTGCCGCGAATAAAACCATATTTGTATCAAAACAAGCTGAAAATATGACTTGCCGTGGTTCCTTTTCAATTTGACCAACACGCGGTTGCGGTTTTTGTACAAAGGTCAATTTAGCATCAATAACTTATTGAAGTCAAAAAACATCATTGAGCGTCAAAAGTAGCATATTTTTATTTTAGCAAAAAAAAAAGGCTCTTATCGAAGAACATGTTGTTTTTTGGGGGGGACGAATCATAGACTTTTGGATTATTTTTATAAACGTTTTTTTTAACTGAAAAAAGAACAATGTATTCTTAAAATACAATGACGTTTTATCATAATTTTCCAAGAATGATGAGGGAGAAAACAACGCGCACGAGACAAACTACAAAAGGACATTTCCAACTCACCGTCCCAACTCAGGGTCCCAATAGGTCGGCGCTTCCGCACCACGTCATAGGAGAGTACGTACATACAAAAACCCTATAGTCACTTTTCACCTTGATTGGATTCTATTTATTGTCAGCGCAATCAGAAGAAGAATACATTTGTAGCGCTTTCATTTGTGACAGGAAAAAAAAGGGGGCGAAATACAAAAAGAAATGATCGCTGGGGCAAGCAGGGGCAAATGAGAAAGGAATAGCTAGGCCTGAAGCCACAGCCCGCTTTTTTTAGTTCAATAAAAGAAACTTTTAGATGTGACTTTACAGGCTGACATACTCTTCCGAATGTCATCCGTGAACGAATCGATTATGCGCACCCCGAAGCCCAAAGTTTCGCCCCCCACATCAACTTCCGTTTGATCATTCACGGTGTTACTTTCTAGTGGTAGGTTAGGCCTAAACGCAGGAGCCCGCCCGTCGCCCGTCGCCCGTCGCCCGTCGCCCGTCGCCCGGTCACGGCGATCGTCCTCGGCTTTCCGCGTAGGCGCTGTAGGAGAAGCGGCTCACGAGCAGCGGCAGGTGAAGGTTCCGCGCCGACCCGTTGACGGTGAACACCACCTGCGGCACACACACGCGGCCAAAGTCTATTGCGGCGCGAGTCTCTTTCGGGCCTCAAAAGTGAATTACGATGAGGCCAAGTGATCGCAAAGGGTTAAGATCTTTCCAAAACGGACACGCGTACAGTAAAGCAAAGAAGAAACTGCTCTCCTTGCACTGCCATCTCAAACACGTTGCCTTTTCTGCTAATGATCCGCGGGCGGATATCCCGAAAGAAACCCCCCCCCCAAATTCCCCAAGCCAACAGGCGCGTGGCGAGTGATTGACACCTCGTCCGTCACCGCTCCCATGGCTTCTTGTTTTTTTAGAGGGGAGGGAAACCTACAAACGCTTTGGGCAAGAATCTTTTTCAAACATTTTGGAGTTTTGATCTCCCGAAAACAAGTCCGAGGGATGAAGTGGCGCCCCCATTTGGTTTCTCGCCCGTCGTTTTGCTCATTTTGTGTGACAAGAAGGGTTTGTTTTAAAGCTCCCTCTTCCAAATCTACTCGGAGAAATACCGCAAGACGCGAGTGGAAAAAGTGACCTCGGCGTAGGGGTAGAAGGGCTCGCGTCCCAGGCCGGTCCAGTAGGAGCCCGTCTCGAAGCGTAACTTGTACATCCCCGGCACGAAGGCTTCCCGGCTGATGAGACCCGAGCAGCGGCCCTCCTCGTCCGTGGTCCTGGCGCCGAAAAATCAATCGATGAGCGGGAACCTGCGCAGAAAGGTGACTGCGGCGTACCGGGGAGAGGCTAAGATGTTGTGGGTTCAAAGGGACCGATTTATTGTGTGTTTGTGACGTACCTGGGGGGCCGCTGGATTGCAGCTATAGCAAACGTGGCGGTATTTGCTAGCATTTTTGAGGCATTTTCCTCATTTATTGATATGAATTTAAAGGCCATTTTGGCGCGCTGGAACGGATCGGGCCGTTTACATGTGGAAATGGGCTCTAGTTAGGAATGGAAGGAAGGATTTTCGCCAGTAGGAGGAATACTGTAGTGGGCCGCAGTTGGCTACGCCAGGTGCTTGGGGGTGACTTTCCGCATGCGCTTGAGTTTTGCGGCCGGCCGGGCGGGCGGGCGTCCTACCCCACATTGAGCAAGTGCCAGAGCTTGAGCTGCGTGTCCAGACGATGCAGGCTGAGGGAGACGCGCGCGGCCGGAACGCCGTCGCCGGTGTTGAGCACGCGCGTGCTGAGCGGGCCGCCGTCCGACTTCATCCTGGTGCGGTCCCGGCCAAACTCGACTTTTCCTTATGAATCATGGCCGTGCGTCACGGTCTCGCAAAGATGCCTCGTCCATTGCGTCGCTCGTATCTTGGCGTATTTACAAAAGCTTCTTCCTATTATCGACGGCGGCGGTCCTCGCTTTTTTTAACGAGCCCCGCGCGCCGCGTCGTCTCTCGTCTTTAGCGAAGGCCGCTGAAAAACGGTCGACGGGCCGCGCTTCGGACACGCCCGCTCATTCCGGACCAATCGGTCGGTCGTCGCGGCACGCGCCCAAACGAATCCGGACGAGAGAAGAAAAACAAAAGACAAAAGACAAAAGACAAAAGACAAAAGACAAAAGACAAGCAGTTGTCACGCACGTCAAGGAAAGGGAGAGGTCCCAAAACACGTCCGCTTGTTGTTAAACAAAAGTATTTCAGACACGTTGAGCGGGAGTAGACAAATGCACCTTCCGAACATCGATGAAAAAAACGCTGGTCTCTTCCTTCCAAACGGGATGGCCGACACATCCCTTTGAAAGCTTATTTGCAGTTTGACGCAAAAACAGACAATTCAAACAGAGAAAAGGTTCGCGTTTGGCTTATTTTCGCTGTCCTCCTTTGCCACGTCGACGCATTAAAATAGCATAACACAACGGCGGGACCCCCCCCCCCCCAAAAAAAAAAATCGTCCCAGTTTTCCGTCCTTTGCGAGGCGAAGGCGATATTTGGTAAAGCGCGCAAAGCACTCGAACGTCTTGGCCGCGATGGAATTTCACATCCCCAAAAGCAAAAGAGCAGAAGGAGAAAGAAGCAGACTCACCCGCCGCCGCCGCCGAATCGCGCGTCGCTCCGAGCCGGCGGCCAGCGCGCACTGCAAACAAGGCCCTTGTCAAAGGTTGTCCCGCTCGCAATCAATCATTAAAAAGGGAGGGAGAAAAAAAGTCAACAAACAAGCCGGCGGCGATAACGCCCTCGTTAGCTCCTTTTAAAGCCCGGCTGCCAATTGATGGGGTTTTTTCCATTCGGGAAATTTGCGCCGCTCCGGCAAACAAGCCAATTAAGGCGGCGTCCGCTTTGAAAAGGTGGCCGTTTCGGGATGACCGAGTCGCCCCGAGGTCGCCCCGAGGTCGCCCCGAGGTCGGCGCGACCCGTTCTTCAGTTGGTTCTTGTCGGCGTTTTGCTTTGCGTCCAGTTTTCGTGCGCGCTTCCGGGCCGTTGGGCTTTGGTCCGGCCGTCCCTCATCTTCTGCTTTCTTTCTGCTCCCGCGCCCGCTCTGCTTTCATCGGCCACTGGGTCCGTTCTCGATTTTCGATGTGAAGTGCGGCCTTCTTCGACGGAAGTTAGTCTTTGTCTCCAAATCTGACGCGAATCCTTCCCGGGGACCAACGGGGACACGCGGAACTTAAGAGCCGGGCGATAAAACGACGGAGGGGGACGGGCCGCTCGGCTCGATCCCAACGTTCTCCCCGGACGCACGCACGCCCCCAAGCGCTGGCGGACGCAAGTATGACTCTTCTTCCGGACCGCGGAGCCACCCCCTCGGAATTTGACAAAAAGCGCTCAAGGAGGCCCCCTCGAGCGGCTTTGCGCCTACGGAAGCCCGATTGGTAGCGGGGCTCGGCGCGGGCTTCCCCCGGGAGAGCCTGAACGCCTCCCTACTTAACATTCAAGCCCGAGCGGCGGTTGCGCAAGCGCGGCCCATTGAGGGGGCCCCGACGGCGAGAGAGGGGGGCGGCCAAAGCCGGAGCGCTCTCCGTCGCGGTGGGAGCCAGCCGGAGCGCCGGCGCAGCCGGGGAGGCCGACATGGACCCCGGGACCCGGGCCCCGGAGCGCGTGGCCCTCAAGAAGGAGATCGGCCTGCTGAGCGCCTGCGCCATCATCATCGGTGAAGCGCCCGCCGTCGCGTCCCGCCGGCCGGCCCGCTCGGGTCGGCTCTCTTCCGCGCGCGCGGACGGGCCGGAGCGCGTCGCCGGCCTCGCCCGATCCGCGCGCACGGGTGAAAATTTGGACGGCCTTTTCCCAAGCTCCGCTCCACCGTACCCCGGCGGGGGCGCCGCTACGCCCGAAGCGCTTTGATCCTTCCAACGGCGGACTCATCCGCGGTCATAAAAAGTCCAAAAATGTCCTCCTCCCTCCCCGTGGGACGGCGGGAGCTAATTTCCCAAACGGCGAGCGGTCGGCGCGGACTGACCGCGCCCGCGCTCCGCTCTGCCCGCAGGGAACGTCGTCGGCTCGGGCATCTTCATCTCGCCCAAGGGCGTTCTGGAGCACTCGGGCTCGGTGGGCGCGGCCCTGCTGGTGTGGACGCTGGGCGGGGGCGCGGCCGCCCTGGGCTCGCTGTGCTACGCCGAGCTGGGCGCGGCCATCCCCAAGTCGGGCGGCGACTACGCCTACGTCAGCGAGATTTTCGGAGGCCTCCCGGGGTCAGTCGCCCTTGCCTAACCTAACCCCGACCCTTTCCGGCACGCCGAGCGCCGGCGGCGCCCGCCTCCAGGTTTCTCCTTCCCGTCCGAATCCGCCTCGGCGGATTCCGTCCATTCCGAAGGACTCTTTGGCCGCGTCGTCTCGTTCCCTCGACGACTTTCGGAACAAGCGGCGCGGCCTCGGCTCGCGGCTCGGCAAAGATCGGAAAGGGAATGCCGTTCACCTTACCGGGATGCCGAACAGGGCGAGCCGTGGCCTTTCGGTGCCGTCTCTTTGCCGGCTTGGCCTAGAATTCAAACTGCATTTTTACACTTCATCAACTGACCTTTTGATAAGATAAGTCTAAAAGAATCGCCGGCCAGTTTTCAGCCACAATTAACAGTTCTCAACTCGTTTGATGAAACGTACGGTGAGATCATTTCAAGGAAATTGATCAAAGACGGCGAGTCAAGTTCCCGCTTAGTTCTTAAGCTGAAACGCCGCGCTCCTTTTCGTTCTAACGGAGCGCCTTCCGGCAAGCTATACTTGCGCTTGCATCAGGTTCCTGTTGCTGTGGAGCGCCGTGCTGATCATGTACCCCGCCACGCTGGCCGTCATCGCGCTCACCTTCTCCAGCTATGCGCTGCAGCCGGCCTTCCCCGAGTGCGCCCCGCCGTACGCCGCCACGCGAGTGCTGTCGGCCGCCTCTCTCCGTAAGTCGCCGCGGGCGTCCCTTTCCGATTCAGAAAGGTCGGGACTTTTTGCTTTCATCCGTCCCCACGCTCACGCAGTGCTGCTGACGTGGGTGAACTGCCGCAGCGTGCGCATGGCCACCAGGATCCAGAACGCCTTCACCGTCGGGAAGCTGCTGGCGCTGGGCCTCATTATCGCCGTGGGCCTGGTCCAGATCTTCAAGGGTAAGCCTCCGGCGCCCCCTCCGCCTCCCCGGGGAGCCCACGGCGTCTCCTTGCGGAACCCGCAGGGAACTTTGAGGCGCTGAGCTCGCGGGCGCTCTTCTCGACGGAGCGCAGCCCTTCGGCGGGGCAGATGGCGCTGGCTTTCCTGCACGCCTCCTTCGCCTTCAGCGGCTGGAACTTTCTCAACTACGTGACGGAAGAAGTGGTGGATCCCCGAAGGTGACCGCGTGGGTCAAAACCGCCCCCAATTCGCTCCGGCGGCGAGCGGCGCGTCCGAGCGATCCTCCCGTGGCTATCGGGCGATAGGGCCAAGTCATAAAAAACATAAAAGACGTGGGCCGACGCGACGCCATCCTCCGGGGGCCGGACGGCGGATTTTGATCACGGGTCTCCGCTCCCGTCGGCGCCGTATTCAGGAACCTCCCCCGCGCCATCTACATCTCCATCCCGCTGGTGACGCTGGTCTACACGCTGACCAACGCGGCCTACTTCTCGTCCATGTCTTCCGAGGAGCTGCTCTCTTCCAACGCCGTCGCCGTGGTGAGTCGACCGTTTTCCCAACGGACGGCGACGGCGAGGTCGCTCGCGCCGGTCGCCGGTCGGCGGCGGCCCGACCGAGCCGTCCTCTGCTTTCAGACCTTCGGAGAGAAGCTGCTCGGCACCTTCTCGGCGGTCATGCCCATCTCGGTGGCCTTGTCCACGTTCGGCGGCATCAACGGCTACCTGTTCACGTCCTCCAGGTGGGCGCGTGGGCGTGGGCGCGCGTGCCGAGCTGAGCGAGTTTGCGCCGGCAGGCTGTGTTTCTCAGGCGCCAGGGAGGGGCACCTGCCCGGCCTGCTCGCCATGATCCACGTCGGCGAGCGCACGCCCATCCCCGCCCTGCTGGTCTGCGTAGGTTGGCGCCGGGCCGCCTGCCCCCGGCTCGCCGTCCCGCCTCACGGGCGCCCGCCTCACGAGCGCCCGCCTCACGCTCGCGCGCCCTGCGCAGTGCGCGGCCGCCATGGTGATCCTGTGCATCGGGGAGACTCACAACCTGATCAACTACGTGTCCTTCATCAACTACCTGTCGTACGGCGTCACCATCGCCGGCCTGCTCTTCTACCGCTGGAAGAAGCCCGAGCTCTACCGCCCCATCAAGGTGGCGTCGCGTCTTGCCGTTTTCTCCTTTCCTGGACCTTATAGCGAGCGACGCGCCGGCTGAAAATTTGGGCTCGTGAAAGGGGACCGGGGGAAGGAAGGCGGGGCGCGGCCCGAAGACCGTTGAGTCCAAGGCTCGAAAACGGTTGACGCGGGGACGCACGTCTGCCGCAGGTGCGCTTGCCGGTGCCCGTGGGCTACCTGATGTTCTGGGCGCTGCTGCTGGGCTTCAGTCTGTACTCGGAGCCGCTGGTGTGCGGCGTGGGACTGCTCATCATGCTGACCGGCGTGCCCGTCTACTTTCTGGGCGTCCGCCGGGCGCCCAAACCCAAGTGCGTCCGCCGCTTGGCCGGTGAGTCGCAAAGCCGCCTTTGCTCCCGTCGCCCGACCGCTTTGAAGAAGCCGTCGGCTCTGCGCTTGCGGCGCAGAGGCGGCGACCTCGGCGGGCCAGCGCTTGTGCCTGGCGGTGTTTCCTCAGTTGGACCCGGGCCGAGCGGCCGACCGGGCCGCCGTCCGGTTCGTCCGCTAACCCTTACAAATCGACGCCGGATTCCCCGAGGCCCGAGACGGACGGGCCGGCCTCCTCGGACTTTGGCATCTCCTTTTGCTTCCCGCTGCACTGAGCGCAACTCGCTCACGTCGCATGGAAGACGACGGCGCGGGCCCCGGGCATTTTGCAGAAAGCGGGGTCCGAAGAGCCCGGGTCCAAGTCGTCCGCCGACTCGGGTCCACGACCCGGGGCCTCGGTCCAAGTATCCGACTGCGGCGCGTGCCAAACGAGACGGAAAAATCCTCGCTCGCTCGCTCGCTCGCACGGAGAAGCGCTCCATTCGGTTGAATTCGGCGGCCCGACATCTTACGGGGCAAAATGCGCGTTTCGTTTTTGGCTTAACTAACTGACTGACGGACTGACTGACTGAAGTCCTTACTATTGGACGGAATTATCCCGTGCGCTTCAACATTTTGTGTTCTTCCCGAACTGCTTCGGACTAAAAGTTCTTCTATTGTATATGTTCACTAATGTCAGCGTGTGTTGCTGCCGCATTCTAACGTGATTCCAATTTTTGTGATGAATGTTTTTCACATTTCAACGTAATATCTTTTACCTTTTTATGTGGTTACGGACAGGTGATAAGTAAAGGGGGACACGCGCTTCTCTTTTTTTTTTTGGGGGGGGGGGGGGTGGCAGACATTATTTTGATGTGATCATTTGTCGTGTCAAAATGTGAGTTTAGCGATCACGCTGTAATAGCGAGATGGCAAACTTGTTCCTGTTACAGCAGCAATATACTTCCATAAATGTGCTTTTATTTCCATGGTAAATGATTTGTAAAGGCTGGGCAACGTCATACTGTGAAACTGTCATGTATCTTCGACCAGACCCTTTCTTAAAAGAGAAACAATCTAACGGAAATGCTTCTTGTCACATTAAAACTGCAAATATTTCCATTTGCCAAACGTTCTTCCTGGAGTTTTCAAAACGACTTTTTTCCAAAGTCGACCCGTTGTCCGTTTCGCAACGACCCTCTTACGTAGCGCGGCGCTACCTCCGGCCACGTCTGATGACGTCACCAAAGCCGGAAGCGGAGCGGCACGAGTCAGCGCAGCTGCACGAGACGAGCGCCGCCGGCCGACGCGCCACTTTTGCCTTGCCTCGTTTGGCGTTTTGCATGTCGGTGAGTTTCTCCGGATGACGCGTGGGGTGGCGTCGACGTTGTTTGGCGGCCGCTGTAAAACGCCAGCGTTTAAGGCTCGATCGAGGGAGCGGCCCATCTGAAAGTTGGAGCTGGAAAGGCGTTGGAGCTGGAAAGGCGTTGGAGCTGGAAAGGCGTTGGAGCTGGAAAGGCGTTGGAGCTGGAAAGGCGTCGGAGCGGCCGGAACTCGTGCTCGCCTTTCTTTTTCTTCCGTTTGCCCCCACCGAAACGCGCGCGCGAAGGTCGTCGTCCGGTTGTCACGCGGCGAACAGTCGGTCCGCGGAGACGAAACGCCCGTCCGAAGACGACAAGGTGCGCTGCTGCGTTCAGGGACCGGAGCGGCTCGGGCATGGCCGGAAAGCTGAGCTTCGCGAACGTCACGGCCTTGGCCCCCATGGTGCGGGTGGGCACGCTGCCCATGAGGCTGCTGGCGCTCGACTACGGGGCCGACGTGGTCTACAGCGAGGTGGGCCCCCGCCGACTCGACGGTCCCGCCTGGCCCTGGCCTCCTCCCGCCGCTTGACGCGTCTCGCCCGGCAGGAGCTGATCGACCTGAAGATGGTGCGGTGTCACCGGGTGCGGAACGGTGAGTGGGAGTGGCGACGGCGGGCGGGCGGGCGGGCGAGCGCGCGTGACCGGGCTGTGTGCGCGCGCCCAGACGTTCTGCAGACGGTGGACTTTGTGGCGCCCGACGAGCGCGTCATGTTCAGGACCTGCGAAAGGGAGAAGAGCAAAGTGGTCTTCCAGATGGTGAGGCGGCGAGCGGCTCTCGCGCAAGCGCGTCCCCCCCTCCGCGTCACGCGGCGCGCCGTTCGCCTCGCAGGGTACGGCCGACCCGGAGCGAGCCCTCGCCGTGGCCCGGCTGGTGTGAGTTCTCCTCGCTCCCTCCCCGCTCGTCCGCGCGCTCGGGCCGGATGTGGGCCGCCCGTACGTTCGAAAGGCGAGGGGGCCCGGCCGGGCGCCTCCTTTCTTCTTGCGTCCCGCCCGTCGACGCGCCCTTCAAACGGACCTTCGGATACTCGCCGCTTCCTTAGCCAAACGGACGTTCTCCCTCGCTAAACGATTGTCGCGGCCTTTCAGGGAGAAGGACGTGGCGGCCATCGACGTCAACATGGGCTGTCCCAAGGAATATTCCACAAAGGCGAGTTGAAAAATATCACCCCGTCGATGAGGGAGCCGATGTCGCGTTTGGAGTCATTGAGACCAAAATGAGGAACGTCCCCTTTCTTTTTTCACCTCCCGAAGGAGAAAGAAAGGTTTTTGGCATTTGCGCGGATTCGCGAGAGGCCGTATCCGGGTCCCATCCGATGGGTTTTAACCGCGGTTTGAAATTTGGCAAAAGAAAAGGCTCGGATTTCAGTTGACGAAGCGCCCGCCGGCGCCGAGCCCAAGCGACGGTATCGGCACGGGCGCGCGACCGAATCTTGTGCCTCTGGCCGCCTCGCAGGGCGGGATGGGGGCGGCGCTTCTGTCCCGGCCGGACAAGATCGAGGCCGTGAGTGTCGGGGGCCGGGCCGGGTTCCCGCCGGACGCCCGCCACGGCCGTCTCCTTCCCCGTAGATCCTCAGGACGCTGGTGGGCGGCCTGTCTGTGCCGGTCACCTGTAAGATCCGCATCCTGCCCTCGGTGAGTTGAAATATCGGTGAGATATCCCCCCGCGCGGCCGTCCCTTTCCTGTCGGCGCTTACCCTCGCAAGAGCGGCAGGCTCGCCCGTCCCATCCCAATTTCGCCCTCGAGTTTCCACGCGGCGCATGGCCCCTAGGGGCCGCGCGGACGCTCGCCGGCCCCTAGGGGCCGCGCGGACGCTCGCCGGCCCCTAGGGGCCGCGCGGACGCTCGCCGGCCCCTAGCGTGGAAACTCGAGGGTGAAATTGCCGCTTCCTTCCCAAAAAGTCAACCCGCCAGAACGGGGCCCGCGCCACCGCATTTGCACACGTTCGGCAAAGAAATAAGCGCACGTAAATGACCTTCGGCGCATCGGCGATCTCGTTTCTTCTATTTCAAAGTCCTGAATAGTCACTTGGCGAGTTCAAGAAAAAGATGAAAACCATGGAAAAATGGAAGCGGCCCTCGGGATCCGATGAGTTCAATGTATTTCGATCGCGAAGCCGGAGGTGAAACCGAACCCGAAGCGCGCAACGCGCGGGAGGAAAAGGTGCCGCCCCCCACCCCCACCCCGCTCGGCCCTTTTCCACGGCGTTTATTTGGCCCGACCGCGAAGGAAGCCCACGTGACAAATTTGAGCGCCGTCTCTTTTCGGAGCAGCTGGAGGACACGGTGGCCCTGGCGCGGAGGATCGCGAGCACGGGCGTGGCCGCCATCGCCGTCCACGGCAGGTCGAAGGAGGAGCGCCCCAGGCACCCCGTGCGCTGCGACTACATCCGCGCCGTGGCCGGGGCCGTGGCCGTCCCCGTCATCGCCAAGTAAGCGGGCGGGCCCGTCCTTCGGGGTTCGTGCGGGGAGAGCGCGTCCGCTTGGATTATGGGGGTCCGGGTGTCCGAAGAGAAGCCCTTTGTCCGGGACCGAGGTGGAAAATGTTTTTTACAAAGCGGGGATCCGATCCGGGTCGCCGTCCATCCTTTCCGTATTTGGGAGCGGATTTGAGCAGGCGCGGGAGCGGAACCCCCGCCGTCCGTCCCGCCGCGTTCTCTTCGTAACGCTGGGATGCGCGTGTCGGCAGCGGGGGCTCCCTGGACCTGGTCAAGAGCTACGAGGACATCGCCGCCTTCAGGGAGGCCGCGGGCGCCTCGTCCGTCATGTTGGCGCGCGCCGCCATGTGGAACCCGTCCGTCTTTCGCGCCGCCGGCCCGCTTCCTCTCCACGACGTCATGATCCACTACATGAAATACGTGAGAGCTTCTCGCCGAACAGTCGGAAATTCGGCGGCGGCCGGTGACGCGGCGGCGTGCGCGTTGCAGGCGCTGCGATACGACAACCACGCCTTCAACAGCAAGTACTGCTTGTGCCAGATGCTGCGAGACAAAGTGGAGTCGCCCCTGGGGAAGCGCGTGCAGGCCGCCCAGACCAACCGGGAACTCAGGTGCTCGGGGGGGGGGGCGTCGGGCGGGCTACCCAAACGCAGCAATGGCGCTTCGGGTTTTGGCCTTTTTTTTTGCCGCCGCCGAGACCATTCTTGCATATGGGTAAGACGACGCCAGCCTTCGTTTGGCGTATCGTCGGTGGCGAGCCCGTGTCTACGCGCGTTCGCTGTTCCCCGCGCCCCCTGACGTACGCCATGAAGATTTGGCAAGCAGACGTGCGCAAAAGACACACCTGGTAGAGAAAGTTCCACTCGATGGATAGAATGGCAGAGGGGAGGCGCAAGTAAAGACGCGCGCGCATGTACGGCGGCGTATTGCACGTGAGCAAACGCGCGTAGGGACCGGAGAGGCGCAAACGGATGGCGCCGATCGCCGCCCGAGTTGTTGGGAGACCCGGTTCGGTTTGGCGTCCGAACCAAACATTTGTACAGCGACGAGCTTTCCCACGCGCGTTACGGATCAAAGCGGCTGCCGAATCATGGTCTGTTCGAGTCTGCGCCGCGTCCCGCCGACAAAATGTCCCGGCTCGGACGCGATGGATAAATGATGCGAATGACGGCCGTCTGACGCGCGGATGGTAGCCGAGATGCCGAGGCGCTGCGTAAAAGGTGGTCGCGTACGGTTGAGCGGAAGGCCGAGCCTCGTCGTGCCGGAAGAGGGAGAAGGTCCGTCGGGGTGCAAATAGCTCGCGAGGAAAGCGCGCGGCCGCGCTAGATAACGGCTCGCGCCCGCGTCCCTAGCGAGGCGTACGGGCTGGAGGACTCGTTGGCGGAGCTGGAGGCCCGTCGCGACGCCCCGCCGAGTCCCGAGCGGCGGGACCGCCTCGTCGCCATGGACGGAGACGTCGCCACCATGGCCCTCAAGTTTGAACGGTAAGCCGCCCCCTCGCCCTCCCTAAAGAAAAAAAAAAAAAAAGAGAGGGAAATGCACCAAAAGCCTTTGGCAGGCGGGAATATCCCCCCCAGCTCACGCCCAAGATGTTCCTTCTGGAGTGGAGCCGGCGACAGAAGTTGGAGCAGCCCACGTACCAAACGGTAACGCGCCCGGGCCCCGGGTCCCGGGCCCCGGGTCCCGGGCCCCGAGCCGCGCCTGAGCGCTCCGTCGGCTCTGTCGCGCAGGTGCAGCGCGCGCAGGACCGAGCCTTCCAGTCGACCGTCACCGTGGAAGACAGGAAGTACAGATCCTCGCTCTGGTCAGTGCCGCGACGCGCCGCCTTTGCCTTCCCGCGTCTGAATTTGCGCCTCGTCCGCGTTCGGACGGCGCCTCGCAAATTGCAAAAGGCGCGAGTGACCATCGGCTTGAAAACGCGACTGAAAATAAGCGAAGGTGGCCTTTGGCGGCGAATCGGCCGACGCGGCGTAAGGCGACGCGCCGCGTCGGCCCACCCCCGCCTATGGAAATACTTGGACGCGCTTGGTTCCGTCTAGGTGGGCGCGTTCATTCGCGGTCGGACGTTTCATAGTCACGCCGGAAAAAAAAAACGTATAACTAAGAACAATGGTCTGTCACCTCGTTATTGAGCGCAAAATGGCGACGTTAGGACAAGGGGAAGCCGCCGGAGGGCATTTATGGATCGCCTGGCAATTTGCGAAGGCTGGCTGGGAGCGAATGAAAGGGAGCGGGCGCGGCGCGCTAACGCCAGGCCGCGCCCTGTCCCCCAAGGGAGAAGTCCAAGAAGTGTGCGGAGCAGGCCTCGGCCGTGGTTTGTCTGCGCGTCCTGGGGATCCGGGACGGTCGCCAGAGCCGGGAAAACCCCGGCGAGTCGCACAAACGCAAAATGGACGAGGACCGCCACGCGGAAGGAGAAAAGAGGAAGAAAGGAGCGGCGGACGGGCCGGCCGCCTCCTAAAAGCAACGGCGCGCGCCCGCCCGCTTTGAATTCCACCTGGGAGTACCTGAAAAGACTCAACTGCTGCCTGCCTGCGTTTGATTTTCATTTCGGGGGGGTGGCGGCGTCCTTTTGTTTGGGAGAAACCGGATTTTGTTCTGTGCCATTATTTTTAGGAGCAGATCATGTACCAATATATGCTGCGCGCTTTCATGAAATCCTCCGCTCGTCCTTTGTTTTCTTGTAGCGGACCCCCACTCGCTATACGGAATGAATCCGGGGTCGGGACGGTCGCGTGGCGGGCCATAGAAGCCAATTAGCCAGTGTCGACCCAAATCCAATACCAAAGTATAGTAAGTGCTACTTACACTATATATAATATACATGTATACAATTAAATAACGTAATGCAAACATGTAAAAGATTGACCTCCCTTTGAGTGATGCGACTTGAGCTTGTTGCGGCCGAAATGCTGGTCTATCGTCGCCTCATCGCTCTCAAAGGACGAACATTTGTCGTTGAGAGAAACCCTGAACTCATTCGATCCCGGAGGCCTGTTTTGATGCATCTTCTCCCGAATCTTTATCGATGACTGCGCCGAGCCCCTCTTTTAGCCTAATATTCCGCCCGCAAAGGCGTCTAATCGCGTCCTCGGGAAGGAACGGGTTGAAGGGCGAGTCGACCCCGCCCGACAGCTTAAGTTTTGCTTTTGCCGGGCGGGAATCAAGTATGAAAAGGTACTCGGGGGCGCCGACCGAAAAAGACATCGCCTTCGTTCGGGGCGAGTTACGGAGCAATCCGACCCGGCGGAGAAGCAGGCGCGGTCGGGCTTTGCTCAAACGAAATACTTTAATTTCATCACGTCGATGTAAATATGCACTTGGGGTCGTTTGTACAAGTGGCACCTACCCAGGGGATGGCGCGCGCATGGAAAAAATAGTCCACGATGCCAACATTTGGGGGAAAAGGACAGCTCTTCCCTTCTTCGAGGGCCGGTGTAGAACGGGATCCGCGCGCGGAGACGCGGGGCCGAGCTCGGACCTCCGGCCTCCGGCGTGCCCCGAACTTTCATCTGAAGAGCCGCTGGTCCGGGTCCATCCGCACCACGCAGAGCTCGCGGACGGGCAGCCGCCGCGAGGGCGTCCAGCAGCTGCGTGCGCAGGTGTACACCAGCACCGTGCCGAACTCGGGCCGCGCCCGCTCCTCGTCGCCGTCCGCCCAGCCCAGCAGCGCCACCAGCGCCGGCATGAGCTGCAGCTCGAAGGTGCGCGGCCCCCCGCAGGACGCGCACGGCGCCGGCCCCCCTTTGGGCGCCTCTCCGGACATGAGAAGCGGCGCCCCGCCGCGGCAGTAGCGCAGGATCTGCCGCGGGCACGCCGAGATCCTCTTGCGGAACTTGGCGAAGGTACGGTCGCCGTGACGCGCTCGGCCCTTCTCGTACCGCTCGCCGGCGTCCGGCTGGCCGGCGGGCGCTCCCTCCCGCCGCTCGTAGTCCGTCAGCAGCCGGCGGGCGTGCCGGCGCTCCTCCTCCTCCTCCTCCTCCTCCTCCTGCGCGTCCCGCTCGTCCAGGACGCTGATGAAGAACGGTCGCAGGACGGGGACGTCCGGCGGGGGCTCCGCCAGGCGGAGGGCGTCCATTCGGCCGCCGATGGCATCCATTCGGCCGCCGGTGGCGTCCTCTGGAACTGCCGCCGAAACACACCATTGATTGACTGCCATCAGCTACACTCTCGCGTTTGATCATTCAAATTTCTCATTTGTTTTGTTTTTAAACAACCTCATGCTTTTTTTCCCCCACTACCTCCTACCAGAAGTGCAGAATTCGACGACTCGGATTCTGCAAATAAATGTCCTATAACCTCAAGAACCCGAAAACTATCACGACGAGAGGGAAAAAACATCCGGAAAGGTAGGAATATTTTCAGCATGTCAAGACGATTAGAAAATCAATCAAAGACCATGTGCCAACCCTCCAAGGCGGCCGACCTTTTCGTTGGCGCGGGGCGGCCCCGTCGGCGTCCCGCTCCCGGTCCAGGTCCCGGTCCCCGGCGGCGTCCCCGCCCACGCCCCAGTCGTCGGCGGAGTCGCACCAGTCGGCGGCCGACGGAGGATCCGCCTCGGGCGCCGCTCCGTCGCCGTCGGGCGCCAGGCTCTGAGAGCGGAGCGCCGCCCAGGCGTCCGGCCGGCCCGCGCAGCCGGCGTCCGGGCAGGCGAACAGCTGCAGGCACCGGTGGTAGGGCGAGCCCCCCAGCGGGCAGTAGGCCTGCAGCACGTGCGCCAGCGCGGCCGAGCAGCGGCCGCAGCGGGGGGAGGGGCGCGGGAGCCCCGGCACCGGGTCCGGAAGGCCGCCGGCCTTGTTGGTGACGAACGACGCGCGGTACTTGGATTCGTCCAGCTCGCCGTCCAAAACGCCCAGGAGGGTCGGCTCCGGCCCGGGGAAGGACGCCATCGGCGCGCGTCGCCTACCGCGCAGACGGCGCCGTCTTCTTCGCCCGTGCTGGCCGATCGCCGCGGCCGCTAGACCTAAGACGGCGCCCTCTGCCGGACGAGCGCGGCACTTTACAATTTGTTTTTGTTTTGGGTTTTTTTATCTTCGCGAATACTTTCTTCTTGCTGACAACCTTCGCTCTTCTGAGCGTTTTTCAGTGATAGTTTAATTTGAGGAAATGTGAAGCAACGTAACAAAAGCACACAACGCGCGGCCATTTTTCACCGAGGCATCGGCTGGCTTTATTTTCCACAAAGGCGAGGTTGACAAACGGATGCGAGTCAACGCGATCAAAGAACGGCTTTTCTCGCCATCCCGATGAAAAACAAGACAAGTCGCTATGGTAACGACGGGCGCGGCCGGTCGCTCGCAGCAAACGGTGCCGACTTTTGCCGCGGCCCCTTCACCTTTCGCGTTCGGCGGCGACGAGCGGCGCTCGGTCGGGCGGCGGGCGGGCCCGGATGCGCTGCCAGCGGCTCGGCGGCCAAACGATGTGAGAGGCGCGGCCGTGGAGGAGCGCCAGCGACACCTGGGCGCAACGCAAAAGCGCGCGGTCACCGCCAGGGGCCGGGGACGCGGCCGCACTTGCGCGCCGACCCCCATTACTTTGGTTCCTTCCTCAGGACCGGCCAGTAAGGGTGACGGTTTTGGCTGGCTATTAACGGCCTGGCTATTTCGCGGTTGCGCCTTTGACTTTTAAGAAGCTCGACGCGTAGTAACGGGCGGTGCCGCCGCGGGCTGAGGGGCGGCACTGAGCTATTCCGGCGGAGGGCCAAGAAGAATAAGGTGGAAGCCGTGGTCCTGAAGTCCATCATTAGCGATCGCGAGGACGCCGCCTCTGAAGGCCACGGCTCCGGGAGAGGAAGCGAGGCGCTTCGCCGCCCGACGTGGCGCTTTGCCGCCCGACGTGGCGCTTTGCCCCCCGTCGTGGCGCTTTGCCCCCCGTCGTGGCGCTTTGGCTTACCGGCCCAAAGGTGTTGCTGTCCAGACTGTGGCCGCGGTGGTCGCCCTCGATCCACAGGTGACCGTCGGGAACGCGCACGTGGCGCTTCCTGTAGCTCAGAGTCCTGCGTCAAACAAAGTGCCTCCGTTTCCGATCGACCAAAAAGTCAAAGCTGTTTGCGAGGTCTCGGGCGCGAGCGCGCCCATGCGCTTGGCGTCCCAGAGCGGAAAAGAAGCCCGGCCGACTACCTGATGAAGTCTCCCTCCAGGCCGATGACGCGCTTGATGATCTTCTGCCGGGGGTTCCTGGGAGACCTGCGGGGCCGCAAAGTACGGTGACGTGCCCGCGGCCGCCCACGTTTCCTTCGCCCTACTTCTCCGACCTTCCTCTCGCTTTGCCGGCCTTTGCGCCCGCCCGGGTTTTGCCGCCGTTCCCCTTTGCGGTCGACGGCGGCGAACGAGCTCGTATTCGTTCTACGCCGTCGAGCTTCGGTGTTCGAGCGCGCGCGCGCATCTGAAACGCGATCATTCTTTTGGCCGTTTCCTCCCTTTGTCGCATTTGATCGTCGGCTCCCAGACGTCCGGCATGCCCTCCGGGCGCGACGCACGCGATTCGAACGAGCGGAAAGCCGGCGAGGGCCGCCGAGGCCGGATTAGCACCCCGACCGCTTGAATCTGGCGCCGAGCGTCCGGGACGGCGGCCCTCCGCGACCGCCGTCGAAGACCTCTCTTTCTCCCGCCGCCGCTTCGGACATCCTCTCTCGTTTTCGCACCTCCGCCGTCAAGCGCTGACTAAACTAACGCGCAAAGACGGCGTCGCTCGACTCACGTGACGGACACGACGTCTCCTCTCTGGACACGGTACTTCCTGACACTCCAGCGGTCGAGCAGGACCACGTCGCACTCCGACGCCCCTTCGGGGTTCAGGAAGGGCTGCGACGACAAGCGCGCGCGCACGCGTTCCTTCGCCGCTCTCGCCGCCTTTTCGGCTTTTGGAGCTCACCTGCATGGACGCGCCCTCCACCCGGGCCACGTAGGCCAAGCGGTCCAGGACGGTGACGGTGACTGGCACGGCCACAAAGAAGCCGCTGGCGAAGGCGCGCAGGTAGCGCCGCCCCCAAGCGGCCCTCTGAGCCATGCTCGCCGGGACAGGGGGCGGACGGGAAGCTGGGGAGTCCGCACGGGAAAAGACGTCACGCGCCGTCTAAGCGCAGGAGCTCTTCGCCCGTTTGTTCATGTTGCCTTACTATGTCCAGATGTAAATCTAAGGGGACGCTTTCTGTACCCAAGCCCAAGTTGAATATATTGGAAAAAAAGACAGGTTTAAAGGTTTCAAAACAGACGTGTCGTTTATCACTAAATAAATAAATCGATACGCTACGACCCGCTTTTGATTCACGCGACATGAGCAATAATTATTATTCCTTGATAAAGACTTGCAGTTCCATGTTGTGGCTGTATGACCTCAACGCCACGAGTGCCTACTCATCGTGTCCTAGGAGCTAACCCCGTGCGCGTGCGGCTAACAAAAACAAACAAACAAAAGGCGCAATATTGCACGCGAAGCGATGGAAAGGCCATAACAACGCCGTTGTCTTTTTACTTTCAGCGAAAGTCACTAACAGTAAAAGGAAAGGTATCTAGTGCGCGCCCCAAAGTATGCTAACGCTAACACTCACCAGCATGAGCTTCCACTTCCTGGTGTCGCGGGAGAAGACCAGACAGGGTCCTAAAGCCCCTCGGCTCAACATCTGGGTAACTGCTCAACCTCGTACTTTTTTCCTCTTTCGAGAACAATTCAGACAGTGTAGTCTTACTCTACATAATACAGCGGTTGGAGATGAGCGACATTTGCGTTTAGTCAAGCTGGCTTTCCGTTTGATTTGACGCCAATAATCGTCCGGCCTCTGATTGGTCGATCTTGTCGTGTTTTGGTCACGCGGCGTCGGCGTAGCAAGATGGCTGCCAGCGACAGGGGCGACGATGGTTCGTTCAACCTTTTAGGCCCGTTTGAGCACGTTTTCGATCATTCCTGGCCCGTGTTAGGTGAAGGTTAACCTGCAACGTCACTGCACTAAAAACGGACGGAGGCACCTTCTGCAACGCGTCCTTTTTTTGGCGTCGCTAGCTGCTAGTGCTAACGCAAGCTAACTGTTTAGCGCACAGGTGTGGAACTCCAGTCCTCGAGGGCCGATATCCTGCATGTTTTCAAACCCTTTCCCTCAAAAACACCTGATTCAAAAGATTGGGATCGTTTTGAAGCTCCCGCGGAGCTCGCTGATGAGCTAATTATTTGAATCAGGTGTGTTGGGGAAAGAAAACCGGAAAACATGCGGGATGCCGGCCCTCGAGGACTGGAGTTCGACACCTATGGTTTAGCGTTTGTAAACTCGACCAAAGATGAACAAATTCGTGGCGGGGTTTGGGCTGTAAAACGATAGGCCGCGTGAAGTATGAGCAACAGCGGGCGTGGTCTTCGGTACCTCGTCGCGTGACTACGTCACGTCGTACAATTTGTTGAAGGTGTGATCGTTTGAGCTTCGATTCGGCGCCGACTCGGATCCTTGGAGCCAGTCTTATCTGCCGCGCGCTTCTTATTTGTACGCGCGTATGCGTCACGTGTTATCGTCCGTTATTGACAACGCCGTTGACCTCGAGGGTCCAGAATGGCGCTTGTGCCTCACACGTCCCACAATTCTTCTTTTTGTGACGATACGGTGTCAGGCGCGGAGCACATCCTGGAGCCACTGTGCTTCCCAGAGGAGCCCGACACTCAGTTTGCCGGCGGCCAGTGCCAGTGCCAGTGCCAGTGCCAGTGCGGCGGCCGGTGCCAGTGCGGCGGCCAGGGCGCGGGGACGCTGTCGTGCCTCTTCTGCTCAGAGTGGCTTCCCGTGACGCAGAAGGACGTCCTCCTCAAGCATCTCCTGCTGCAGCACAAGCTGGTCATCGCTGATGTCAAACTCATTGCCGACCTTCCAAAGTAAGCGTTGCACGCAAGTTCCGCGCCCGTACGGACGTGTCAACGGATACTGTATGCGTTTTGACGGTAAATGGAGGTCGCTTCTGGCGCTTTCCGCATCATGTGATGCTCAACCGCTTTACAACCGCTCGCCCTGTGGCATCTTTTGCATAATTTGATCATTTTTACAAACGTGTGCAATTTGTCCGTGCACATGCCGGGCATGTTATTTGTATTTTTTGGAATTAGTAACCAATGCTTTTAATTGGCTCGCTCTCAAACGTGCTGGGGGGGGGGGGGGGTAAAGCAGTACATACCATGTGCAAGAGTCCCCGTAAGTCCACCCGGGCAATATCGCGATGACTCTTTACGTATTTGCGTACGTTCCGCGCGTTCTAATTGTCCACTGTCCCGCACGCAGGTACCTGCAGTACTGGAAAGGCCGATTCTTGGAGCAGCCGCTCACCGATTTCTGCAGTGAGATCAAGACCAATTCCACCGGGCCCGTCGGTGAGTACGCCACGGCGCGCTTCGTTTCATCGGGGCGGCGCCCCGCGTCACGGGAACGTCCGCCGACCCCGCAGAGACGCAGGAGCGGTACTTCCTGCTGTGCGACGTGCTTCCGGAGGACCGCGCCCTGCGAGAGAAGCTCCAGCAGAAACGCCTGGTGAGAATGGCGGCGACCTCGCTTCTCTCGCGTCTTTTTCTGGAACGCGCGCCCGTCGTGTCCTCAGGAGGAGGTGCTGGAGCAGCAGCAGAAGGAGCGAGAGGATCGCAGCTTCCGTCGCGTGTGCATGTTCTGCAACGACGAGTTCACCGGGAACAGGTCAGACGCGGCGCGGCGCGGCCGGCGAGCTCTCAAGCTCAAACCGACGGAAGTACGCGCGGCGTGTTTGGAGCGAGCGCCGCCCCTGACCGAGGGACGACCTTACGGGACGCTCTTAGAAGACATGAGCTAGTCGGACGTTTGTCTTCCTCCCGTCAAATTCGCGCGCCGCCGTAAACGCGAGTCGACGCGGCGGGCAAAAGTTCGGGACAAGTCCCGACTTTGGACCGCCGACGCGACGGAATGGAATCGAACCTCGCGCCGACGGCGTTTTCAGGTCGGGCCTCTTGAACCACATGGCCCGCGAGCACGCCTTCAGCATCGGGCTTCCCGACAACATCGTCTACTGCGACCAGTTTCTGGACACGCTGCAGAGCAAAGTGGACAGGTGAGTCTGCGCGCGCCCGCCTTCTAGCGTGGCGTGGCGTGGCGTTCATCCTGCCTTCCGCGCCAGCCTGCAGTGTTTGTACTGCGAGAAGACCTTCAAGGACAAGGTGACGCTGAAGGATCACATGCGCAAGAAAGCTCACCGCCGCATCAACGCCAGCAACCGCCAATACGACCGATTCTACGTCATCAACTACCTGGTACGCGCGGCGCGGCGCGGCGCGGCGCCCGCTTAGGCCGCCCCTCGTTTCCGCTCGCCGATCCGCCTCCATTCGAGGATAGGAGCGCTCTTATCGCTCCGCTCGTCGATTGACATCTAATTGAGGGTCAGGCTTTCGGACAGTGTTTTCATCGGCGAGAGCAGACTCCCACCCGGTAGTACAAACGCGACGGACTGCCTGAAGTCATATTCTACGTCGCGGCGAAGGGGTGGAAATCAAATTGAACAGAATCATAATGGCGGGGGAAAAAGGTTGCAACGCCTCGAAGTCTTTCCATTTTGGAGTTTTTCCAGCTTTTCGCCACTTTCGGCAGGAGCTGGGGAAGACGTGGGAGCAGGTGCAGAGCGAGGACGACCGCGAGCTGCCGGACGACAAAGACGAGTAAGTGGGCGGGTCGCCGCCGGGCGCCCGCTCCCCTCTGCCTGACGCCGTCCGTCCCCTGGCAGCGACTGGTCCGACTGGCGCGCTTGTCCCATGGGGGCCGTCTGTTTGTTCTGCCACGGACGGCGCCGCACCTTGGACGACGTCTACGCTCACATGAAGGCACGTTTGGAGATGTTTGCCTTGGCCTCCCGCGGGCGTGCCCACAGTTTTGTTGCTTTCGTTGCAGGACGTCCACGACTTTGATCTGCGGCACCTGAGGGCGGAGCTCAGTAAGCGGGCGGGCGGGCGGGCGGCCACCCAAGTGGCGGGCTTCCTGCGCTCTTAACGGGCGCTCCCCCCCCCTCCCAGACCTGAGCTTCTACCAGCAGGTCAAGCTGGTCAACTTCATCCGGCGTCAGATCCATCAGAACCGCTGCCCGGCCTGCCAGGACAAGTTTGGCTGCAGGGCCGAGGTCCTGCGACACATGCGCGAGCGAGGGCACGCCATGGCGCTGCCGCCCGCCCGCGCCTGGAACCAACCGCAGTGAGTCTTCTCCGCCCGGCCGACGCTCCCCGCTCGGCGTCTTGACGCCCGACCCGCGCAGGTACTACTTCCCCACCTACGAGAACGACGGGCTGCTGTGCGCGCTGCCCGACAGCGACGGCGAGGAGAGCGGCGGGCCGGCCCAAGAAGATGGCGTCCCCGTCTACGCCGAGGACGCGCCGGATGTCGGGCTGCTCAAGGAGAACAGCGTCCTCAGGGGTCTGCTCAAAAACGCCGCATGAAGCTCACGCGCCTTGCCTCGGCCGCTTCGCGCAGGACTCTGCCCTTTTTGATGACGTGGCGTCGCCTTCGGATTTCCGTTTGTGTGGCCTGCCGGCGTACGCGTCACGAAATCTTTTATATCAGTTCCAGGTCCGCACTGGGCAAAATGTAGCCATTCCTTCAGAAGGTTTTCCCTGGCAAAAGCGAACCATTCTTACGAACGATGAGACAACTGAAAAGCAGAAGTTGAAAAAGAGTCTCCCCGAGGAGGCCACGTCCACCCGAAGCGCACTGGGGCCAACTTTGCTAACGGCCCACACGTTTGAGAGTGTCAAGTGTCCGAACTCAAATAAATAATCGAACATGACTGATGAACGAATGTTCGTTCGAAACGTCACGTCGTCCATTGCGCAAGCCGAGCTGTCAGAACGGCTTGTAGTACACCCGTTAGCCGATAGAGGGTGCCGTTCGTTGAGCTAGCCGCCGCTGTCATTGAGCGTCGGGCGCAGCTCACTTGATTGTTGTTGTCGGTAGTAGCGCGGAAAGCAATTACGTCGCTGGGTTTTTTCGGAGCAAGGGCTGTCTTGTAAGCCGGCTCGACGAGTCCCCGTTCGGCCCGTTAGCCGCCACTGAGCTAAGCGGCGCGCGAGACGACGAATGGACCGAAGACGCGTCGGCTCCCAAGGTAAGCACAACAATTGCCTCTTTTGATCTAACGTCAGCCGTTGTCGCCCTTAGCCGCAATGCTAACGGCGGCCGTTTTGTCGTTAGCGGCCGAGGACGCTAACCGCGCCCGTCCCGGTTCGGATTGGCCGAGTCGCAGCTGAAAGGACGTTACGAAGCACCTCCGCGTACGCCGTCTTTTGTCTTTGAATCCCCCCCTCCGGGAAAGGCTAAACACTTCGCGCCCCCCACTCGTGCGGCGGCTGACTATACGATCATCATCTAGAAAAAGGGTACGGTGTTCTTTTTAACTTGGACAAAAATGACAGTAACGACGCGAATCGACTTTGAATAAACGTTTTCCCTTTACTCGCTTTATTCGGCTTACAGGTTAGTCTGAAGCAGACGAAAATGACATCAAAGTGCCCGAAATAAATTGCCCTCGTTACACTTCAACCGGCTCTCGATTCCGGATGTGGGTCGATTGTTGACGCATTGTCTTGTTTCCTTTCTGCAGAAATAAATTGCCGTTGTTACAGTCCAACCGGCTCTCGATTCCAGATGTGGGTCGATTGTTGACGTATTCCCTGTTTCCTTACTGCAGATTCGTCACAGTTTACGTAGAAACGGATTAACCGCCTAACTCCCGTTCATCAATAAACACGCGAAACACAGCAACTCCTTGGCAGTTTCCAATTATCTGCAGGAAAATGTAAACATCGTAAAAATCTATAACTAAAAAAAATAGTCCCATGGCATTCTTTGTGAACGACGGTGTCGTCCTAAAAGTCAGTGGCGGAGAACTCAACTCAGCTATATCGGACTAAAAACAAATCTTCAGACGTGCCAATAGAGGTCAAGATGAACACGCATGACAGGCGGCGCCTTCATTATGATAGTGATTTTCTTATCATTCAGTAGGCTATATATTTATTCATTCACACAGCAAAGCATTTCTTCATTGCGAGCATTAATATTTTGTAGCAAATGTATAATCACTATACAACTATTCTAACAATAATTCTAATTATAATAATTATTCTAACCTCGGTTCAGCAGATACTGCGTGACTTGGCGCGGGGCAAGTTGACATTTTTTTTTCCTAACCTCCATCCGAGAATGGCCACTCCACAAAAGAAGATTCTGTTCCGGCGAGTTTGATACTTGCAAGTCCTCCAAGGCAGAAATCTCATGCGATCACACGTGATGTCCCCCCCAAAAATGAAGCCATTATGATGCGGAATGGAGCTGCGCTATCAAAGCGAGTTCCAAACGGGGGTGTTCCGGGCAGTAGACGGGCCTTTGGCGAGAGGTGCTATCTTTTTATCCATTCATTTTCTATCTGTTTTAGACGTTTCTGTCCTTCGACACGCCCGGTTCAAATAATAATGATGTGGATCCTTATCACGCGGATGTCCCGCACCTGAACGGGCGCGCGCGCAATACTTGGTGTTGTTCTGGGATCGCGGAAGATGGCGTAAACTCCCAGGGTGCAAAGGCGGACGTGACAGGAGGAAAGACAGCGCTCAGTCACCCACAACTAAAAGACGGCAGAGCCGCCCGGCGCCCTTTGTTGCGGCCTACTGGGTCAGAGCGTTCACTCCAGTAATACGTCGTGCGCGTCTGGTGCGGGAAGCCTCGGAGCCGGCGTGTCACTCGGAGCGCTTCCCGCAAATTCAATCGATTGATAATAAATCCATCAATTCGGCATTTGGAGGGTTCACTCGGTCGTCAAATCAGGCGAAGGCGTCACTCGGTTGAGCCGCAACCCAATCTTAGTGGGACAAAAAGCAGCCAATCCAATTGTAACGCCTTGAGGTCACACGCTGCCGAATGACGTCGCGCCGTTGCGAGTCGCATCCCGTCACGAGGGCCTGCGACATTCCTGGGATGGGGCGGCGGTATACCGAGGCGCCCCTCGCGCGGCTATTATGCGGTCAGCTCTCACTCGGGCTGACTTCCCGTCGCCCGCTTCCTCTTTCCCTCGCGCTGTTTCTTGCACGCTCGTGTCCACTTGCAAATCCGCGCCAGACGAATGCGCGTTCGCCCCTTGGAAGCCGGCGGGCCGGCTACCTTGTGGCCATGTGCTTTGCTTGGCCTTTGGCATGTTGCCAACTCTCTCATTTGACTTGATCATATGCTCGCTATCTCCAAAACGCTTCACAGCAAAGGCCGGTTAAAATAACTGTTAAAATTGGAGCGAAACATATTTGACTTCGATCATATAAAAAGCGCACGCCGAATCACGTTACGGTGCCAAATCGTGCGGAAGAGGATTAGGAGCGGTGGAGAAGCGGAGGGAAAAAGAGAAACGGGCAGGATCCTCGGAGTGATAATTGGCATTTTAAAGTCCGAGATCTCACGACGCTGAAACACCCCACCAAAAAGTGGTTCCGTTCTAAAGCCGGGTAACGTTAGCGAGAACAAGTGTGCCGGGCGTAGTGCGGAGCAGGAGCCAGAGCTGATTCCCGCCTTGATTTTGTCCTGCAGGCGGCGCACTTGCAGCGGCCCCCCATGGCGGCGTACGACGAGGACATAGCCAAGAACCCCTTCTTCGTGGCCCTGGAGAAGCTCAGGCCGGACCTGTGCGCCCGCGTGGCCCAGCTGCACGGCATCGTAAGAACCTGCTTTCACGGCCCCCCCCCCCTCCCCTTTTTTTTTAGCTTTTCCGTGTCATGAACTCGTCACGCTTCTGTCCGGATAGAATCTCGCCTTTGCGACGGGGGCCGCGGGCGGTCCTCGTATTAGCTTTCGGCCTGCATGTTTTTCCCCAATCGGGCTCCCTTATGGACACGCTTTCCAGGCCCCGGGAGTCGCCCCGGGCCGCCGGCTCCGTTAGCTTGTTGCTACGTACGCAGGTCCTGGTTCCGCGCTGCGGGAGTCTCGACGGCGGCGCGGTGTCGGAACTTCACTTCGAGAGCTACGTGCTTCAGCCCGCGGCGGACGCGTACCGGACGGCCGACGGAAAGGTGCCCTTTTTCGTATCGCGCTCAAAAAGAAAACGAAAAAAACCCTCAACCTCACCCGTTCCTCGCAGGAGGTCCGGATCCAGGACAGGCAGGTCCTGTTTGGGTCGGGCCCGCCGCCGGTCCCCATCCTGTTTGAGGAAACCTTCTACAACGAGAAGGAAGAGAGCTACAGCATCTTGTGCATCTCCGAGCCGGCGGAAACGGCCGGGCGCGGGCCGCGCCCGGCGGACGCGGCGCCGGCGGCCTACCGCCTGAGGAGCCTGGACGAGGTCAAGGAGTTCCTGGGCCGCCACTGTGCCAAGCTGGACAAACTCATCGCGAACTTCTGTCAGGCCTTCAAGGAGCACGACGGGAAGGGACTCCGGCACCACATAGTAGGACGCGCACGCTTCCGCTCCTCCGTGCGCGCGTGACACGAGCCTAGCTGCGCCGCGCCCATATCCGCGCGTGATGTTTCGGCCGCATGGCTGGAGGACGCCGATAGATCCGTCCCCTACATGCATGCGTCACGCGCGTCGTACCTTTCCCCGCGGGGCCTGAAGCGTTTGACGCTCACCGGCGACTTTCGGTTTGTTCTAACCACGTGACGCCTTTGTGACGTCAGGACTCGGCCCGAGGCCTGTACGCGCGGTGTCTTCAGTGCCTGCTGCGAGACGCTCGCCTGGTAAGTACGGACGCAAAAAGCGCCTCCCTTTGCGCGCCGTCAGACAAAGGTCCGCTTCGCTTCTGATTTCTATGGTCCAAATCACGCGGGATCGATGATTTCCTCGATCCAAAACGGATCTCAGCTACGTAAGCGACTGGGCCGAAAAGGTTAACGGGGCGGGACGTCTTCATTCGCCGATCCGGCGGATGACGTCGCGCCCAACGAGCGCCCAAAAGTTGCATAACGTGCAAAATGCGGGCCCGTCTGCGGCCGGCCGGCCGGTCGGATCGGTCGGAAGTTAGCAGCTGAGCTGTCCCCGTTTCCTTGATGGTGTCGCACTGTGTTCAGAAGGGCCCGGCCGAGCAAGAGCTCCAAATGAGTCTTCTCAAACAAGCGGTGGAGGTAACGACGACGGCGAGGAACCCCGGCCGGGCCGGCTGACCAACGAGCGCTCTCTTTGCGTCAGGTCTACGTCCATCACGGCATCCACCCGCTCATCTTCGACGCGGTGGCCACGCTGGAAGCCGGCCAGGTGAGCGTCGCCCGGCGCCGCCCGCGCGCACCGCGGCTGACGCCTCGCCCCGCAGGACGCCGCCTTCAATAAGATGACCAGGAGTCTTCACGAGCTGCAGCACGAGGACGCGGGCGTCAAAGCGCACTTCAGGTGGGCGCCTCCTTCCGACGCGCGTCGGGAGACGGGTACTTTCCTCTAGTTTGGCCGGGCTCCCTTTCCAGGTCCGGCCGGCGACCTTAACGTTCCGAAGAAATCCCCTTTTGCGCGTCGCCCCGGCACATTTTGTGCCGGACGGCCGCTCACGTCTCGCGCTTGTTCTTTCAGCGTCAACTTGCCCCGCGCCAAACGGGAGCTGAGTCAACTCAACCGCCGGACGTCGCCGCTGCTCAAGCTGCTTTGCCTGCGCGGGGCGGCTTCGGCCGCCACCCGCGCGCCGTCCTCGGCAGGTAGCGCCTTCGACTCCGGACTTTGAGCGTCCCGGCGCGCTCGTCCGTCGGAACGCGCTAAGCGGCTTCGTCGAGCGGGGCCCGAGCGCTCCGTCCGACGTCCCCGCGGACGGAAGGTTCGCGTCCCCTCGGACTCGGCGCCACCTCTTTCGAGAGGAGGGCGGAAACCGGGCGCCCGCTCTCCTCGGCGCCTCGTCTTGTATTTTTGCGCGCGGCGGTTGACGCGCTCCCGCGGCTGTTTTGCAGCCGGCGCGGAAGCGGCGAGCGCCGATGACCTGCTGCCCGTCGTCGTCTACCTGCTGGTCAAGGCGGAAATCCCCAACTGGTGAGTCCCGAGGGCGGCGCCGACGCAGGCGGGACGTGAGCCGTGCGCGTTTGCAGGATGGCCAACCTGAGCTACGTGAGGAACTTCTGCTTCAGCCGCTCCGCCAAAGACGAGCTGAGTTACTGCCTGAGCACCTTCGAGGCGGCCGTCGAGTACGTCGGCCGCGGGAAGCTGCGCCGCGCGCTGGCGGCGCGTGGCCCGCGCCGGGTCCGGGCCCGCCGCGAGGCGACGGACGAGGCGCCGACGAGAGCGGACGCGGCCTCCGCCGCCGTCGGCCGTTTGCTGGAGGTCGGCGACGCGACCTTCCGCCTTCCCCGCCTTTCGCCTAACCCCAACCAACCCCAAGCCCAACCCCGTGCGCAGCACGTGGCCGACGGGAAGGAGGCGGAGGTGGAGCGTCTGCTGAGCCCGAAGCCGAGGCGAGAGGACGCGCGGCCGTGCCACCCCCTGTGCTCCTGCCACCTCTGCGACCTCCGGCTCTCCGGGTCGGTCTTTCGGCCGCTCGGGGTCGGCCAAACGCTTTGGGCGCGCCCGTGACCTCGGCCTCCGCCCCCGTTTCCAGGAAGCCGGACGACCCGTCGGCGGTCACGGCGGCCTCCAGGGACGAGCGAGGGCACACGCCCCTGCACGTCGCCGCCATCTGCGGTCAGCGCCGTCATCTCTTTGAAAGCCGTCGCGCGCGACCGCCATCCTTTCCGTCCCGAGCAACGTACGGGTGGGATTATTCGGCTTCGGAACAAATTGGGAAAAGCCCGCGCTGGGACGCATTCGCCCGGGCGGGAGAAACGAAACAAACGTCAGGAAACGGAGCCAAGAAGCCGCTCGTTTGCACGCGACGGTCAATTGGATTCTTTGGTCGGAAGGAGCTCCGCACGCGAGATTGCTGTGACGCGTGTGTGCGTTTAGGTCGGGCGCAGCTGATCGACCTCCTGATGTCCAAAGGCGCGTCGGTGAACGCCGCGGATGACCGCGCGCTCACGCCGCTGCACCTGGCCTGCCAAAAGGGATACCAGGGAGTGGCGGTACGCGCGCCTGCGTGCCGAGCGCCTATCTGAGATCATACGAAGAAGCGGAAAAAGAAGAACGGCGTGCGTGTGTGTGTGTGCGCGCGCAGCTGCTGCTGTTGCATTACCAGGCGGACGCCGACGCCCGGGACGACGACGGCAACACGCCGCTGCACCTGGCGTGCGCGCACGGCCACGAGGACGTGAGTGGCGCTCCTTTTACCGTCTGGCAAAACGACTGGAAAGACCTCGCTTTCCTTTGGGAAATTTTGCGAGGCCGCGGCCTTTTTCCGCTCGGGGATGACGGTCGCCGCTACGGTGCCGGCTTTATTGAAAGCGAGCGCATCTGGAAACAAAATCCTGGAAATCGAACACGAGAAACGGACCCAATTCAATTATGATCGGAAAGTGAAGGCGGCGCGCTCACGCGGACGTCGCCCTTGTGTGGAGCGGCTCGCTCGGCGGACCGGCTTGACAAGGCGCTGTCGCTGTTTTGCGCGTGCGTGCGTGTGTGTGTGTGTGTGCGTGCGCGCCTCAGTGCGTGAAGGCGCTGGTCTACTACGACTCGCAAAGGTGCCGCTTGGACGCGGGCAACGACAAGGGCGACACGCCGCTGCACCTGGCGTCTCGCTGGGGCTACGAGGCCATCGTCCGCGCGCTGCTGGAGAACGGCGCCAGCGTGCGCGCGCTCAACAATGACCTGCGCACGCCCTCCCAATGCGCCCTCAACTCCAAGGTCAGTGTGTGCGCGTGCGCGTGTGTGTGGGGGCGGGGCTCCCAAACACTTGCCAGTAGATGGCGCCAAAGTCATAGCGTCACTTTCAGAAAAAAAGATCTCCCTCTGTCACTACTGTGCGCTTCTTTCAAACGGGCGTCGGCTGCGGTGGTAGCGGTCGGCCGTACGACATTGCGCCGCACGTCAAAAATAAGAATAAAAGGGAACGCCCCTCGGCCAAACAACAGTCGCTTGTGAGTCGCAGGTGCTGGCCTTGCTGCGGAGGAAGGAGGAGCGGCGGCAGGGCCGCGGGAACGACGGCGCTCAGGTGAGGCCGAGCCGGCCGGTCCCCCGTCGGACGTCGGAGCGCGCCGGCCGGCGCTCGTCCACGTCCAGCGGGGCCTCGTCCTCGCCGGGCCCCCGGCTCCCGGCCGACGGGGCGGCGCCGCAACATCGGCAGGTGATGCCCGTCCGCCGGCGCCCGGCAGAGCGCCTTCCCGGCTGAGACGCCGCCGTCCGCGTGCTCTTGGCAGGTGGAGAAGCTGCTGCGGGCCGTGGCCGACGCCGACGTGCAAATGGTGACGGCGGCGCGGCGCGGCGCTCCGCTTTTCTTTTTTTTTTTCCATCTCTCCCTCTGCCAGGCTCGCTCTCCCTTTTCTCAGTTCTTCCGGCGCGCACGCAACGGCTCTCTCGCGTCTCCTTTGGTTGTCGCTTGCCCCTTTTTGCTTTGCTTTGTCATTTTGAATTCATGCCGTCTTCCCCCTCGGCCGCGTGGTCCCGCCTCCTCTCTTGTCGCAGGTGCGCTATCTGCTGGAGTGGACGGACGAGGACGAGGCGGGCGCCCCGTCTCAGGCGTCCCTCTGCCACCCTCTGTGTCAATGCGCCGCGTGCGCGCCGGCCCACAAGGTCAAGCGCGCAAAGCGGGGACGCGTCTCGCGCTTTTGCCGCAAGCAAAAGTGAAAAAGTGCAAATGTTTGCGCAGGCGGCAGCCGCCCCGTGCGGCGCGTTGCGCGCGAGTAGCGCGGACGCGGACGGCGTGACCCCCCTGCACGTGTCGTGCACGTACGGCCACGTGGAGCTCACCTCGCTGCTGCTGCGCGGCGGCGCCGACGTCGACGCGCGCACCGAGCGCAAGGCCACGCCCCTTCACCTGGCCAGCCAGAACGACCATCGGCGGGTGGCCGAGCTGCTGCTGGAGCGCAACGCCAAGCTCAACAAGAAAGACGGCCGCGGCAACACGGCCCTGATACACGCCTGTCTCCGCGGCAACCTGGACACGGCCGCCGCCCTGATCCAGGTAGTCCGGCCCCCGTCGTCACGGAGACGTGAAAGAAAAGGCGAGACGCCCGTTAGCGGCGAAAGTCCTCGCCGTTGCTCGGCGGCGCGGGAGTCGGCCCCTTTTCCTTCCTTGAGGAAGCGGAGCGGGGCGCTGACGCTTGAAGCTTCTTTTTTCTCTCTCCCCCTCTCCCTCTCCAGAGCGAGGCGCTGGTGAACGCCCGCAACCGTCAGGGTAGCACGGCGCTGCACTGCGCCGTGCGGGCCGGCCACCGGGCCCTGGTGGAGATGCTGCTGCGGGCCGGGGCCTCCCCGCACCTGCGCGACAAAAAGCAGCGCACGCCGCTGGACGCCGCGTACCGGCGGGGCGGCAAGGTGACCGTCCCGGCTTTTGTCCCGCCCGGCCCGGCCCCACCCTCCGCCTTTTCCCTCCCCCAGAACGCCGAGATCGTGCGAGCGCTGCAGAAAGCGGCGGGACTTTCCCCGGACGCCGAGCCCATCAAACCGCTTTCCGTGCCCAAAGGCGCTCTGGGTAAGCCGCGCCTTTCCGGGCTCGTCCGGGGCTCCGTAGCAGTGTCTTCCCCTGAGAAAATCTCTTTTTGGCCTTTTGTGTGCGTGTGCGTGTGCGTGTGCGTGCTCGTGCGCGCAGCTCACTCCCTGGTTCAGCGTCTGAGACTCAACGATCCGGCCCGCCGCGAGTCGGACGCGGGCGGCAGGTTGTCACCTCGTCCCGGCCTCCCTCCTTGACCCGCCGTGGCCCGCGTCCCCTGTGCTCTTTCTTCAGGACCCGGCGGACCGAGGAGAGTTCCCGCAGCCCGTGTCGGCGCCGGGCCGCGACCGAGCAGGTGCGTCTCGTCTCGTCTCGCCTCGCGCGCGCTACGCCGACGCCTGGTCTTTGAGAAGAAGGCTTCCTCTCAAACAAAACGCTCGAGGTCGTCCTCGCCGAGCCGCGGCTTTCCCTTTTCGCCGCCGAGGGCCGCCTTTTAGCCGCGCCGCGTGATTTCGAGGGACGCTCTTCACGCACGCTTGCGAGCCGCGGCGACGAGCCCGGGATCCGACGTGTGCGCGCACGCTTGCAGAAGAGCCCCGACGGCAGCGGGCGGCGACCGAAGGCGACCGAAGGCGCCCCTCGCTCCGGGGGGCGGGGCCTGTCCCGCCGGGGGGCGCCCGACTCGGGAGAGGAAGCGCCGGAGCCGCCCGTCGACGTGCGCGCGTGGAGCAGAAGCGGGCGCCGGGACCGCGACGACCTCTCGCCGACCCCCTTCGCGATCGCCTCCTCGTTATCGGAGGGGCCGACTCCGCGCGCGGCCGCCGTCGGAGACGGCGGAACGCTCGACGCGCCCCGCATCGGAGGCGCGCCCGACATCGAAGACGCAAGTCTCACCCGTGAACTCGGTGAAAGGCCCGACTCGGGTCAAACGCCCCGCATCCGTAGCGCGGCCGTTTTCGGGGGCGCGCCACGCATGGAAGACGTGACCTTCTGCCGCGCCGCGACCCACATCAAAGCCCCGGTCCCGGACATTCCCGCCGACCCGCCCCTCTGCCGGGACATGTCTCACATCATGCACGCGCCCGCGCGCGGGACGTGACCCGCGCGCCGGGAACGGACGCCCAAAACCCTCACGCGCAAAGGAAAGGCAGCGGCGCGGGATGGGGGGACGGGGCAAGGGGTGGGCCCCTCTGGCCGACGGACACCTCAGCTTTTGGCCAAGGTGAAAGGTCGGCCCGGTACGGGCCTAAAAAAGAAGATTTTTCATCACGGGAGGGAACGTGCGTATGACTGTCTTCTGCGAAAAATACGATTTTTGCTCTTTGGAAAGGTTTTCATGTCACTTTTTTCAACGCGGACAATAAAAAGGGGCGGGCGCTGACGTCACCTGCG